>NC_142593.1:27247480-27567480 GCF_965207765.1 Zootoca vivipara | reverse complement strand
CCCAGCTAAGACAGCAAAATAGATTATGACTCGGAGAGAACAAGGCTTCATCTTGTTTAAGGATGGGGAAGGGGGTTACCCAGGGTGCAAGATACAGCATCCCAGAATTGATAAGAGCAAAGAATTAGTGGAAGATGAAACTTTGCTGTCACATTAAACACTGTTTGACATTTTAGTAGCATATGGAGAAGTGGGCTATAGGAATATCCACTTGTTCACAGGCGGCCATTCTACCCACAATGGGCCCTGTGACTGGTCTGTACGGCAATTACGAGGAAAATTTCTCTGAGGGTTACCTTTCTGTTATGACAGCAGAGGTGCAATTGCAGTCAAGTTACATGGAGGCAGCATTTACAAATGAGGCTAGCAAGTAAGAGCTAGGTTTTACAAATTTGTCAGGAATACATTATACTAGTGCTCCCCACTCACTGGATCATCACCTTGTCGTGGTGAGTGGGCTTGCATGTTCCTATGACCCTTGTGAGCGAAGCCGTCAGGAATCTCGCACTCCCAGCAGGGTCACCCAAGACGGTAAGGTCAAAGGGAAGGAGCTAGACAAAGAATGATCCAAGAAGTCCTCAACGGCAGAACAGGCGGATGATAACAAGCAGTATGTTACAATGGCTGTGAAGGCGAATGAAGGCTGCAGCAGATAGGAATCTACCGGTTTGTCGTGACTACTTCATGCCATCGGAATAGAGCCCTACTGCGAAGACTGTGCGTTGGTCAGCGTGCACTGATCTACACACATAAAACAAATTCACGCACAGGCGTCTTCCAAAAACCCAACCCAAATCCCAAAAGTCCCATGGTGATTGGCAAATGGTAACAGGGGCAGGATTGTGAAATCTGGAAGCCCCTTGTCATGAACAGGCACATGGGAGGTAGATACAGATTCAGTCGTTCTGACTCAAAGAATGAGGCAGTTGAGCAGCTCGGCAGCTGTATCCATGACTGAGCAGCCCTTTTTAGGATCCACTCTGCTCACCCCGAAAAGGGGGAGGGGCTAGAAAAGGTGCCCTAAACATAGTCTGCCTCCCTTTTTCCCTGACTGGATTACCGCGCCCAGTGGGGTCACCACCTAGCGGTCGTAAAAGACAAATGAACTTTGGAACATGGAATATACGGACTTTGTCAGAAAACACAGACAGTGAGCGTCCTGAACGCAGAACTGCCGTCATTGCAAGAGAGCTGCGATGTTTTAACATCGATGTTGCAGCGCTTCAAGAGACTCCAAGAGCAGGCGAGGGACAACTGAAGAAAGAAAAAGGAGGCTACACATTCTTCTGGAAAGATCTATCTGAACAAGAACATCGAATACATGGGGTAGGCTTCACTATAAAAAACAACCTTGTGAAGCTCCTGTCAGAAGTCCTTACCGGCATTAATGAGCGACTCTCAACCCTTCAAATAAAGGTCACCAAAAACCAACAGGCTACTATTATAAGCACTTATGCACCAACACTGGATGCCGATGAAGACATTAAAGAAAAATGCTACTCTCAGGTGGGTACTGTCCTATCAGAGATGCCTAAGGAAGATAAAATTATCCTACTGGGTGATTTTAATGCAAGAGTTGGACGAGATTTCGATCTGTGGCCTGGGATTATTGGGAAAGAAAGAGTTGGCAAAAGCAACAATATGTGCAGCGCACAACCCATAGCTGTGAAGTTTTCCCTTTTCTCATGAGGAAGCCTATTCAGCATAAGGGAATTTCTCTTTAAAAAAGGGAGAACTTGACAGCTATGGCACAACCTTGTTATTACCAACACACTCTTTCGACAGAAAAATAAATTTAAAACTTCATGGAGGCATCCTCGGTCAAACCACTGGTACCTCTTAGACTATGTTATTGTCCGTGCTAAAGATTGCCGTGATGTACTCCTTACCAGACCTATGATGAGCGCCGACGACTGCTAGACAGATTACCGACTAATATCCTCCACGATGGCTATCAAGATTATACCTCAACACAGACTTCAAGGAAGGAAACCAAGGCGCAAAATGAACACTCAAGCCCTTCAAGATCCCATTAAGCGGGATTGCTTCCAAATGACTCTTAAGGACCATCTGCTTTCAGAATTCCCTGATAACATTGAGGAACACTGGACAAAGCTAAAAACATCCATTATTGGAGCCTGTGAACAAACTATTGGACACCAAACCAAGAAACACCAGGACTGGTTTGATGAGAATGACAGTGAGATTGAACGCATGATTGACAAGAAAATGAAGGCCTTTCAGATCTGGCAAAGAGATAGAAACTGTGCCACTAAGAAAAAAACCCTATGCCAATGCTAAGGCTAATGCCAATGTCAATCACTTCTCCTACCTAGGCAGTTACCTTTCCACACTGGCCAACACTTATGCCGAAATCCAGCATCGCCTGACATCTGCAAGTGCAGCTTTCTCCCGATTGAAGTGCAGTGTGTTTGAGGACTGGGACGTTCGCAGGGAAACCAAAATGCTTGTTTACAAAGCTATTGTACTGCCAACCTTACAATATGCTTGTGAAACATGGACCACTTATAAACGCCATCTCCAACTCCTCGAAAGATTCCATCAACAGTGTCTCCGAAAAATGTTGCACATCACTTGGGAAGACAGGCGAACTAATATCAGTGTACTGGAAGAAGCAAAGATCACCAGTGTTGAAGCAATGATTCTTCAACATCAACTTCGTTGGACTGGTCAGGACTGGTCATGTTGTGCGGATGCTTGATGATTGTCTTCCAAAGCAACTACTCTATTCCAAACTTAAAAATGGAAAGTGTAATGCTGGTGGTCAACAAAAGAAGTTTAAAGACTCAAGGCAAATCTAAAAATTGTAGTATAAACACTGACAACTGGGAAACACTGGCCTGCAAGCACTCCAGTTGGAGAACAGCCTTTACCAAAGGTGTCATGGGCTTTGAAGACACTCAAACTCAGTACGCAAGGGAGAAACGTGCTAAGAGGAAGGCATGTTTGGGAAATCCACACTGTGATCAACTCCCATCCAGAAACCAATGTCCCCACTATGGAAGGACATGTGGATCCAGAATTGGCCTCCATAGTCACTTACGGACTCACTGTTAAAACTGTGTTTATGGAAGACAATCTTACTCGGCTACGAATGATCACCAAAGAAGAAGATACCAGTGCTCACTGCTCAGACACCTGCTATTTTTCAATGTTGTGAATTGGAACAGATTTCATCTAATTTTCTTTTTACAAGAGTGGCCATCCACATACTTCCGGGAGCTCGTGGGAATACTGGTAAAGGCTTCTCTCCTGTTGTTGTTTCCTTCATCCAGTATCAGCTCATTGGCTAAAATGGTGGCACAGAGCTGCAATAGCTCTGCTGCTTACCTGGATGGGCAGCAGCATGGCTGAGGCTGCACCAGCCCACCAGCAGGAACACCAGATTGTCTCTGTCACTGTTCCCACACCTTCCCAACCTCACTACTACCCTGCCCTGACCCTGCACCATCCAGGTAAGCAGCATCAACGCTGCTCTTGGTGGATCCACAGAATTGTCTTTCCATACTAGCTACTGCTGCCATTGCCTGGTATTTATGGAGGCCTATTGCCTCTGATGGAGAAGGAACTGGCAACCCACTCCAGTATTTTGCCATGAAAACTCCATGGACATAAAAAAGGAGAAGCTTTGAGAAGGAAGTGAGAGTTTCCAAAACACGCTCTGGTTCATGGGGTCACGGAGAGCCGACCATGACTAAGACGAGTAAACAACAAACAAAATTACCTCTGAATGTGGATATTCTGCTCAGCTATTATGAGAAAACCCATTATCCATGCTTTTGTTGACCATCAATGAAGGGGACGCGGGTGGCGCTGTGGTTTAAACCACAGAGCCTAGGGCTTGCTGATCAGAAGGTCGGCGGTTCGAATCCCTGTGACGGGGTGAGCTCCCGTTGCTCGGTCCCAGCTCCTGCCAGCCTAGCAGTTCAAAAGCACTTCAAAGTACAAGTAGATAGATAGGTACCTGTAAGGGTGACTCCCTACACGGAGCCAGCCCCCATCATCCTGACATCCACCTCACCAAGCACAGAGAGCAGCAGTGGGTCTGAAGCAGCCAGGGGGGGAGAGAGAGACTCAGAGAGAGAGAGAAAGCAGAGTGAGGAACAATGGGAAAGCTCAGGGGCGGAGAGATGCAGGCAGGAGCTCAGGGATGTTGGAGAGCCCTGTCACCAACTGCTCAGGGAGGAAACTGAAAGGGCATCGCTCCTTCCAGCGCAAGAGTTAAGGAGAGCGCCGCGACACAGGTCAAGGGGGAGGCGTTTTGGGGTGCCCCGACTACTTTGCTGGCATAGGAACAGACTTACGCCATTGCCGGATTCTGATTCGGGATGAGAGGTCATGTTTTAAGCTGTCTCTGCACTGTAAATAGTTTGCACAATAAACGTCTTTAAAGACAAACTGGACTCGAGCGGAGTTACTCTAGAGCAGCCACGATGACCCTCTGACAGTACCACTCCGGCGGGAAGGTAAATGGCGTTTCTGTGCGCTGCTCTCGTTCGCCAGAAGTGGCTTAGTCATGCTGGCCACATCACCTGGAAGTTGTACACCGGTTCCCTCGGCCAAAAGAGCGAGATGAGCGCCGCCACCCCAGAGTCGATCACGACTGGACCTAATGGTCAGGGGCCCCTTTAACCTTTACATCAATGACCATCACTACTGCATTTTAACTGCAGAGATGGGACTTTTTAATGTAAAAGTGGGCCAAAATGCTCCCCACAAGTAGCAACTTGGTGGGATTAGGAGTAACTGGGGTGCTCTAGTGGCCAACAGCTGCTACCTGCCATTTTATTTTTCAACACCACCTCTCAGAATGATGACATGAGGGGGACATACTACCAGTGAGGGAGGGAGAATAAAAATAGCCACCAACTGGTGATCACAGGAATAAACAATGTGGCTGCTAGGAAGATTGTTGCTGCTGCTGTGAAACAGGCAGTGGTAAAATACAGCAAGCCTGTAGTTCTGTGTTGGATCAAGGAGAAAAAAATTGTAGAAAAAAATTGGTTCCCTAGTTAGGTCTCATGTTTCTGATATGTAGAGATGCTATTGTTCCCACAAAGGTGGTGGCAGCTTTTGCTTTTAGACTTTTTTTGAGGTGGATTTTGTCCTAGTCAAAAAGGTGGCACAAATAGACATCTATCTCACCCAGCGCACATCTCTAAAGCTCTGAAGGGTTTCTCTGATGGCAGCCCAACTTTGCAATGTATTCCTGAGGGAGACATGTTTGGACCTGGCACTGTGTTCTTTAGGGCACCAGGTTAAAACCTTTTGATTTGCACAGACATTTTAAACGGTTGAATATTTAGCTGGTTGAATAGTTTTAATTCTCTCCGTTGTGTTGTACTGCAATTTAATGTTGTAAATTCCTATGTGTACTTCCCTGAAATCTATTTCTCAATGAAGGTGTGGTTTATAATTTTATATGTAACATCTTCCCCATCTGAGGGTGCTGGTGTAAGGAGGACAGTAGGGAATCCCTGATACTGGTTTTCACTGAACCTCCCTGTTTTTCTGAGAAACAGTTCCAAAGAATAAAAGTGACGGAAAGCAAAGAAAATCAACTAGCAGATAACATATGATTTCGTCCAGCTTAAGACTTCTGAAACAGAAGAGGGTATACTTTCCCTTCCCAACATTACTTACATCTTTCTTTGTCTTTCATCCCAAAGGAAAGCACCAGGCCCTGTTCAGCAGAAATGTTCTAAGCCAAGTATGCAAGGGGAGGGAGGCAAAAGGGAACCCTACAGGTTGTTCTGCAGCTTTGTGGAGAGCACTCTTCCGTCTTAAGCTTTCCAGTTCTACAGTCCTGCTATTATATGAATTGGATAGGGGAAGCCATGTCTCTAGTACAGTGGCTCCTTATCTTCTTCCTAAAAGACTGGACGTTATTTATGAATTATATAAAGACATGCTTTCCACAAGTGGAAAAGTTAGAGCAAAAATGTATGATGGTTGATTTAAAAAATGTACCCTCTTAAGAATACCTAAGCCAACCCCATCCCTTTAAATTTGGAAGGAACATGAGATATAATCTAGCCCCTTGATGATGCAGGAAATTTCTGCTTCAAAATCCCTGATACATGGACATCGATACTCTGCTAAGGCATGTCTAAAGGACAAAAATCCAGCACCTTCTAATGGGGTTTGTTCCATTCTAGTGGCTTGTACTATCAGAAGAGAAATTTGCTTCACCCTCTATGCCTAGGGTATTTCTCAATAAAACGATTCCCCCACGAAACACACAAATAAGAAAATTGCATCTGTTCCTCCCCTGCCAAGCAAAAGTGCCCCAACACAGATATCTGAGTATATTGTATCCTTGTGTGTAAAGCCAAGCTGGAACGAACGGGAGGTATAAAGATAGAATTAGAAATAACAGAAAGGGTGTGGAAATTTTGAACGAAAATATAATGGAATAATAACAAAAGTGAGATAATTAATTGTGTGAGATGTAGAGGAACTGCTGGTCATCAACTCTGTAACAGTCTAATCTGTGACAGAAAATATGTTTTGATATAATATGGGTACAGAAAATGCAAAGCAAGCTTTCACCATGCTAAGGTAGAGTGGCATTGTATTGTCCACACTAAATTTTATTAATGTAAATCTTCTGATTCCCCCCCCCTAAACGAACCAACATACCACAAAGAATTTTGCTGAAACATCTTGGCTGTTCTTTATATTTTATTGCTAAGTGGTTCTCTTTACCCTATTTCAAATGAGCCAGTTTTCCATGCAAAGCTATTTTGGGCTATAAAAATAGAGCAATTCTAATCAAGTATATTGATTCATTAAGGACCATACTAGATCTGTGTCAGAGATGTGACCCTCCAATCTGGGCGCAGTTAGCTGAGGCAATACCATCTCCTCATTACTATCTTGAATTTATTGTCCATGAAATAGGCTGTTGCCTGCTTTTCTATCAAAACAAATATAAAGACTAATCTGGCACATAAAAATGTAAGTCAGAATATTGATTCCTCCGAGCTGTTCTAGGTATACTATTATAGCAAATCTAACAGTCTTTAGGAATTGTTCATAACTTACATAAAACATATATTTTTTAAAGAATGATTCATCCTGCAGAATTGTCTTCTTTTCATTATTTTGATGGTGCAGATACAATTGTTTTATATGGGACTTTTGATGAAATGTGATGCATGCTCACAACTTTTGAAGCAAGTCCCCCTTTTGCTGATGTGTAATTATGACTTGGACATAAAAGAAATGGAATACAATAATACAAATAAAATTCTTTGTATGATAATGGTTTCTATAAGTGTATGATAAAAGAGACAGTAGTACACCTTTTAAAAAATCTTAATTTCTTTTATCAGGATCTTTTTTTAAAAGCACTGAATGATAGGACTACCGGTAGATGTGTTATCAAAGGAACTTTTATCCAACCCTCTTTATTTAAAAACTTGTTTTCAGTACAATAACAAACATTTGATGAAAAACTGCTTCAGATTACCAACATGTGATTCTTTGCCAGGGTGTGAAATTTATTTTGAACATTTGCACACACACACCCCATTTAGGACCCTCACATTTAAGCTATGGTTCTCCCACCCTCCACAATATCTAAACAATGTTGCTTTGATTTTAATAGAATATTTGCTTTGATTTTAATAGAAGGTATGTACAGTTGTACCTTGAAAGCTGAATGCCTTGGCTCCTGAATAAATCGGCTCCCAAATGAATGAAACCCGGAAGTGAGTGTTCTGGTTTACGAACGATTTTCGGAAACTTTACTTTGGTTTTCGAAGGGTTCCGGGAGTCGAACAGACTCTCAGAACACATTCTGTTCAGAAACCAAGGTACCACTGTATATGAATGAGACAAAATGTGACTCCTTGCTGAGCTTTCCTTAGCTCCTTTCCCCCAACTTATGAAAATAGTTTTATACAATTTTATTTTTTTAAAGGCTATTGCCTTAAAACACCATAGCTCTAATTAAGGATGCTTGCAGAATCCAGTGTTTTAAATTACTATTATGAAACCATTCAGACTCACGATTGGATTGGAACTTCTCTGTATTTTAACCTGCAATTTTCTGAATGTTGTGACTCTATTCTCAGAAATGTATTTTGATCTCAATGTATTTTACAAGTAAAACACTGACATAATAAATATTTTGAGAGGGTTTTTCATAAGGGAACAGACTGGAACTGTGGGTAAAACAAATTCACGAATCCTAAATGCCCTGACACATTCCACAATAGAATTTATTGATTCTCTCCCTTTCCCCTTGACAAACAGATGATCATTGGGAGAGGCAGGATCTAGTCGGCCTCTCAGGTGGGCACCATTGTCATTATAAGAGAACTAGGGAGGTGTTCATTGTGAGCTCTGGCATTCTTTTTCCTAGAAAAATAGCACTGGCCCCTGGGGCAATTTAACTACATGCCAGGAAGCAACCAGCAAAAGTTGCCAGTGATCCACTCACAGTGTTGAGAGGCAAGTGGTAACATTATTTATATTCCATTATCATCTTGTTTGTTATTTAATAATCACTCGGATTTTATTTGAGGTGGGTGCATTTTGGGGTGGTCCTCCCCCCCCCGTTGTATAGAACTTTCTAGAATTTGAATTTAACACTTCTGTAAAATTGGTGCTGACACAACTCAATCTCCTATTCAACCATAATAATATACTCATCCTATCAACTGAAGCAGAGTGTGAATGGCCCTTTTCCTGCCTTTGCTTTACACTTTATAAAAATTTCTGTTCCATTGGCTAAACAGGGATTCGAAGTGGTCAGTCAAAGCTTTTCTTCTCACTTTTCAATTTTATGGTCCTATTTCATTACCCCTTCTTTTGTGCAACATGCCATTTCACATTATCTGTATTTTTTCATATTTTACAGAATGTCACACTTAAATTGACCAAGCTTCCACAGCTCTGAATGCTGCCTCTTGTATCTCAACTATTGTTTTAAATCACCCAAAGAATGACAATGACATTCCAAACTTGTATTTTTTCATTAGACTTCTTTAAATCTCATTACTGTCTTTCTAATCAAAATGTTCCACCTGTAATGGGAGTTGCTTTTCAAAGTTTGACAGAGATGCATTTTGGCGAACTAAAGAAGAGTAAATGTTTCTCCGCTTGCTTGTTTAAGCGAAGAACTGCAATTCTAAAACTTATTAACCTTTGAAAAGTCTAACGATTCTTAAGCTTGGAAAACAAGCACATTTATTTTAAAAATGGGATTGAGTAATTGGACATTATTGAGAAATGCTGGGGGCCTTTTCTTTATTGAGGGTTCCCTGAAGAGATTCAATATCTCTTAGGTATTAGATCTGCAGATTTCTCTTGCAGTTTCAGAAGGATGTTCTTTACTTTTCCAGGGGTACTTTCCAGATGGTTCTAACACATTTACCTGACTAGAACTGGGGGTCATAACAGCAGTTCAACCACATTTGTGAAATGTTCTATTCCAGTGTTTCCCGAACTTGTGTCTCCAGCTACTACAATTCCCATCACCCCGACCATTGGTCTTGCTAGCCATGAATGATGGGAGTCGTAGCCCAAAAACAGCTGGAGACCCAAGTTTGGGAAACACTGTTCTAACCTGCCTTGGTGAAAGCCTACCCTTTGAAATGATCAAACATGAGAGTTCAGTCACAGATTCATCCACACATATGGATCTAGATTGGACACAAACCTGTTTACACAGGAGCCAACTCCTAGGGGCCAAGGTCCCTCCCCCATAAAATTTTTGAGGGGGTTGACCCCCCCAAAAAAACACTAATGGGCATTGCCATTCAAATGCTGTGTGTGTACTATGCCATGTGATTGATTCAGTGGGGCAGAGCTTACCTCCCACCCCCAATATTTTATTCAAGTTGGCACCACTGCCTGTTTGTTTTTAGCACAGGACCACAAGAACATGCTATATATTATTCATTCTGTCTCGCATCCACTGATGAAGGTCAATACTACAGAGAATATATCAAAGTATTGCTCACTTTTTAAAACCTGAACTTTAGGTTTACTTCCCCTGCCCATCTTGTCTAATGTTGATGTTGGCCTTTCATATATGTATCCATCATAGGAGCCAACTCCTAGGTCCCACAGTAAAATATTTGAGGGGGCTGTCCTTCCCTCAAAGTTGATGGGGATTCCCATTCAAATTGTCTGTGTGTGTGCGTGCGTGCAGTGTCATGTTACCTGGGCCCCCACAATATTTTATTCAAGTGGGCGCCCCTGGTATCCATGCTACAATGGAAGTAGCATAGAAGATAAAAGCAATGGACAGAAGAGTCCTAGGCTGAAGACATGCAACAAAGAATCCTCTGTTCCAGTAATCGGGCAAGGCCCACACAGTTAAGACTGCTTATGACACGCTGTTTATTAGATGTGTCTGTTTTGAGATGGAGATACATATTGACATTCTTGGATCCTGTTACTGAATAGTATAGCCATACACTCATACCTCGTGTTGCGTTAGGTTCATGTTGCATCTTTTCGGCTTGCGAACGGTTTTGCCGGGTACGTGTGCGCAGAAGTGTTCTGTGCACTTCGCACATGCACAGAAGCACTCTATCGCGTCGCGCCACGCGTGTGCGCAGAAGCGGTGCTCTAGTTACGGACTTTTCGAGGTGTGAATGGCACCTCGGAACAGATCGAGTCCGTAACTAGAGGTACCACTGTATTGGCTATGTGCTTAGGGCCAGTTAAACAATTACAACATCCATATGAAGGTTGCTGGAAAGATTTTTATATGGCAGTGGCTTGAAACAAGAGTCATTTGAAAGCTGTTCACCCTGTGTACAGCTCCCCTGTTGTCTGAGGCATGTGTTTCTGACAAAAGCCCTACATGTGTGAAGAGGCAATGCAAGTATAAAGGGGCAATGGTCCCATGCCTTTAGGCCCATCACCATTGTTCTGTGGGTTGTTTCCACCACCCCAACAGATTTCCATATATTCAGGGCCAACATCTGCATCAGTGCATCTTCTGCACCCATGCAGGAAGCTAAAATTAGAAATATGTTTTCCCTGAAGACTGCTCACATTGTCCCTTCACACAAATAATGACCGAATAGGACTATGGAGTCTCTGGATAGTGGCCATAGTAGGTGAATTTCCATTCCCATGGCCAAAGTTCTTTAGCTTTCCTCAAATCACCTATATTATACTTAATATAACATACCCACCAAGTGTCCTGGGAAAAAATGGACATCCTGTTTTTCATGTGAGATTGCAGCAGCCATTTTGGGTGCCGTGATCTTGCACACTCTCATGCCATAAAAGGGGTCCCGGAAGACACTCGTCCCAGTTTTTTATGTGAAAAGTTGGAGAGTGCGTTATTAATGCATTGCATTTAAAATAAGTAACCATGTTACAAAAATTATCGGGGATGCTGAGGGGGGGCAGCCTTCCAGAATTGGCAGGTCTGGTTGTTGTTGTTGGGGTTTTTTGTTTGACCAAAAAATAATAATTCTGCGGAGGGATAGGAATTATGGCCTGATAAGAATGAGCCTGTAAGATGGGCAGTCTGTTTAGGCAAGTTATGGCTGGTTTAAGAAACCTCTGAACTGTCACACACTCCCTGAATTAATGAAGCCATAAAGGTCTAAGGTCCCTAAAAGACCTATCAGGATTCAGGACTATTCATTCTGTGGCGAGTTGATCAGCATTGTGAAAGCAACAACAGATGTGGGTCTTCCTATGCATAATTTTTATAAAGATTAGCAGCCACACTTTGATCAGTATTTTTGAACAGCATTGAGTTCAGGCTATATGTTATTTCTCTGAATTTAGATGTTGTTGTTTTTAGGGGGGAAAATGTATTTTCAAAGTGAGGCATATGAAAACATAACAGCAGAAATCAAAGGAGATATATATATATATATATATATATATATATATATATAGCAGTTCATTGTCCTAACTCAGATATTTAGAGAGTTCTATAACACTACTGTTGCTTATTTTGTTCTCTACCTTGATTAGAAAGATGGTTAATAAGTTTCATGTTAAATAAAATAAGCATACTGTTTGTTATATACTTCTAGTTACTTATATAATTTATAGGTACTTATAGGTTCCATTCATGTCCCCCCAAAAAGTGATAAATAAAACCAAAATCAGAAACTGAACTATGCTCTGCAGTCATAATCACAACACAAAGCTTCTTATCTGAACTAGGTGAAAATAATAAGGATCATTTCTATGCCGAGAACTAAAACTCAATCTAGGTTGTGAAATAAAAATGTTACATTACTCTTACATTGGTCTACAAAGGACCAGGTTCTTTGATGCTGCTATATAAATGAATAAAATAGTTATAGCAGCTCTAAAAATTAAAAACTAGTTTGTAGGGTCAAATGAAGAGTTATGCAAACTTAATGCAAACAAAGATGGACACAGAAGCACAGAATCTTGTTAAAAACCAGAAGTTATGCTGTATAATGCAAAAGGATTAAATTCTAAATGGAAACTGGTTACTTGCTAAAACGCCACTTAAAAGCCTTGTTGTCCTTTTTCTTAAAAAATATGATTCAGGTGAATGTGTTCTATTAATGTCTCCATTAAAATAATTTTACGGCACTTCTTTAATTGTAGATAAATGTAATAGACAATCAACTGAACAGCTCAGAAAAAAACAATTAGCTACCTGGCTTTTAATTTCTTACACACTAACATTGAACGGTCAAAATAAGAGGTTATTTTGGAGTGATTATTATGATTGTAATCAGGCCTGACACTTGTGACACTTCAAACATGCAACCACCAACAGTTCCTTTACAATGAAAGAGCTTCCAGCACAACACATTTTAATAGTCAGAAGAGTTGTGAATTCGCAGCTTTGCACAGCAGGTGTAGCAGCACATCTTTGCACCCCTAAATACACATGCTCATCTAATCTGACAGATTAGACAATGGCACCAAAAAAAAAACAACCCATCACTGATGTTTAAACAAAGACTTCATCTCCAGCAAGGCAAAGCTTTTTGCTCAATCTAATGCCACTAATAACTTTTCCAAGTCGAAAACAATGTATATTTTCTTAATGAAAACCAAACGGAAGCAAGAGTGGGGTTTGCTGACATTAAAAAAAAAATGCTTTCCTGTCTCTTTCCAATATTTACCTTTGCATTATCCTGTAGAAAGGTTTTGTTAATTAGTTGCATCTTGCCTGTGCTGCTTGTAACCAAGACAGCATAGAAACTCGGGGACTGTTCTAAGGGAAGATTAAGAATCCATCAAGCAAGGGAGATATAAATTTACCATATTTAGTCGATTGTCTGTATATCCAGTGGTGGCTATGTGCTAGCAGAAAACACCAGCACCTGGTTTGGGGCAGAAACAAAACCCACATCCCCCGTGGCTCCCTGTGCCTCCTGAAATTTGAGATTTGGGGGCAGCATACTGGAGCAGTATGAAATATTAGGCAGCAATGGCTGCAGTATGTAGTATAGGCAGGAGAAAGATCAGCAAAAATTGGCTGCCTCATTTTACGTGGGTTAAAGTGCTTTTCACAAGATGAAACCCACCACTGGATACAATCAAATGGCTGTTAATTTAACATTACTGTACATTTAGTCAGAAACCCAAATATAAAGATGTTTATCATCACAGCCATATTGGTGTTTTCAAAAGGGATAAAACCAGAAAAATCTCATTTTCTGTTCAGTTTAGCAACTGCACACTCAAACATGGGCCAAGATATGTGCATATATTTACCATGAGGGGGTGAACTGGGCATTAATGGACTCTAGAGGGTTATTTGGAGACAGCTGCACTTATCATGAATCAGGAAAGGGAAATAGCAGGCCTGGTGTGCTGTAGGTCAGTTTCAAATGTTGACTTCAGAGAGCTATAAATCTCTAGCATTACTCTAGCAGCTGAGGCTCAGAATACCCTTCTAGCATCTTCCTATAATTTAAAGATTATGTAAGGTGTATAGCGAGTGTGTTCGACAAAAATATTAATTTAGAGATAAATCCTGTAAATGCTCCAAAGAAGCAGCTTCTGTAGCGCAAGCAAGATCGTCTTCTGCTGCACTGCAAATGGGAATTGCTGCTAGTTTTGTCAACAGTAGGAGGTCGTGGAATCCTGCCAAACAAAACAAGGTCTTTCTCAGGAAAACGCTTTCAGTTCTATGTAGTTGCCTAATAGCATCCTGTACTGTTTTACTACTGATATATAATATAAATGAGGATATATTGTCTTCTGCTGACAATTCCTTGAGTCGGAAATCTAAATCAAGAGACCGAACAGGAGTAAAAAAGCAATTAATCACAGTTAACTCCTTCTGGCAGGTCCCACAATATTTTCTGTTGTTGTTGATTCACTATATTCTAAGAGCACTATCCAGCCTTGCAGATGTTTGCTCCTGCTGTGCGACTGATGGCTTTCAGAATCTAGTGTTTGCTTGTGGAAATGTAAAGCTTTTATGAAAATTCACAAAACTTCACTGCCATATTAACATTTTAATTACTACGGAATTTAAGGGGAAACCATTGTTTCTATGAGCATGCTACAGAAAGCAAGTTTTCTAGGAAAGGGTGTTGTTGGCAGCTTGAGACACAACTGGCCTCTTACTGAGATCACTACAAAGAACTTTTGCAAAATCGAAGGAGAACAGAAATGGAAGCTGTGTAAAAGTTTAAATTTGTGCCAGGAAGCAAGCGACAAGATTCTGTTGCCCTTTCCCAGATCAAATGTACCTTAATACAGGGAGCGTAACTGTTCCTAAGTGACTTTACTAACAGGACAGATATCCATAACACACAGTAGTGGATGGAGTGTGTGGTGTGGTGGAACAACTCACCTGACCTCTGGTTGATCATGCTGTTGCGAATTGGAAGTGGAGGCAAGGAACTGCCATGGTGTAGACACACTGGCATAGCCAATTTGGCGCTCCCATTGGTTTGTTTGCACCACACCAACCATGCTGTCACCTCACCCCTCCTCCTCTATCTGTTACATACCGGTATATTCTGTACATATATTCACATAAATGGTTCATTTTTTAACATTTGAGTTCAATAGGATTCTACATACTGTATAGGGCAATGTCATGGGCCAAGAGCAGACAATTCTGATACCTGCTCTTAAATAGACTAAATTATTGCCACTAATTCCAAATCCATCAAGACTTTTAGAACTTCTCTTGAGAAAGGAAACTTTATGTTGCTTGCAGAATAGACAAAAAAGGCATTCTGAAGATCAAAGAGTTTTTCCAAAACTCAAAGCCTGTGGTTCATTTTTAGCCCAGAAAAGAATTAATCTGTTCCTGCGGTGCTTTATCACACGGACTAAAAGGTTATAAACTAGAGCATTAGGAAGAATGGCCTATTGGATCCAGTTCAGGAGCACTAAATAGAAGGAAAATGGGATTGCTCACAAGTGAGAGAACCTAGCCATCATATTTGGCTTTAAGAAATTCCATAGGCATCTGAGGGGAATCTTTTCACTATGGGAAGAAACCACCAGTTGTTACTTTGCAACTCAATGAAAACAGAGCAGTACCAATGACAGCAACAGCATGACTACAACAACAGGCTTTGGGACCAACTGCAGATGAATATAACATAGCCTACAAGCTGGAAAACAGTCTGCCTGCTGATCCCCTGAGCAGATTAGCTCTACCTGAATTACCCCCTGTTGAGAAGCTCTCAGAGGAAGTCATAATATTGATGGGACATCTGGATCACACAACAGTAAAAGCTTCTCAGATAAGAATGTAGACTCGACAGGGTCCTCACCAGTCCTTTGCAACATAGCACATTAGTACTGCACTGGGAATTTCTGCCACATCCTTCCTCACCACCCCACCCATCACAGCCATAGTCCAGCAGTTAATGAGGAAAGAAACTGCATGTGAAAATAATCAAAGGAGAGAGAAACATATGGCAAAATTCTTATGGGTGGGATCCATTGTTTGGGTTGTGATCATCTTACTTCCAAGCATGTGAGATTGTCTCTTCCTTTCATTATACACATCAGATGACTGGTGGTTCGCGTGCATTAGTGGAGGGTGTCTAAGTGTACCCACCACGTTCCACCCCACCCCTATTCTGCCTTCTTATGGGACCAAAAGAACCTGCGCATCAGCGGTCTTGCATCAATTGGACACACCTAAAATTGTCACCACCTGTACATGTAGTTTATATACACGGTTCACCCTATCTGCCACAGATCTTAGAAATAATCTGAA
Source organism: Zootoca vivipara (assembly GCF_965207765.1). Taxonomy (NCBI): domain Eukaryota; kingdom Metazoa; phylum Chordata; class Lepidosauria; order Squamata; family Lacertidae; genus Zootoca; species Zootoca vivipara. The sequence goes on along the minus strand of NC_142593.1, from coordinate 27,551,285 downwards.
ATATTGATGCAGTGCTGAAAACCAACAATGACTGGTATTTAACTAAATAATTGTGCTCACACAAGGTTTACTAATAGTGCGCATGCACTAGTACACACATGAGCAGAATGCCTGAAAAAGTAGACTCAACATTTGATCTGGCCTTGAGTTACTGAGCACAAATGTACTTTGTGATTTAGATCAATAAGCGCAGATATCCAGGCAGTATAAATTATGAAAAGATTCACTTATTGGAATATTGGTATGCACATGACAAAAATTGCTTTTCCTTTTGCCTAGTGTTTTGTGACATTACCTCAACATATGTCCAGAAGAAATCTTTGCTCCCTAGAAAGCTACGAGGCAAGAATCTTGAAAAAATTGCAAAAAAAGGACACCCTTGGGCAGCTGCCAGGGGTCCATTGCCCCAAACTAAGGCCCAGGGGGCGGATGCGGCCCAATCGCTTTTTCAATCCGGCCCGCAGACAGTCTGGGAATCAGCATGTTTTTACATGCATTTATTTAAAATGCATCTCTGGGTTATTTGTGGGGCATAAGAATTCATTCATATTTTTTCCCCAAAATATAGTCCCCCCCCCACAAGGTCTGAGGGACAGTGGACTGGCCCCCTGCTGAAAAAGTTTGCTGACCCCTGCGTCTAGACCCCCATTTACAGCACTCCAACAAGCATTAGGCTGTTGCCACTGCAACTGCTCACTATATCTAGGAGTGTGCAAATTTGCTCTGGTACCCTGTGGACATTGACAATAGTGGTTGCCTGGCACTCACCAGAAAGGTGCAACTGTCAACACCATTATGGCCATCCTCTTCTGATAGGCCCCGACCCTCATTTTCGGTGGAAATAAGTAGGAGATGGAGAGAGGAGGGGAAGCTACATGGGGCAGCAACATGCTGTGGCAGGGAGCACCCAGAGGCCTGTGCCAGACCTGGCTGTTATAAAAACCTCTGGCCTGCGGAAGAAAAGAGTTTTAAAACGTAGCTATGTTTAAATGTCTTTGCACATTAGCCAGTTTGAGGGGAGGTGGGGGTTTCGACAGAGCTCTATCAAGTTGCCGCTACTAAGGTTTGTTTGTTGTTGTGTTTTTCCCACCTCACTTTATGACTTTGAAAAGTGTTTCTTCACATTGGTTGTACGTGACACCCTTCTTAAGCATGTGTACGAGGGAGGGGTGCATGACAATGAAGAACACATTTTGTTTGTTGGAAATTATTGCATTAAGTGCCTGTCCTCCGTGCAATTTTCAAACGCGAATCAGCCAAGTCTTGTGTGGCGGTGTGCAAATTTGCAGGCAATTTGAACTGATTTGGCTCTTCAGAAGGTTAAGGTAGTTTAATGGTTGAAAGCACATTGCGGCACACAGCAAGCTGCAAAAAGTCAAAGGGTTAGAGGATTAGGATTTCATTTCCTTTTAGCCATTGCCATGTCTGTTTTCTGTCCAAACTGCTTCTTGTTCATGTTTAACCCATGCTTTTAAAGACAAGAGTGTTCACGAACTTGTGGGCCTCGGGCTTCATTTTAACAAGCCGTCTCTTGCACTTTGGTGTGTAATTTGTCATAAATGTCATAGGTCAGGGTGTGCTAGAAACCTACAGCCAGCAGATGGTCATTATGACAGTGGTTTATGTTTCAGAAGCAAAAAAGATGCTTTGCGATATTTACTCAAGAGTGCGAAGGTTGCAGCTCTCTCTATTTTTTTCAGCTTCTCTGTTGAAAATAAGTCATCATTGCTTAATTTTTAGATAGAAATGGACAGCAGCCAACAAGAGGCATTCTGGTCATCCTACTCAGACAAGTCGTCCTGTGTGAATCACACCTCACCTGTGAGTAAACAGCAGGATTTGCTTTCTGTTTAACTGATTCAGTGTTAACTGTGCTCAACATTCAGCTAAGGGATCCTATATCTATAGTACAATAAAAAGCTGACTGAGTTGGGTATGGTCTCTTTTCAGTTTTTGTACAGCTCTCTTCATACTAATCTATTCTAATTATTACATCAAACATAAATAGTATTTATTTGTTTTTTACATGTGGCAGAGGGATTTCAATCAGCATGTTAACAGATTACCGTTACTGTTGTTGTTGGTATCAATATTAGTATTAATATTATTCCTAGTCATATATGCTTATTGCAAAAAAACCCCAAAAAACCTAATTCTGAATCTGAGGTTCATGGTCCTGTGAGGATGAAGTAGCTGGAGCTAAATTAATCCGATTTGTACTCCCATAGAGATACGTGGAAACATTAAAATAAAAATAAAAAAATGTAGCTATAGCGTACTACCCAACATGATAATTTACCTATCAGGGACTGCCAATCAGACAAAAGCTCTCTTTATTCCAGGATCCCAGTTTCCCACCGTGGCCAACCAGATGCATGAGTACAATAGGCCTCTCCTACTGTGCTTCCCCAACACCCTGTATGCCTCTGGTCTGGAGGTAGTGTTCAGATATAATGAGAAGTAGCCATGATAGTCTTACTCGTGAATTTGTCTAATTCCCTTTTAAAGACAACAGACCTCATCTTATGGTAGAGGATTCTATAGTTTAACTGTGTGTTGTGTGAATAAGTATGTCCTCTTGTCCTAATTCTTCCACCATGAGCTTCATTGAATGACCTGGAGTTCCCTGCCTGCTTCTCCGCACCATGAATAATATCATTCCCTTCAATCACGTCCTCCTCTAACTTTTTTTTTCTAAACCAAAAAGCCCCAGGCATTGGAGAGTTACTCCTTTCTTCTTCCCAAAGGAGTATTCTCCAGGCAGCTAGGCTTTAAAGTCCCAAACTATCAGGTTATAAACTACTGCATGAACTGCAGCCCCTGCTATAATATGGTGAAATCTCTGGGAATTGATATTTTGTGATCTGAGCAGTCTTCCTTGGTGCAGGATTTAACTTTAGAAATACATAAATGACCAATGTGAAGTTTATGTGGACTGGAAATGGCAAACTGCCTGCATTTTTATAGAGATCTAATTTGGGCTAGCTATGTTCACTTTTACAAATTCATGGTACAAAAATATTTGCAGATTGTACCATTTCAATTAGCTTATGTGGGCAGATAATAATAATATTCGAGGCTTTTTATGTTTGTTTGAATGCTTTCTTTTATTTCCAAATGGACGGGGCACGGGGGGGGGGAGGCGGAGGCGGGGGAACGCGAGCAAGAGAAAGGAGAAGCGCTTGTGTGTGTGTATGTGTGTGTGTTTAGAAATTTGGAAATAAAAGATAGCATATCCCTGAGAAGGTGTTGAGATGCTGGGAGAACTTCCCATGCAGGCAATAAGGGTGAAACTGCTTTCTGACTCTAAATTGTTTAGTTGTTCACCTATATGAACCTGCCTCTGCTTTGAGGTCAACCCTGGGAACCCTGTTTCTGTGCACACCCCTGAGACTAAATAGATGGGCAGGCATGAGGGACAGGACCTTTTTGGTTATGGCTCCATGTTTGTGGAATTATATTATAAATAAAAATGTATGTGGTGCTATCAATTCAGGACTTCAAACGTTTGCTTTCTGTTAAGGCAGATATTGAATACAGCTGTTAAATTGGTTTTACATTAACTGGAAATAGTTTTAACTTTTTAAAAGGTTATTGTGCAGGTTGTTATTGTTGATAATTTTATTGCTGCCAGACTCTAGTGTTTTGTGGCATTTTGATATGTTTTGATTTCATTGATGTTTTGTGTTTTCTATATTGGAGGCCTCCTTGCAAGGGCATGTGACTAAAAGGTGGCCTGGAAATCCCTTTAATAATATGCAAATAAATAAATTCAAGTAGCTTGTATGGTTATATCTTTGTAGTAGAATTGTCATTCATAGCTAAGAAAACAGGTGTAAAAAAATAGGTAATTTGCTCCAATGGGTAAAATTTGCACTGTGGGTTTCAGATGAACATCTACTTTCCCAGTGGACAAGGCTGTTGTATTTTCTCACGTTGTTGCTGAAGAATAAAAGATTTAATCACAGGCATGGTATATTTGGCATAAAAACAGCTTTTTATGACCATTTATCATTAAAGGACTGTCCTTGACTCTGAAAAAAAAGGAAAATACATTTATTTAAGTAGGCATAAAGAAAATAGACCTTGAATTGAAAGTGGTCCTAATTAATAAAAACAGAAACATAATACCTATAAATATTTAAGCCATATAGTTTAGACGTATTGGTAGGGGGTGGCTATTAGCTTGTTTCTGTGGTGGTAAATTCCTGCATAGCTCACAATGGAATAGTATAGGCTACACCACTGTGAGAGGGAACAAAAGATCCCCAAGCAGCCCCACCCTCTGCCATTCTCTTCTGCGGCACCACCCCTTGTTCACAAAACCCCTTTCAATTATACTCTTTGTTGGCAATGTTTACTTTTTTCCATTCAAGCCTCTTCGCTCTCTTGTTCCCAGTCTTCCAGGCAGCCAGCTAGCTGGAGCCAGAACAGAGGGCGAAGAAGGAGGGAGGCTGACCCAAAGCGAGACACCAACAAACCTCACCAAAACTTTTAAAACTCTCCTAAGTGCTGCAGCCAGCACAGCATTAGGTTTCAATAAGAGGCTCCCACCACACTACCGTAGGAGCTGTAACGTTGCCTCTCTCCCTGTCTCCGTTTCCTTTAGCCCAAATGCTAGAGGGAGGCACCTGATCGCACAAAGTGGCAAGCATTTTCATGTCCTCTGCATAGACCCCTTTCCCCAAGACTTGCTGGCATTTTAAAACCGAGTGTCTTGAGAAGAGCGGTGTTAATTCATCAGCAACAAGCAGCAAACAGAGGAAGAAGCTTCTGCTGGGCTCTGCTGTCCACGGAATGTTAGGGGCTTTTTGCTTTGCACAAAAGTGGTATGTTTCAAATTGAATACAAAGTGCATGCTTACAAGTGTACACCCTGACAGGCATACTGTATTCTGAACTAACAACAGAAGACAAAGAGATGGTGGCTTCTAGGTTATTTATTTATTTCATAAAATGTATACACCCCTTGAGTGTAAAAAACAACAACAAACCCTCAAAGCAGTTTACGAAAAGATAAAACAATACAATCGGGAGAGAAATCACAGCCATACTTTAAAACATACAAAAGTTGAAATACTAAAACCGATGAAAATTACCTCAACTAAAACAATGTTTTCACATACCTATTTGCAAAGCGTACCACAATTAAAACAGATTCCATTAAGCTCAATAAGTTCCATTAAACTCAAAAAGACTTGCTACAAAATTGATATGTATAGGATTACACTGTTAGGCTTTAAACCTAAACATACCTGCTAAGAAGTAATCCCCATTAAACACTGTGGGACTTACTCCTGAGTAAAAGTGCACAGCATTCTATTGCACATAAAACCCCTGGAGAGAAAGCTGCCCACCATCCCATACTCCTCCCCAAACCCGGCAGCTACCAGTGGATTCTTCTAGAAGGTGGTTCAACATCTGTTGTTTGAAGGACCAATTGTACAGGTGGGGTCATTTAGAGGGAGAAGAGAGGATAATGGATGATGCTTATGCAATTCCCCTCCTCCAACCACAAATAGTTGCAGGTTCTTTCTTTCTGATATATAATGTTTTAATGTAGTAATCAATAATCCAAGTGTGGAAACTGGCCTGTAACCTTATTCTAATTTGAAATTCAGCTGTCATTTTCCAAAACTGGATCAGTCAAGTTGCCACGAGATTAGCTCTGCTCTCACTAAAGAACATTTGCATTCGAGTCATGGCGGACCTTAAAAGCTCCCATGTATTTAGCGACTGGTATATAGAGAAGATTCGCAGATGGCTTAATTTGGTTTCGTAATGTGAGTCTGCAGGTGCATTGCCTCTCCATTTTCCATCCTGCTGGATGCCGTGTTTGAACTTCTGACCAGGGAGAGGCTTGATTGACAGTAAAATGGCATCAGAGGATGCAGCAATGGAATGTTTCTTTCCTCGTCATCATTAAGAGGGGATTCCTCTATGGTGCAGAGAGGGAACGGTACAATTTAATGTTCTCTGGAGAGTGGGAGAAGGGCTCGAATCTTCGCAGAGCTGCTTTCTGAGTGGTTCGTCTCAGTCCTTGTGGCAAATGGGGTGTCCCTGTGGAATTTGCCATCGCCTGGCCTGAAAAGAAAGGGATTAAGACCTTTTAAAGGATGGAAATGGAACAAAAGAAGCACTTTTATGATGTAGCAGCATAAAATAAGGAGCTCTATTGTGGAAACTGATTGCTAAAGATCTTTGAATTGAGCAGCCTACATTGTGGGCCTTGTTCCCTGAGGGTTTGGAGGCTTGTACAAAATGATATGTCTACACTAGAAAAAAGAGTATAGCTCTCATTTAGGGGCAAATAAGAGATTATTGGTTTGTTTCTACATCATTTTTTTCCACACCTACTGAAAAGTGGCCTGTAGGGAGATTATACTCTAGTGAAAGTTGCTGCTAATTAAAACAAGTAATTAGTGTTCCTCCAGGCTTTGCGGTTTCACTCACTTTTGCCCGCCAGACAACATTAGTTTAAAAGCAATCCAATTTCTAGCAATAACAGACTGTAAAAAAGTCATTTAACAAGTATATAAGTGTAAGGTTACAGTTCAGGCTTTGATTTATCTCTCCCTGGCTATTTAGAAATGCCTTGCCAAAGTTTGAGGGTGCGTGGGTATAGGGAGATGGCAATTCAACATTAAAAAAAATAATTTTCATTTTTTTAAAAACCATTACAATCCATTTCATTTACAACTATATCACAGAGCCTGTAAGAGAGTGTTCTGAAACTACATTTAGGAAGCCAAATTTGGATTTAATGCAGTTTCCTAACAGCAGACCCTCACTTAGCATTTTGTAAACAGATCATTTCATTAAGGCCTTTTGTTCTGGCTCCTGCGTCTGCTTGAAATGGAGACTTGTTATTGACTCCGACTCTCCTTGACATGAATAGAAGCAGTTAAGTTTAACATATTGCTGCTTTAGGCTGTCATGAGACAAAAATGATTATGTATATTTGTTGTTGTTTATCCAAAGCACTTTGAGACCTGCGCAGATTAATCTAAAAGTTCGAATATTCTGATTTTTCCTTTAAAAGGTTATATGGTAGCAAAGTCTGGAGATGGAGGAGAATTTAATTCAGCTTGACCTTGCATTTCAAAAAAAAGTTTTTTTAAAAAAATGCTATTGAGAAGCAAATATATACAAGCATGCACTGCTTGTATATATAAAAACATGCACTGAAAATTTGCTACAGGGGAGGGTGGGTATTCCTGGGATGTTTTGTATTCCAGGTGTCATACAGAATACACACACTGAAAATTAGAATAATCCTGGACCACAATCCATTGGCAGCACCTCCCATTCAGACTTAATTAAAATGACTAGCAGCATTTTGAAAGTATGTCTGAATCCTGCCTCCTGATTGTCTATTCAAACATTGTTTCCTGATTGGAAGAAAGATACTGAGATTTTTCACCTGTTCAACCAGTGAGCACTCTCTTTTCCTCTCTGTCTCCTTTGAGCGTAGCTTACCTAGCCATCCTCTTGAAGAATGACGTCAGAAGAAGGAAATACGATTCCTGATAAGGGAGCAAAACATTTTACAGAGAACAGAAGATGGTTTCGCAGTCAACACGAGAAGGCCTGTAGTACTACACAGAACTGTCATTTACAACCAGATATATATTTCCCCCCAGCCAGATACCTCTAGAAAAATCTGTACAATGGGACATATTTCTTTCACGGGCTTCGTTTTAAACGAAAAGAGAATTTGCTCTCATCATAAGGAAAAAGGCAAGAAGGAAATCTCTAAGCCTAATCATTTCCTCCCTCAATCTGCCACATATTTTGGATGCAATTTAAAGAGCATCATTCACCAGTGCTTGTTTTCCAGGTTTTATGCATTATCCCCGAATCAGGTACATTGTAATATTAAGAATGTGTGCAAAAGGATAGCTTTATGGTACAGACATCTACTAATGGAGTATTTTACATGCCATCCAAGATAACATTCGCGAAGACTGTGATTATTTTGATTGCATATAATAAAAATCAGGACAGTGTAAAATCATCTTGTGGTTTGTGCTTTCCCAATTCATTTTCCTTACATAACAGATATGGCATCGGTTTTTTTGATGCTGCAGTCTAGAACATCCGGAAACATCTGCAATGTATTGAATTGTATTATTGTGGTTGAATATCGTTTGATCAGTTGCCTTTCCCAAAGTGATCATACCCAAATGTATTTTTTTTGCCCAGAAGTATTTTTGCATGCTGAAAAGTCTTATTTAGAAAGAAAGGGAAGAAAACCAGTTTCCAGTGATTTGCTTTTCTGTTTCATCAGAACATATACAGAATACATATATGCAGAGCATAATCCCCAGTAGGAATGTTCTCCTTGGCGAGTCTCATTAAAGTGAATTGGAGTACTTATGTCCAGCTCCTCCCCTTCATTTTGAACAGGTTTTTGCAGGAGATCTTACCAGTATCCTGTGACCAGAGTTTCCACTGAATCGAGCATCAGCTTTTTATTCTTTGTGTCAGTGTGTGCCTGGCTAGCGCTGTAGCACAGCAGCCCTTAGGGCACCAGAGGGCAGAATCTGCTCTGACATACACGGACACTAAACCCTTTTATAGATTAGTCCAGAACCGTACAGGGTCGTATAATAGCTCTAATTTTATGTAATAAGCAATATTTGCACAGCAATTCCATTATCAGGCAGAAGACAATTTTAGAAGTAATTTAGGAGCCAAGACTGTATTAGTGCTGAGTCTGAGTAAAGAACAATCTCTGTGTAAAGCACAATCAAGATTCTCTTCCGTTACTTTTTTTGTAGTAGATGATTTTAATAGTTATTTCTTTTTGCTGCAAATATAATTTCAGCATAAGATTCTCTCTCGCTCTCTGTCACACACACACATTCTATATGCATATTAGTAATGCAGTTTCTGTACATTTCAACGCTCTCTTTTTTCATTTAGTTGACTTGGAAATGACTGTGCACACACTGCTTTCTTTCTAATTGCCGCATTAAATCCATTTCCAGTATCTCAGAATGAATTGGGATACAATTCATCAGATATCACAGCACCTGCTAGGTTTCCGATCCAGCAAGGGCAATGCATGCCCAGAGGAGCAGGTTTAAGAAGGGTGCTGAGTTCGGGTTTCTGTTTACTGTGCCCAGCACTGAATTAGCAAAGCAGTTAGCCTTGAATATGTGGTTTGCTTATTTCCAGGTGCACCCTGCCCAGGCTTCCAGTCTAATTTTCTGTTGGAAAGGAGCAAACTCTTAAACAGGTGATCATTGTCACATTGGCAAAGATAACAATCTGTAGGATTGCACAAGCAACCCATACCTATATTTTACAGTGTTCCTTCCGTGTAATGTGATACAGACCTTGAACTGTTTTGAAATGAGGGTCAGCCTCTGTGTTTTATGGCCAGGGGAGGGGGAAAACTTTTAAAAGCAGGGAATATAACACTACTATAATTCAGTGCCGGATTTACGTATAAGCCAAACAAGCTATTGCTTAGGGCCCCACTTCCTTGGGGCCCCCAAAAAAATCAAAAGAAAAAAAAACTGGATGTACATTTCCAAAAGATATAAGATAAAAACAAATCAAACAAAACCTACCGTACATACAGCAACAGTGTTTTGTGTTGTGTAGGCTCCTATGATGTAAGTAATGGGTCCCGCCTACTAGTCTGCTCCCTAAAATATCACTGGTTCTGTATATAGTGTGCCTACATTCTGTACGGACTGGTTACAATTACTTTGATAAAACACATGTTTTGTTATGTGCAAATGGTTTTTGATACCTATTAGGTCCATAAACTACCATATAGCATATATTCAAAACAAAAAATAGCAACAATTTGTTGTTGACAAAGGGCAGCTGGACATATAAAGGGCCCCATTACTTTCAGTAGCTTAGGGCCTCATCAGACCTAAATAAGGCCCTAAGTGCAGTACTAAATATGTCAACTCAGAAAGAATTGAGTTCAATTGATTGAGTTCAATGGGACATACTCCCAGGTTAGTATGTGTAGGAGATTGCACCTTTAAAGGTTATTTCATATTAAACAGAAACTACATTAATGTGACATGGCGGCAATTCATAACCTCCAGCTTCTGCACATCACATATGTGCAAAAGGTTAATAAACCTACTTCTGAAATGTAGTTTTGTTTTATGTTCACTTTTTACAATGATATTATATTTAACCATGATTTGTAGATTGGTTTTTAACAAATTTTCTTCAGCATTAAAAAAAAATGAATGCATTCTACTTAAAATTAGAAGTAGAATACCCCACCTTGGGCAACTTGGAGAAAAGGTGGGATGGAAATGAAATAATAAATAATATATAAAATTGCACACACATACTTATTCCCTAAAATCTTGCATTTTTCCAAAGCTGGTTTATTTATATTTATTTTGTTCTTACACAACAGCCAACAAAACATATGAATCATAATAAATCAATAAAAACCAGCCACTCTCTCCCTTCCCCCCAAAAAACACAAAAGCTCTTTGAAAAAAGAATTTCATTTGTATTTATTTAAGGCATTTATATGCTAACCTTTATAATCTCTCTCAGAATGTTTTACGGTGCAGTGTTACGATGCATAAGATCCAACACAGAGCAAAGTCTTCTTAAAGGAAAAGGTGAAGGGACCCTTGACCATTAGGTCCAGTCACGGACGACTCTGGGGTTGCGGCGCTCATCTCACTTTACTGGCCAAGAGAGCCGACATTTGTCCACAGACAGTTTTTCCGGGTCATTTTTCTGGGTCATGTGGCCAGCATGACTAAGCCACTTCTGGTGAAACCAGAGCAGCACACAGAAATGCTGTTTACCTTCCCGCTGGAGTGGTACCTATTTATCTACTTGAACTTTGTGCTTTCGAACTGCTAGGTTGGCAGGAGCAGGGACCGAACAATGGGAGCTCACCCCGTCGCGGGGATTTGAACCGCTGACCTTCTTATTGGCAAGCCCTAGGCTCTGTGGTTTAACCCACAGCACCACCTGCATCAAAGTCTTCTTCTTGTTGTTCTTGTTTAGTCGTTTAGTCGTGTCCGACTCTTCGTGACCCCATGGACCATAGCACGCCAGGCACTCCTGTCTTGCACTGCCTCCCGCAGTTTGGTCAAACTCATGTTCGTAGCTCCGAGAACACTGTCCAACCATCTTGTCTTCTGTCGTCCCCTTCTCCTAGTGTCCTCAATCTTTCTTAGTGCCCTCAAAGTCTTCTTAGAAGATCTTAAATGCCATATGGGAGAAGGCAAAACCAGCAAACTGGGCTCAGAAGCATATTGGCAGCCACTTAGTTGCTTTGAGGCAGATGAAATATGTGGAAAGGACCCCTAACTGTCAAAGACAGGCTGCCGCATTCTGCACCAGCTGAAGTTTCTGAACCCATTCAAACATAGCCCCATGTAGACCAACTTAGAAGAGACAGACAGATAGGTTGAATTATAAATGGACAGATAATTTACATTCGGGGGTAACTAGAGAAGGAGGAGAAATTCAGCACAAGAACTACTTTAAATATGAACATAAGAAGACAGGAAAAGGCCTTGGATCAAGCCAAAGACCAATCTAGTCCAGCTTCCTGTTCTCACAGTGGTCAACCAGAAACAATGGGAAGCAGGACCTGAGTGCAGCTGTTCCCACCTGCAGTTCCTAAAAAAAAGATATATAAAAACATATTGCTTTGGGGGGAGGGACATAACCATTGTGATTAGTAGCCACTGATAGCCTTCATGAGGGCATATGACTCAATACCCATTTCTACTCTGGCATGAAAATAAAGACCATCTCATTTGCTCAACATATCTAAATCCCAATCCATTCACTCATGGATCTTAAACTGTGCTACGGTAATCTTTCATCTACCAGAACCTAACGGAAGTGCAATAGCTGAGCCAGATATCAATATCTGCAGAGGGGAATCCACCCCCAATTGTTATGGTACAAATACTGTGGGGTTTTCTCATCTTGCTTTTTTCAACAGACTTCTCTCAGGCATCCAGATGTGCCCTGACAGACGTACAGTGACAGCATATCTCCATAGCAGTGAGATTTCAATCCATAGGATTATTGCCAAATTAATTGTACACTCACATCCCAGCCTGAAACATTGCAGCTGCCAGGAAGAGTGCATTGTGGGAACAAGCAGCCCACTCTCCTGACAAATAGGTGAAAATGGCTCATTTTGCAATGTGAGTAGACTGGGCTGTCCTCTCGCAACCAAGACAAAAGAGCTGATTTCGTAAGTCAGCTGCCAGTCAGCTATATAAAGAGGCTATTATGAATATGATACAAAACCTAGTATATCTGTCATTGGGGTGTATAAGTAAAGAGCTTTTGAAATCTTTGTTGTTGTTCAGCATGTGGCCACACTAAATTCTGTTTTGTTTTTGAATCCCTCTTGGCCAGGCATGCTTGGGAACAGACAACATTCCCACATGATTGTGACAAAGAGTTGTGAATGCATCTGTGTCTAAGTAAATCAGAACAGCATTGTGCTGTCATGTTGCTTCTGGGGGATCTTATAGTACAGTTGTGTGTTTTTCCTCCTGGAAATATTCCTTAAATCTTTTTGTATTGTTTTAAGCCATACACTTTCCTTAAGACACATAAGGTGAGTGTTTCGTAATTTATTTCAAAACTGTCACTTTTTGATCACAGAGTCTCTGTTTGAGGGTGTGTAAAATGGATTTCACTATATAGACAGTCCCCACCACTACCCTCAATTCATTCTCAAAGCAAATTCTGGCATAAATCACAATTACCTCAGTTCTACAAACTGAAGTAAGGTATAGACTAGAGAATGCCCAAACAAGGCTGGTGTTTCCCCCCCCCCCCCAGATATCAGTATGTTCATTCCAGCGTATTTCTGCCTAAACTGAGAGTGAAGTGGTTCCCCACAAGCTTGACTTGGGGAGAATGGCAGGGCCAGTATGGGCCAAATAATGATGTACCCAACAGCTGCATTGGAAATAGAGTTGGTTTTGGCAGCAACACTACAGCACTACAACACAACAGTACTACAGTGTCAGGATGAATGCTCAATAAATGGACAATCTTCTTATTTTTGTAGCTGCACCACTGGGCGATTTCACAGTTCTCAGATCCATTCCCCTGAATAGAAATGGAAAGAGAATAATTGAGTCCTATTTTTTCTCAGGTGGGGGAGGATTTCCCCTATGGGCAGCATGAAAGATAGGAGTCTCTTCTCTCCCTGCCACTCCACTCCCGGCAGCCTGATTATTACCTGAAGCACTTTTTGGGGAGGGGGGGGTTGCCTTAAAAGTCTAGCAGGCTTACTTTACGCTACAGCAAATTTGTTAGCTTCTGACAATGCAAGTCTGCTCAGAAGCAAGTCTGATTGGGTTCCACAGGTGTTCTTGCTAGTGGCTGTACATACAAGGCAGTTGTAGCTTTCATCTATTTAATTAACAAAATTTGCATATGCTTTTGCATACTGCAAAATGTGCATGCTTTGCAAGCATACCGCTTGTCAGAAAACCTAAGCAGTTTACAAAAATACAAAATAAAACATTAGTGTTCTCCATAAAAAGAAACACACAGGTATTTTAAAACATTCCAGAGGTGATTAAAATCCACAGTATCTAACAAGACAAATGCAGCTTCTATATTTGAACAAAAATGCTTTAAGCAGGCACTGAAAAGAAAGTAGGAAAGTTTCCTGATGCTAGCAGACAGGGAGATATTTTCTGTAAAAAGTTAACAGCAGCGCTTTTTTCCCCTGGCAGTACTCAATGGTATGCAGTACCAGCACCTTGTTTTCTAGAGAGAGAAAAGCTCTGAGAACGAGTATTACATGAGATCTGTAGCAGTGCCAGTTCTGCAGATGGAAGCATTCGAATGAGCATATGGGGGTAAGGCAGTATGGGGTAAGACACTATACCCCCCCCCCAGCATAAGATGAGGGGTGCTCTATGGGGTCATTACAAAGAAAAGAAAGGAAGAAACATCTCCACTTCAGCTCTGTTTGCAACTGTCCTCTAAATAAGTAATGCTTTTGCCTTGATTCTCAATGAGAAGTGTTGCAGTCACGTACAAGCTCCATAATTCCTCTCAAAAAACAAAGCTATGCCATATACTCTTCACCAAGCTGACTTGCCACTGTGCTCTCTGTCCATCAGTTAGTTTGTATGTGAGACCAGGCGAAAGGTGTGTGTGTGTGTGTTTTACAAGTAATTATGATTTACTTTATAGAGAGGGGAAGAAGCTGATATGCCTAGATTTCAAGAAATATATATTTACCTTTGTGCACTTGTATCATTACACTCTTAGGCTATAAACTGGGCATGAGCTGTGCTTTATCGCTGTAAAGTGGCTGTAAAGTGGCATCTCTCTTTTCTTACTCATCTAAGGAATAACGTGATGATCACTGAACACTAGAGGGGGAGCTTAGCCATCCAGGAGAGCAAAATCCCTGAACCTCCTGGGGGGAGGGGGGAATGGCCGTGTGACACTGTTGCTACTGACTTAAGCAAGCAAAGTTAAGGCTTGGGCAGGCAAGGTTCAGAAGCCAAGAGGTCAAGAATGGCAGAGAGCCAATTTATTGTCATTTTCTAGAAAGGCAGCAAATCATAAGCAGAAGTGAGAAATTTAGGGCTTTGCTCAGATGAGGAGCATTTTAAAAACCTCTCTGGAGGCAGTTTAACATGAAGTGTAGGATTACAGGGATATTCCCTCCCCCCCCCTCAATATGACTGCCTGTCATGTAAATGTCTGAGGAGTGATGGAATGAATTATCATAAAATTTTGACAAATTTGATGGCTCAACCAAAGGGTGAAAACAGACATTCCACTTATTGGGTTCTAATAAGACATGACATTTCAAATGAGTTTACATGGCAGTTAGACCTTTGCTTTTCTCCCTCTGATTCCAAAGTACTTCTACATAGCGACCACTTCTTTATATATATCTGGTGTCTATGGAAGACATGAAAACACTTTCTTGATTCACCACTTGTTCATTTGTTTTTCAAATGAAATTGTGCATATTCTGTAATATGTATACATGTATATTATAATATACATGCATAAGCACACATGCTATAGAGTCTTGGTGCAGCTGCAATGCTGAACAGCTTCCTAATGCTGGAGATCAACCATGTTCCAGAGCAGGAATGGGGGACTGTTGCTCTCCAGATGTTACTGGACTTCAAGTCCCATCAGCTTCCGAAAACATGTCCAATAGCCAGGGTTATGGAAGTGGCAATCTAGCAAATAGTACAACCTGGGCTTTTTTCCCCCAGCCGAAATTCACCAGAACTCAGTTCTGGCATCTCTCAGGTGAGTACCATTGCCATTATAAGAGAACAAGCGAGGCATTTATGGTGAGTTCCAACACCTCTTTTTCTAGAAAAATAGCACTGCGTACAACAGTAATGGGGAAAGCCAACCATGAATTAGCTATGGAGAAAGATGTCTGGCGTGTGCCTTATGATGAGGGAGTCCTGTTGTTTGTAGAGCTCAAGAAGGTTGGGTCTGTGTGTTTATTTATGGTCACATCAGGATCCTTCTACATCAAAGAAGCTACACATTGCATGTTCACAACCAATGGGCATTTCACTTCCCTCATAAGAACTGCAGTCTTTGCTAAGACTGTACTGCTGCTTCTCAAATGTTCCACAGTTGGTTCATGATGGCCCCTTGAGAATGAGAGAGCATCTCCTTCAGGTTCAGATGCAGGAGCAATCAAAGTCAATTAAGTGAGAGGCCCCTTCCATCTTCCAGATTAGCCCTGCTCCTGAACGAGGCGCTTTGCTGAAGTTACCGGTCTGCTACACAAAACACTTCACTGAATCTATTTTATTTATCTCCCCACCACCATCCAAATCTCTTCTGCTTCCTCTTCTTAGGATCAGTCTACTTGATACCTTTTCCCCATATCACATTGCTCCTTTGTGGCAAGGTCTAGCACAACTTGCCACATCGATCCTCCGTATATCACATACATCAAATGCCTCAAGGAACATAGCAGCTGTTGCCTGAACAATATATTCACAGCATGGAACTCACTTGTGCTGCCCTTCAAACATTATGGTAAACTAAACTTTTATTTTGCTACCCAGAGATTATTTCCATGTAAGGAAAAAAAATCATGTGAAATGGCCCTAAGAGACAGTTTCTTGTGGGTTCTTTTGAAGATACTCTATTGCACTAGCTTCATTTTTTTCCCCATGCTGCATCCAGATGTAGAGAGCATTGTGTGATGTGTGACACAAACATTACAGAATATAATTCACAGATCACAAAATGTTATGCATATGCGCTTATTCTTTTTCTGGTGAACCCAGCTACTGTTTTAGCACCATCTCTCTGCAGTTCTCAGTACATATTCATGAGACAGGATATTGGAAAGGCAAGTAGGAGAGCTGATTCCATGCTATGTAGAGCATAGACAACATGTGGGACCATAAGCATCTCTTGCACGTTTATTACATGCTCCCCAACAATGGATGAGGGCCTACAATGGAATTTTCTTCTGGGTTTTAGCACATTTCACAAGAAAGAGAAATGAAGCCCATTATTTCATGTTTGGCTATTTTGGTGAGAAGGGCTTCCCTTGATGGTCAACAGCTGAGTGGGTCCATATACAAAGAGGCACTCCTTAAAGAAGCTGTGTCTCAAATCCTTTGGGGCATAGACAAACCCGGCCCTCCAGATGTTTTGGGACTACAATTCCCATCATCCCTAGCTAACAGGACCAGTAGTCAGGGATGATGGGAATTGTAGTCTCAAAACATCTGGAGGGCCAAATTTGCCTATGCCTGCTTTGGGGTTTTATAATACCAGCACCTCCAATATCAGTGATATAGCAATACTGTTATATAAGTGAATTCAAATGGAGTTTAGTGAAATGCTAATACATTTTATTCTTTTTTAAATCAGGTTCTTTTCTATTTATGCCTCTTTCTTCCTAAGAGTCATCTGTTTCTGAGTTCTTCCTCAGATAGGAGTTTATTTGTTAGGGATAGAAGGAAAGCCATAGGTCATATGCATGCCACAGAGTCCTACTTTAGAGATGAATAGTCCTCCATTTGCTGTCAGAGAAGACAACATAAACAGCCATAACAGAAAGCAGCGGTCTTGACGTTGCCCACTTACAGTTGGCCCTGGAAAGTAGATGGAGCTGGCACAATACCTGGTTATTGTCTCCCCCCCCCCTGTGGTGAGATATATTTCTATTTAAACTATGGTAACTATTTCTAAATTTGTATCTATACATATAAATTAGCCCTGTGCAAGTTTTATGGAAATCTGTGCCCTTTTCTTTCATTCTTTTTGTTGATGCACGGCTTCATTTGTGGCGACATGTAAGGGGCCAGCCTCGCGCTGCGCTGCGGAATGATTAATGTGACAGTTCCACACGCAAAAACACATAGTCAACTTTATTAAAAATCGGTATTGTCGCCAGCAGGGCTACAATTTGGTGTCAAAGGGCTACAAAAACAAAAATGATGGCCACACCTCAAAATCATTTGGGGAAGTGCTATAACTCAGTGGCGCAACATCTGTTCAGCAAACAGAAGGTCCCACGTTCAATCCCCAGCATCTCTAGGTAGGACAGGAAAGATCTCCTGATTGAAACACTGGAGAACCACAGTGTAGACAATACTGAGCTAGATGAACCAATGTGCCTAAGTTCCTCCAGTTGTCTGGGGTCCCAAGAAAGCTTTCGGAACTGTCCACCTTTGCGTGCTTTATCATAGGATCTCCCCTGCAGGGCACTGAATAAGTTTATTCTCAACTTACCTATCTATCCAAATCTGCCACCCTTCTGGAAGATATGTGCTTTTGACTTTTACTCGCACAGCCTAGCTCAGTCGTGTCACTATGAAATGCTTTTCCATGGAAAGGAGCCCAAATTTAGTGAGCCTGCTTTATTAAACGAAAATGGCATCAAAATGAGAAGGGAAAACAGCATAGCAAAAGGCTTAAGCATCATTGGTTAAAATGGATGGTTTATAATGTGTAAAATGTGTTTATTTGCAAATCCAAAGTTCAGATTTCCTCATACATTTTCATACTGATGGAGATAAAATGCTAAAGTCTTAAATCCCTCTATGCCATGCTGAGTTGCTAAGGGCTGTTGAGTTTTTGTTATTTCTCCTCTTGAGTTGGCTCTGATTAAGCCTGCTGAGTGAAAAATTCGTATTTGCCGACAGAAATAGGAACCGCACCACGTGCATTTGCAGCCAGCAAATGCTCCGATACATCACAAAGATTTGCTCAACCCACCTTCAGAGGGCAAATCGAGCATGTTATTTTCTGTTTAGATCTGATGTTGAAGCCTATCAGTCCTGAGTGTTACCCAATCTCTGATTAAAGAAAAGGCCTGCAAACGGCAAGTGCTCATGCACTGCCTCATTAGAGGCCTGGATGGAGTGACCCAGGCGTTCTTGCACAAGACTGTGAGTGAACTTCAAATAGAAGAGTGCATCCATCAAATCCAAGAGGGGCTTATGTCATTTTTCCTACTTTGCCTCTAAAGTCCTTTAAGAAATGCCCTTTCCAGTTGTGCTGCTGAGGAACATCAGTAGAAACAAACAAGCCCAAAGTGCAGAAAATGCCCTGACAACGACTTCTCCCCCACTTCTCCGTATAGAGTAATTGTTTCGCTGGGTAATACAGCAGGAACAGACAATGTGACACGAATCTGCTGTATATTATATACCATAAAAGTGGATAAAGGGTTGAGAGGCAGGCTATGTATGGAGAAAGGGCTTTTCTATTGCATGCATATTTGCCACCCTGGAGGGGACACAGAGAGGATACTTTGTCCACGGAGAAGCATTCATCCTATTTGGACAGTCTAAGCATGTGATAATAACTGCATAAGAAAGAACAGCAGGGTCACGCCTGTTGAAACGGATGTAAACATGTTAACACTTACCCACATATTTTGTACAAGTATGCAGCAGGGCGACCTACAGAAAAGCAGGAGGCTGTTTCCCTGAGCAGGGGAGGGCTTTGGTAATATGTCACCATGAGCACGGACAAAATTTGGTGCCTCCCCCAATTTTTCTTATTTTCACAGTAATTGAGTAGGTATCCACCAATATAGGGGTGGTGGCTCGGCACCCGATATGGAGGGAAGTCAAGGGCCAACATTAGCTAGGCTGCTGGAGCCCCAGCAGCTGCCAAAGGATGCCTCTATGTACATTACAAGAAATATTTTGCAGATGCCAAAATTAATCCTAAAACCTGCATGTGATTGCATGCTTGGCTGCCTAACCGATTTGTGAAAACCCAAAGTCCTGGTTGTATAAGATTTCTGCATTTACTAAATCATGCACAAGAATGATACTCATGCCTATCAAAATATAATGTCTGAATAGGCAGTGTTGCTTGAGCTGCAGTAGTCCAGCAGCAGCAAAAGAAGCTATAAAGAAGAGTTACGTGGAAGAACATATTTTACAGTTCTAGATTTATTTATTTTTGGCAGAACAGCCTATTAGAGGAATAGTCCACTGCTTGCTTAAACACCAGCTGTGTTTTCTTTTGCTTCTCTTCCTTTGTCTCATTTTATTTTCATGCAAGCAACTTTGCTAGTAGAGACATTTAGTTAACTTCTGACACTGATGGCGCCATATTTGGCATTAATTCTGTTGGCTGTCAAACTGGTAAAAAGAATGAATACTGGGTTGTTTCTCCTCATTAAATCATGTTTATTTTTAGAGAGGAAGTTGCTTATGCTTGAGTAGGGCTAGGAGGATATCTACTGGAGCTCTGTGGCTGCATCGGCGCATAGTATCTGACAGTTTGATAAGCTAAATCAAACAAGTCACCAAGGCTACACTCTCATTACAGTTGTCAGCTGTTAACTGGGACTTACCTAATTTTGGCGCCTACTTTATATTGCAAATAGGAATCTTAGCCATAATATGAAGCTAAAGCGATGTGGTGTTATAGGGTGCCGATAACCCAGGTTCATATCACTTTGTAGCTGTGATGACACCACTAGTAATGGCACTGAATATTGTAATTACCTGGATCAGTATCTGAGTTTGCGCAGCTCATAATTCTTCATTGCAATGAGAATGAAGCATCATTTCCTTCACAAGCTCTTTCCTAGCTGTGGGGAGCTTAAGCAGGATTCTGCACATGCACCACAAAATGTTCTGAGGCCCACACAGAAGCATTTAATACTGAATATTAATTGCTTAAGCTAAATGAAACTATAGTTGTGGGGGGAAACACAAACTAAAAAGCCAGCTGCTGTGAAGCACATGCACAGTAGTTCTTAAACTTGCATTTCTGTGAATGACATGATGAAACTGCCTGAGCACCATCACCCCCCAACAGTCAGCCTGCCTTCTGTGCATGATCATTCCTTATTGGCCTGTTTTGTGAGGTCCACTACAGCCTGTTGATATGCCTTGTTCTTGTGCAGGGGTGGTGACACTTTAGCTACATAAGTAACAGCACTCACAGCCTGAACATTGGAAACAGAGGGAACGAAGCTCCACTTTGCATAAAAATTAAAGATGTGCTCCATTTTGTGGGCTAGCTGTATAGTGAAATCAGCAAGAGTTTATTTGAAGTGCACAAGTACTGTATAGGATGGAGGTTAATATGAGATATGGATTATAAAACACTTTGCACATGAAGTCTTCCATGCAACCAAAGGAGGCTCTGTGTGTGAGTGGTTCCAATGTCTAGGACATTGTCCAGGCAGTGTTGGATTTACGTACAAGCTAAAAAAGCTATAGCTTAGAGCCCCACCCTCTCGAAGGCCCCCCCAAAATTTAAAGGAAATAACCTGGAAGTACATTTCCAAAATATAAGATAAAAACAAATAAAATAAAACCTACATACAACAACAGTATTTTTTGTTGTGTAGGCTCCTATGATGTAAGTAATGGGCCCCACCTGCTGGCCTGCTCCTTAAAATATCACTGGTTTGCTCATTTCTATATATAGGGTGCCTACATTTTGCATGTACTGGTTGCATGGCAACATGTGCAAATGGCTTTTGATACCTATTAGGTCCATAAATTACCATATAGCATATATTCAACATAAAAAACAGTGACAATTTGTTGTTGACAAAGGACAGTTGGACATATAAAGGGCCCCATTACCTTCAGTAGCTTAGGGCCTCTTCAAACCTAAATCCGGCTTTGAGGCCAGATATCTGTTCTGGATAGAAGGGACGTGGGTGGCTCTGTGGGTTAAACCACAGAGCCTAGGGCTTGCCAATCAGAAGGTCAGTGGTTTGAATCCCCATGATGGGGTGAGCTCCCATTGTTCGGTCCCAGCTCCTGCCCACCTAGCAGTTCAAAAGCACACCAAAGTGCAAGTAGATAAATAGGTACCACTACAGCGGGAAGGTAAACAGTGTTTCCGTGCGCTGTTCTGGTTCGCCAGAAGTGGCTTAGTCATGCTGGCCACATGACCTGGAAGCTGTACACTGACTCCCTCGGCCAATAACGCGAGATGAGCGTCGGAACCCCAGAGTCAGTCACGACTGGACCTAATGGTCAGGGGTCCCTTTACCTTTACCTTTATCTGTTCTGGATGGGATTGCACTCCCCATGAAGAGAAGCTGAAATGTTGTTTTGGAGTACTCCAGCACCCATCATGTTCACTGGAGGCCCACGTGGCTTTGATAGCTAGGAGTGCTTTTTACCAGTTTCAGATGGGTATGGGTAACTCGGCACTGTTAACCTCAAGACTGGCTTATTGCAATATGTTCTACGTCAGCCTGCTATATTTAAATTTGTGTATTGTTTCAGAACATGGAAATTAGGTGGTTTGGTTTTTAAATGTGAATCGACTCAAGTTTCTCCTCTGTTCCTAGCTGCAGCTAGTGCAGAATGCAGCAGTGCAGTTTGTGGCTGCTTCTGTCTTTTCTCAGTGTATACTGTAACACCAGGGCTGAGGGAACTGCCTCGTCTCTCAGTATGCTAGTGGACCAGGTTTAAGCCCTAAACAACCTGGGACCAAGTTATCTGAGGGCTGCCTTATTCTCTGTATTCCTGCAGCCGTATGTGGGGATGCTCCTTGCTTTGCCCCATATTCCAGGCAATCGCTCTGAGACTGTGACTTAGAGCCTTTGGTGCACTAGCATCTGTTTTGTGGGATACACTTGATTGTGGCCTCAGAATGAGGCTGGCATAAACGATCCATACTTTTCATTGCATGCTAAAAACTTTATCATTTCTGCAGGCCTTCCCAGAAGGATGAGCCTGTTCACTGACAGGAATTTACTGGCAGATTGTTGTTGGTTTTAAATGGAAATGAATTTAATTTATCTGCTTTGCTGTATTGTGTTATCGTAATGCTTCTGACATTGAATTTTTTTAATTTAAAAAATCATTTTAACTCTATTTATGGCTTGCTTCATATTGTAAGACTCTTTGTGATTTCTTCTTCTTCTTCTGGTTTGAAAAGTGAGCACAAGTTCCTAAATAAATAAATAATAAAGTTTGTCATTTTTAATTCCTGTTGAAACTAATGCGGCAAGTTAGTAGTCGGTGGTAGTCACAGCTATCTCTGTGGCAGACTAGGGGAGGTGGAGAGGTGAGTTGGCAGAGAGGTTGACATGGTGCAAAAACTCTGGCAGGAACACCGGATTGGCTCTGGCAGTGTGTTTCCACCACATTGACCTTGCTGCCGCATTGACCTATTTACTCCTGGTATGATACAGCAACACCAATGATGGGAGGTTGGGTAAAATGCCCTGCCTTGCCAACCCCAGCAGTTAATAGCGACTAAGAGCATATCCAAACTTACCTTTCCTCCATTCTTTCCAGGCACGGCCTGTGATTCAAAGCTCCGTGTCTGAATCCCCCCCTTCTGTTTTGTTTGCTCTAGAGCTTTCCCTGCGAAACCCCTCACTTTAAAGCTCAATCAGAGCAAAACTCAATCCACAGAAAACCCAGATCGATGTTTGCTCCGATTCAGCTTTAAAGAGCAGGTTTTCATGGGGAAAGCTCAAGGGGCAGGAAAGCATGCTCAGGCAGAGAGCGTTAAGATGCAGACCTCTGCC
The DNA here is from genome assembly GCF_965207765.1 of Zootoca vivipara. Lineage (NCBI taxonomy): Eukaryota > Metazoa > Chordata > Lepidosauria > Squamata > Lacertidae > Zootoca > Zootoca vivipara. The sequence continues at coordinate 27,528,296 of NC_142593.1, read as the reverse complement.
TGGAAAGAGCAGGGCAAAGGGTAAGTGTGAAGAAGCCCTAAGCTCTGTTATTTCAGTGGAATTTAAAGCACAGTTCACCTGAATAGGGACCAACACAATAGGGTTTTTTAAATAATTGTAGCTGCAAAAAAAACACAGGGCCTGGTTTAACATTAGTCAGCGGAAGATGCCTGCTTTGGCAGCTGATTTTGGGTGTCACAAAAAGATAACAAATGATCAGTTATTTAATTTATTGATTATTTTTGTTGTCGTCGTTATTGTTGAATTTTTACTCCCAGGGACAGGTACTTGTGGGATTTTCTATCTCAGGTGCCTTAGAGCTGCTTGACAGGCCAACCTTTGGTACTTTGGGGAGAATTCTGACTTGGGCCAGCCTTGCTAAGAAACCTTCCATTGTTTCATTCTGTTTCCTCAACAATGCCATCATATGAAAGCATCACCTGAGAACTGGAGATATAACTCTGCTTTGCCCGGTCATCTGTTGCTTGTGGGATAGCTTTTGTCTATACTTTTTGAGGCGACTGAGAATTAATGAGACTGAAATCTGTCAGACAGAGAAGTAATTAGGTAGAATGTGCTCCTGGAGGTAGCAAACATACTGTCAATCTCTCCTCTTCAAACCCCCCCCCCTCCACCCCCAAGCAAGAAGGCTAGAGACAGGCTAATAACAATGAGAGGAATTTCCCTGAAGATGTAGAGTGATGTTGTACTTGGTTGTCGTATTTATTTGTTTAAGTGAATGCTCCTGCAGCCAGTCTGATGCCGGGGTGGGTGAATGCCTTGATAGATGGAGTTTCATTCATGATAAAAGTAATTAAAACATTCAAAGCCTTGGCTAACAGGTGCAGAAGAAGGGTTGGATGGCTGAACACAAATGCTAAAGTAATCCTCCTAGTTTCTTGCAAAGCTGAATGTTGTGGGGAAGTTTTTCCGGAATACACAGGTTAAAAAAACAACACACCTTCAGTAAGCAGAATAGATCTACTCTGTTTAATGTTTTCGTTTCAGCAGGAGAACTTCTGTAAAAGGAAACAAAAGGAAACAACATGTCTTACAGCCAGTTAAAAATCTGAGGAATTGTCATATTTTTCCGTGCGTAAGACTAGGTTTTTCGCCTTAAAAATAATGTCACAAATTTGGGGGCGTCTTATACACAGATACATCTCGCCCCATTTTCTTAAATCGGAATCCTCCAAAATATACATGTGGGTGTCTTATAGATGGAAAAATACAGTAGTTTTATTTCATGCAGTGATTATGGCCAGTGCAAAGGTTTGGCAAGATTATGGCAATAGTGCAAAGGTTTAAGCAAAGTCAGAGACAAGCTGGAGGGTGTATGTGATCAAATGTATTGTATTGACATCAGAGGTGTAGCGTGGGGGGACAGGAGGGCCGTGGCCCATGGCACACATTTTTTAGGGGGCACAATCAGGCACCCCTGGCACGACCGGCATGGAGCCCTGGAAGCTGAGGTGTGGTAGCAGGGGGGTTAGTTGAGTGGGCAGGTGGATGAAGGCATCTGGCAAGGAGCCTGTTGGAAGTGGGCTCTGATCACCCTCTCCACGCGCCCCTTGGCACGTGCCCTCACCCCAGCTGCCCATTTCACCAAGGGGCACAATACTTGTCCCGCCCCAGGCACCAGCAACCCACGCTATGCTGCTGGTTGATATGGAACATCTAAAGCAGCCCCTTTTCATGCTGGATGACATGGATGGGCTTTTGGAATGACTCCTGTAGAAACATAGATGTAGAAAATGTTATGCTGGAAGGTTACCACAGTAGATTCTTCAGAAAAGAGCCCTGAATAGAGCGAGAGGTTGGCCCAACAAGGATATCATGGAATAGGCCCTGTCTGGCCCTGTTTCCTCTCACTATTCACACTGCTTCTATCCTTCTTTATCTTAAAATAACAAACTTACTCAATGGGGCAGGGAAAGGCAATAGTACAATATATTATACTGTTAAGTTACAGCAGAGTTTAAGTATCCACACTAGTATGAAAGGATCCTTATGCCCAGTTCTGTGAACTGCCTTGCTCTTGCAGCAATGTAAAAGTTCACCTCATAATTGCTTCCTTTCTCCCCTATCCTCTCTTTACGTCTTTTTCTTTTTTCTTTTTCAACTGAAATGCATGAGTGCACTTACCACTGTGGCCTCAGAGAGTGTGCAGTTGCTTCATGTGTGGGCTATCTCATCTGAACACACAAAGTAGAAAAGATCACCCTTCCATCTCTAATTTCTATAAAAAAATCCCATCTCTATTATTCTTTGTGGATGATGCTGGTTTCCAGCTGCGGAATGGTAGCTTTGGTAGCATAACTTCAGTTGTCTAGCCCCCATATGTCTCTTCCAGTGAACCGACTTAGGACCATCACTATACCACCAATAGACCTCGTGGTCAAGGCCTTTTAAGGTCTTGGGACTTTCATGGGCCTTGTAGGGTCTTGTGGGAGATAGACACTCCATGAGACCCTGCAAGAGCCTTTCAGGTATGGCATAACTCTACCTCCCCCATTGCTATCCAGGCCCTGCACCACTGGGCAAAGCCACCCTATGTGCAGGAGGTACCCAGATCAAGGCTTAATTGAACATGATTATAGAAAGCTATGTCAACAACTCTTTCAAACAGTCCATTCATCTCATTCTCTTGAACTTGACTTTCACTCACAACAGGTTTTTGTACCAGTCGCCGTCTCATAGCCTAACCCACTTCAGAGAGTTGTTGAAAGAATAAAATAAGGGCAGGCAGAAGCCATGAATACCTTGAGCTTCTTGGAGGAAAGTTGGAATAGAAATGTAATAAATTAATAACTCATTAGCTCATTCGGAATAAGACATTTGTTACCCTTTATACTCCAAAGTCAGCATGGACCATCCTCAAACTTACTTTTCCAGAACTGCCAGGTTTCGACTCTGGGCTCAAGCCCCTGAATAATTGCTATACAGAACTGGAAGATTCTGCTCAACTTGGATAGTGACGAGTAGCTCAAGCTACAAACATCTAAAAACAGCCCTAATAAGTGATCCTGACAGGAAAGTACCAGATACTGTTTAGCTCTGCTAGCCCTAGAGAAGTATTTAACTTTTGCAGCCTGATCCTATCAGATGTACTCAGAAGTAAATCCCAATGGGCTGAATGGGCCTCTAGTAAGCATGCATAGGCTATTAGCCTTTGTTGCATTTAGGGCTGAGTATAGAAGATAATTTTTAAAAATGGAAGAATGCTCACATTAGGCAAGCAAATAGTCTCACATAGCATCCATCTATAGTAAACTCAAATGCTACCTGGAACCTGGGAATTGCAGAAGCATTTGTGTTTATTTTTCAGATGCTCATTAAATAAAGTGAGCCATAGATTATGACAAATCTTGTGTTGCCCTTCAGAGATACATCATCTACTGCTTCAGGCCAAGAAATGAGTAGTTTCCATAATTAGTAAGGGAAATTGAATAATTGGGCTATGGTTTATGAGGGTTCTTACACTAAGAAGAGAAGTTCCCAGTCAAGTGGGTTAACTTGATTTATTTCTTAGCACACAATTAACAGCTTCCATTTAGCATAAATTCTACACTTGCATATTTATTTTGTACTTTTTTCTTTGCCAGCAAAACCACAGGGTGAGCATTTTCTGCTCACATTTTCTCAATGAAGATGTGCCCACACAGTACTTAACATGATTTCTGGCAGGCGTTGTGCTGTAATGTGGTTTTCCCATAGACAGTAACAGAAAAATAAGTAGCTTTTCTCTGATAACTTAGGCTGTCTTTTAGTGAAAGCTCCGCCTATTCAAAAGAGAGCAATTCAATTCATTTCCTCATAAACACTCAGCAGTGCTTAGGCTGACTAAATGTTGCAGTTTGAATGAAGCTGCTGCAATCCTGAGCTTACTCACAATACAGCCAGGATAGCCAGGATAGTGTGCTTCAAATGTTGCTGGACTAACAGCTCCCCTCAGCCTCAATTAGCATGGCCAATGGTCAGGATGATGGAAGTTATAGTCCAACAATTGGCTAACCTTACTATAACACAAACCCCATTAAGCTCAGCAGGACCAACTTCCAAGAAAATATATCTAGAATGTCTTTTAAAAGACCAGCAATCTAATGGTCTTGTGAGGGGGAAAGGGTACAGAGAGCCCCCCCCCATCCTGAGGAGCAGCTCCTCCACCAGCAGTAGCACCAGCAGGGAGAGGGAAGAGTCCAGTGAGGAAGGAGGAAGGAGGAGACGGGGCTCTGGCAGCATAAGAGAGCCCCTGCTGCACGTGGGAGAGGAAGAGAGAGGGGGGAAGAGGGGGAGAAGGAAAACATGGAAAGGAGACCCTCTTTCCCTCCGGTTCCAGAATTACGCGGGAGGAGATTTGGGGTGCCCAGACTCTTATGTTGGAAGAAGACGCGGAGCGCGCCATTCCAGGGTTCTGGGTCAGACTGAGAGGATGTGTCCTGTATAGCTCTAGCACTGTAAATAGCCTGCACTTAATAAAAGCATGAAAAGGCAAAGGTCTGGAGAGTCGTTACTCTAGAGTAGTCGCAACGCACACCCTAATGCTTTTTATTCTTGGTGTGGGAGACACAGCTTTCCCCATCATCTCTTACAAATGGCTCCTAAAAGACATAGCTCAGAGCCAGTCCTACTGTTGGACAGAGTGAAGTAGCCTAGGTTGCTGGTGCTTAGGGCAGTGGGGGGCAGCAAGGGGCTGGAGGATAGAGCTCTGTGTACCACATGGTCTGCCATACACCCCCTCAGCTAGCCTTCTCAGATGCAGCGGAGGATGTGACCTCATCAGCAGCAACATTGAAGTAAGATCTAATTGCCTCTCCAGTCATCTTCTATACATGGACTCAGGGCGGGGAGCCATCTTGTTCTTTGCCTCGTGCAGCAAAATGTCTTCCTACAGCTTTCAAGTCTGAAGCTGGTATGACCAAGACTGTTTTGCTCTCAGTCTGATTGAGAAATTACCCAGGTCAGCTGTGGCCATCAGAGGTACATAGGTTAATGTTCTGCGGAATGCCCCAATACTATACATACCCCCTGGTCTCTATGCACTTAGTTGGTACTCTAGATCAGCTGAAAGTGGGATATGTGACATTAATCAAATGTCTTGATACTTCCTTTCTCTCCCCCTTTAATAGAAATTAATCAAGGGACTTTGTGATTGCACACTAATCCAGCATGCTATTATGTGAAAACGCACAAAGAGAAAACTCTCATTAGGAAAAAGAAAATCTCATAAGAATAAAGACAGTGTGTTTTCAGTTGAACTTGAAATGTGTAAATGTCTCATCTACCCTTATGCTAATCCTCTTGTGTACAGAAAGTTACTGGCATTTAAAAAAAGAAAAGAAAAATACAGTGTCTCAGTTGCTCAGAAACTATACTTTTATGATTTTGCAGCTAAAAATTGTAGCTGAAAGTAACTTGCCAATTGTCACTTATTATTAGAAATAGCTGACATCTTAGTAACATATTTATGTTTCAAAAATTGGGAATTTATTATCACACACACACAAAGTAGGCAGCCTGTAAATTCAAAATCAGATAGAAGGCTACCATCTAGCAGTAAGATGGGATCAATTTTTTACTTAAAAATGGATAGTATTATCTTGGAATCTATTTTCAATGGGAAAAGAGAATTCTGCAATATCATAAATAGACTGCCCTAAGTATGAGTTGTGGGAATATATTTGTAAAGGCGCCCTATGCATCATTTTCAAAAGGCAACAAGAAAACCTGAGATTGTAGACATCATGCAATCTTCTTTTATTTTATGACGGGGGGTGCCAATCCAAATCCCATTGAAGTAAACGCTAAATCACCCATTGATTTTCATGTCTGTGCACTAGTTAAGTATAAATAAGACATAGGCTGTGCGCTTGGCGCCTTATTCATAATCTTTCCATATGTAGACTACTAGGCATGTAATATTCCTGAAACAACAATATAGCTTTTACAAATAGATGCTTTCCAGTAACTATTTTGTTAGAAAACAAATCAATATCCTTTCAGTATTCACCATTCCCCCCATAGCTTAACTGAAGTGTTGTTCAATAGACACAGAGAGAGAGAGAGAGAAGGCAAAGAATGAAGCAGGAAGGAAGAGGGGAAATTATGCCGCCTAGCTACAAGCTGCAGAGGGAAATTAATATTCAAAAGGTTAAGGTGTCTGTGAAATGTATGTAATGAGTAACACTCATAGTTTGTTACTATAGGTTCATTGCCTCTAATGTTGAGGACGGCACATGGATAATTTACGATTCCCATTGTCCCCTCTGCAGGGATTAATTCTGAATTATTTATGTACCTATATACGCACAGAACTGAAACATTTTAGTTAAAGTCAGCCACTCACTCATAGTCTTGAAATTATGCAGCTCTTGTTGCTAAAAATGATGTTAGCCTCTTGTGATTTAAGTCATAACATTTTATTTTCAGTCCCACTGAGAGGGAAAGCATACAGAGGGTGGGAAAGATATATTTTCCTCAAGAAATCTCCAAATGCATTTTTTTAAAGATGTAAAGAGATAATGGTAATTTTGTTGAGTCAAATTATCATTGTACCATGCATGTAAATAAAACTTTTTTTCCCTGTGATTTCACTGCCTGCCTGGTTTCCCCCCTTCCAGATAGCTATCTTTAAATAAAATGCTGTGCAGTTCAGCAAAAGCAGCCCCATCTATTTATACTTAATTTTAATAAAGGGAATTTCATTCAGTGGTTAATTCTCACCAAACTGGTATATTTTTGTACCAGTGAAACCCTAGCATGTTTTCTTTTCCCTTTCTAACACCGATATTTCTTAATTGTGATCCCTTTGGCTAAATCAACAATCTTTAATCCTGGGAAAAATACAGGATTAAGCATTTCTTAGTAAAATATTAGATTAGAGGGAGTCAGTTAGAACTGATCTGAGGATAGTTTTAAAGGTCTGCCTTGATCACATACATTTCACCCAGCAGAAGAGATGTGATTTAGCATATCGAGCACGTTTTAACAATTCTTTCTCTTTTTCTCAGCAAAATTTTTCTTCATGACTGCAACTGCAAGCAGGTTGAGACCCAGCCTAATTCCTGTAATGAGGCAAAAAAAATACCCACAGTGAGAATGAGGCTAATTAACACAAGGGAGAAAAGAACTAAAGCCTTCACTAGACCGACCCCAACCCTTTGGGGTTTTCAGACAAACTGGCCTGTTCTCCTTTCAAGAATTATACCCCTAATAATTATGATGTACTGCAAGCAGACAGCTCCGTACACGATTGGGGTATTTAGTATACAACAGATAAAGATTTAGAAGTGTCTGAAGTGTAAGAGAGAGAGAGAAAAAAATGTATAAAAGATCAATCCTCCCTCCCCCCCTCCCTCCTTCTCTGTACAACTCAACAATTGCTAATAAATTAGAAGGAGGGGCATATTGATGTACTGCTTGACTGTAACACAAAGAAGTGTAGTTAGCAAAAAGCTGCGGTGGGGAATGAACAGTATTTTAACTCGGCAGTTTAACCTCGGAGTCTGTCAGCTGTGACCTTTTACCAACCCCAATGAGAGCCTGATTTCTCACTTTGGCTACTCACTGCTGGATGAGTGAATGTAGAATTTGACAGCGAGAGGTTTTACATGAAAAGGGAAGGTACTTAAAAAGCATGTTTTGTGATGATAGGCTACATTTATTCACTGTTCATTACGCTCGGTGCCGCAGCCAGCCTTTGTGGATTGATTTGGGTGTGAGCAGCGTGTCTCCGGTGGAAGTGAAGAGGCATTATTGACCTGCTTGGGAGCCGCGGTGACCTCGAGATGACCCCCTTTCACCTGAAATTGACCTTGAAAACAGCCCCCCATTTTGAATAAATAAATAAATAATGACCCAGAAGCATGTGGGTTATTAGAATTGACGTATTGCACCTTTTGCCTTCTTCTCTTTACCCCCCCCCTCCCGCCCCACTTTTATAGAGGTCCACAAGCAGAGGGGTGATGGAGGGGAGAGAGAATTGCTTTCTAAATATCCTGACCCTGCAGCTGCGTGGCTCGGTATTGGTGCAGATTTATGGGCAGAGGGCAACTAGACGTTCTACTTGCTTGATGGCAAATTTTGCCATTCATCATTATTGATTAGAGCCCACACTGTATGACAGAGCCCAAACCTTACGATGACAATTGCTATTTCAGTTGTTATGGGCCATAATGGGCCATAGGGATGATTTAAAAGAGCACAATAGCTATCTGTAATTACACATGAATAATCCATGAATTCCCGACGACCGTGCTCATAATCAGACCCTAACAACCAAGGCCAAGATATTTGTACTTGTTTCTGCCTTCCATAGCTGAACCTGAAGAGATCTTTGGGTAACACACAAGCCACTGCAGTGGACAAGGGACACTTCTAATTCTTTCCCTCCTGGTTCTGTATTTCCTTATTCTGGTTCCAATGAATCGGTTAATACGGAGATTAAGAGGAAATTGCGTTATCTGCCTCTGTCTCCAAATGTACTTGACTTTTGGAGGGGTAAAATGGTGACCACACTTTGGTTAGCTGCTGTCATTTAAGCCGCAGAGTTTGTCCACAATTAATTTCTTTTCAGGCCGGGAGACTGGATCCGAAGTATGGCAAAAGTCCCTTCTAAAGGACACCCTGCTGTAATTTGTTTCATCGCTTAATCAATACCCGGTGTTATCCGAGTCGTCACCTGACAGAACTGTCTCCCCAGATATGAAGAATCAATACATGCTGTCCCCAGTATCCCACAGCCTGAGGCAATCATATCTTGCTTGGGTGGGGAGCCATTGGCCGCCATCTAGGAAGTCCGTGACTTTGGTGGACCACATTTTCCTCCGCCATACATGCCTTTGTCCCTCCTTTTTCATTTGTTGCTAATGTTAGCTGGCAAGGCAGACAACAGGGGGGAAAAAATCATACACAGTTGTGCTATAGCATCCTCACAGGAGGAACCTACTAATCTGATTTTTTGCCCAGCTTGTGACCTGCTTACACCTGTGATTGTTCCGGAGCACCACAGTGCCCCAACTTAAGTGAAGCATGTTATCTGTTACAATTCATCTATCTCCTATGTCTTTACATTGATGAATAACTACAAGGGTCCTCAGCAGGTTTCAGGACCTGCAAATTACAATCATCCTAATTTAGAATTATATTGTGTGGTGGTGGAGGGGGTTTCCCTCCTTTTGGTTCTTTGCGGTAACAGAGGTTGGGGGTGGGACTATCATGCTTCTCTCCTCTTCATATATTGTTAGTATAGTACTGGGAGTTTAAACATTCTGCTATGTGGTCCCTAAATCTTTAAAAAGTATCTATTGTTGAATGGAGGTTGTGCAATCTTATTCCGACTGAGCTGGGCAAATGATTCCCCACCCCCCACCCCAAATATTATTTCTTCCTCTCTGCTGACATTTATCTGTATGTCAAGTAAACACAAAGCGAGAATGTGCTTTCTTTAGCAGCTAAGTCTTTACAGAAGAGGGGGGGGAAAGGACTTGTAATTGGTATGACATTAGAAACCTATGTAGTCGCTCAGTCAGCTCCCATCTCATCTTTGTTTCTACCTCTCTATAAAGGAAAAGGCAGTATTGCCAGGAGGAAGAATATAAAAAAGGACTCATCGTTAAAAGGTACATTAACACACAAAGAGGGAGAGAAAGGAAGAGCAGCTTTATCAGGGATATGAGGGGGGAATATGTTTGCATAGTAAATGATCAGTTACTTTTGAGGGATGACATTAGAAAAAGGTTTACAGTGCAATCAGACTACTCAGAAGTAAATCCCATTGAGTGCAGTAGGACTTACCCCCAGGTAAGTGTGTATAGGGTTGCAGCTTTAATCTTAGTGATCATGAGTTAAACTGGATGTTTTAATCAGTTAGTGAGTGCCAGAAATAATTATGCCAGAGTGCTTCGTCGGCAGAATGTGTGTATAAAGCATATAAATCCTTCGGTTCCCCAGGGATATCACCAAATAACACACAACAAAAAGACAAAAGCGATATCAAACTCATATAAATTAAAATTGCAAATGATGTGAAAAATACAATAAATAACATGACCCTTTCGCTCTGGGTATGCTGTACAGGGAAGAGTGTCCAACACAAATACATTCATTAATCTCCTGTATCCCTTTCCTCAACTTTTTCAGGAAACTTTTCTTATATTTACTTTCTACAGTTCAATCAAAGGTCATCCCATACATTTAAAAAGTGGGGCTGGTTACCAAGAAAAAGAGAAAGTCCTATGTGCTTGGTTTTTTCTTTTCTTTTTTCTTTAAACAAATAAATAAATAATGCACCCAGCAATGTATTCCTTCATAAACAAACACATTTGCAGGATTTAATGCCCACTCTGAAATAAACGAAAGTAATCAAAAGCATCACTAATTTCAGTCTTCCCTTTTTTCCCTGCAAAAATAGTTATGGAGTTTCATTTGTACGGGAACTTGGTTCATTCAGCGACAAATTCTGGATTGTATTTGCATATATTTTTTGGTAATTACAGGTGATGGGATGCAAATTAGAATTGGATGGCTGTGTAGGTGAAATGATCTCTAATCCTTGCAGCTTTCGCAAAATGGGTTTGGAGCTGAATTATTTGTATAATCCTTTTACTCGGAAAATGGAAGTAGAACATGCCCCTCTTACCACTCTGTTTGGGAGTGCTTAACAGACAGCGCCCGAGCTAACAATCATTTTCTTGGAACTAAAACTTTTTTCCCCTTTTTTATTAATATTTCTGCAATATCTCCTTCTTTTGGTTCACTGGAATAGCTTTCTCACCACTCCATGCAAACTGAATTAATCTTACATCTGGTGGTAATTTCACTGAATTTATTTATTGTTACATCCCATCCTTCCACACCAAGATGCTTAGAGCAGCAAAGCATGTTTGTCTGCCGCTTTGTCACAACAACCTTGCGAGGTAGATTAGGCTGACCAATTAAAGAATGGTCCGAGGGAGACATTTGTGGTCAATTCTGGCACCTCCTTTTCTAGAAAAATAGCACTGCTCTCCACTTGCACTTTTAGGAAACTGGTATACAGAGGCAGTGGAGGGAGAGCATAGTCATCACAGCAAGTAGTCACAGACAGCCTTATCCTCCGTGAATCAATCATTACAACTTGTAATGACATTTCCTTACTTAACTGTGCACTGTGTGAATAAGCACTTTCTTTTGTCTCTGTCCTAAATCTTCCAATATTCAGCTTCATTGGATGACACTGGGTTAGAAACTGGGTATTATGAGAGTGGGAGAAAAACATTTCTCTATCCATTTCCCACACCGTACATAATATTCTACACCTCTGTCATGTCCACCCTTACACACACCCTCCACCAAAACTAAAACACCCGAAATGTGATATCGTTCCTGTATTTTAACTATTCATTTATTAAATTTGCATACCACCCTTCATCTGAAGATCACAGCATGGCACCCTTACCAAAAAAAGGGGGGAGCCCCTTGGCTATTTTTGTTGCACTTTGTCTGCAACTTTTGCAGTTCTACAATATTGTTTTTGAGGGGAGGTGACCAGAACTGTACACAATATTCCATGTGGCTGAACCATAGGGCATTTTAAAGCATTGCGGCCTTGTTAGTTTTATTTTTCATTCTTTCCCTTATAATCCCCAACATGGTGCTCAGCATTTTCTCAGTAGCCACACATTGGGTCAACATTTCCATCCAGCTAAGCACTGCATCCCAAGACAGTCCCCCTTTTCCCCAAAAAGGAGTCACTGCTAAAACTAGAAGTAGGCGAATATGTTGATTTCAGTTTCTTATATTTCCAATCTCAAATTCATTTCTCATCATTTCCACATTAGTTTGCAGTGTGTGTGTATTATCATGAAAATCCATCAGCATTTTCGTATGAATTTCTCCTAACATATACATTTTGTGTGCAATTTTGCTTATCATACACGTTTTTTTCAAAGCAATTTTCCCTCATTGAATGCATTTCTCTATGTTATTTTCACTAATGTATGAATTCATATTCACACATGGATTTTTGTGCAAGTTACTTGGCTCGAGAACTTCCTTACAAAACTGCAGGCTTTGCATTCTTGTGTAATCTTACACAACATTGGAATAGGAAGTATAACTTTATATGCTGTAGAACAGGCATCCCCAAACTTTGGCCCTCCAGATGTTTTGGACTACAATTCCCATCACCCCTGACCACTGGTCCTGTTAGCTACGGATCATGGGAGTTGTAGGCCAAAACATCTGGAGGGCCACAGTTTGGGGATGCCTGCTGTAGAAGCATGGAAACTATCACACCCTATTTGATCACGATGCTCAGAGAGGGTATTCAGATTGCTGGTGCACCTGTGGCTGGCAGGGATTGGTTGGACACAGAGGAACAGTGGGAGGAGCCTGCTGGAGAGCCCTCAAGGGAAAGAGGCTCAGAGTCCAGGGTTAACACCTGCCCACACTTTGGTTTCATTTCACACAAGTCTCCCTTGTTACATTTTAATAAACATAACCTTTAGCAATCCCTGCCTGCTGTCTTCATTCCAAGTGTGTGACAAGCTTAAATGCTTGTGTGGCAAGTTTCTAATAATAGCAGAACAGGTTTAGATATGAATGGGGTCAGAGGACTTGTGTATGAAAGTTAAGCAAGAAGTTGGCTCCCTCTGACTAGCCCTCTTTTACAATTATCAGAATCTGTTCTGTCTTCCTTTCCCCTCCAACTCCAAGTTAAAATGAAAGATATCCTTTCTTTAAAATAATATTTTTTATTGGAGATAATTTAAAATCATAATATTACTGATAAAATGGATAATTTTACTTATTATTGTTACCCATCATCACTTGCAAAACTCATTTATGACAGCTTACTACACCTGAACTAAATTAAACTGTTTACACTTATCTATCCTTAACTATCTTTATAAATCCATACACATCTATACTGTACTACATCTATCATCCTATACCTATAATTTATCCTTTTCTATCCAATACTATATGCTATGATTTACTGCCATAGTACTAGCACATTCTATAGTTATCTAGCTGTTACATGATAACACCAAATGAGAAATATTGTTGAACAGAAAATAAAAACTGTTAACAAACTGTCAGTGACTCCTCGGGTTCAAACACAGAGATGCTTTGTTACATGGGGCTCAATTCTGGTAGCCAAAGGAGTGTAGAAACCAGAAACATTCTCCAACATGAGAATCAAATAAAGACATTTCAAGCAAACAGAAAGTCACAGTACACAGTATGAGGTTACATTCTGACATTCCAAAAGGGCCCATACATGAGATTCCAGTTTAAAGTGGTTCAATTCAGTTCATTTGCTCTCACACAGCAGAACTTTTAATGGCAAAAATTATGCTGAGGTGGTATTTATTTATGTAGTTATTTACTCATTTTGTACTGAGAGGTTGCACCATAAAGGTGTCATAGTTGTGAAGTGTAATCTACCCCTAGCTCCAGTCAGCTCAACACAGCTAAGTAGAACTCATGTCAGTTTGTCTTCCTTCTGAGAGAAGGAATCAGGAAAGAAATGGTGTTTAGGCTTCCTGAACAGAAAGGCAACAGATGACTTGCCAAAGAATCACATGGTAGGGAAAAGAGAGCCAACAGCACCTTCTTTTTCTTGAAATTCCCCTTCCTTTTCCAGCTTCTGTCTTTCACAACAGTAGCCAGTATCAGCAGGGAACAGTATGTGTTCTGAAACTGAATACAGGGAGAATGGAGCACATGCAATGTGCTTTAAATGGAAATGCATCAATAATATGAGCCAGAACAGAACTTTTGAAAATAACCCTGGTTTTCTCCAAGGTTTTTCAGAAACTTGGAACGAATTGGCTGATTATAGAGTGAGATGAGGCTCCCAGAAGTGCAAAGGATCTTTATGATATAGCACATTTAAGTTAATTCAGTTTCGAGGTGGTAGGCAATTTGGTCTACCTGGGCTCCACCATAACCTGCAACCTCTCCATTGACCCTGAGCTGGGCAAGCCTATCGGCAAGAGAGCTACAGTAATGGCTTGCCTATCCAAAAGTGTGTGGGAGAATGTGATGCTAATGACCAATGCCAATATGAAGGTCTATCAATCTCTGGTCCCATCACCTCCTGGCAAATAGAAGGGGAAGAAATGGAGGCAGTGAGAGATTTTACTTTATTGGGCTCCTTGATCACTGCAGATGGTGACAGCAGTCACGAAATTAAAAGACGCCTGCTTCTTGGGAGAAAAGCAATGACAAACCTAGACAGCTTCTTAAAAAGCAGAGACATCACCTTGCCGACAAAGGTCTGTATAGTTAAAGCTATGGTTTTCCCAGTAGTGATGTATGGAAGTGAGAGCTGGACCATAAAGAAGGCTGATCGCCGAAGAATTGATGCTTTTGAATTATGGTGCTGGAGGAGACTCTTGAGAGTCCCGTGGACTGCAAGAAGATCAAACCTATCCATTCTTAAGGAAATCAGCCCTGAGTGCTCCCTGGAAGGACAGATCGTGAAGCTGAGGCTCCAATACTTTGGCCACCTCATGAGAAGAGAAGAATCCTTGGAAAAGACCCTGATGTTGGGAAAGATTGAGGGCACTAGGAGAAGGGGACGACAGAGGACAAGATGGTTGGACAGTGTTCTCGAAGCTACGAACATGAGTTTGACCAAGCTGCGGGAGGCAGTGCAAGACAGGAGTGCCTGGCGTGCTATGGTCCATGGGGTCACGAAGAGTCGGACACGACTAAACGACTAAACAACAACAATCAATCTTATGTGTTGAGCTCATGTCCATCTTTACAGCCACAGCAGACACTGTAACTCTCCAACAGTTTGAATATACTCCCAAAGAGGCACTCCTCCATTATTTCTTGAGATAGATGGATGCCAAAAACTTGGACCAACAGTAGACACTGAAGTCTGACCTTCAGTGGCAGACCAAGGAAACTATTTTAAATATTATCATTGGAGAATACAAACCCAGTGTCCTTTGTTTTGTCTGGCAGCTGTGTTTTTCTCATCAATGTGCTTGGTATTCTAGGACTAGGTGGTGCTCCATACACAGTCTACTCCATGTGGCCAAACTGGGAACACATATTCAATGTCAGAAAAATTATCAGAGGCAGGCTGAGATGATCAACATTCCGATCCCAAGGAGGGCTCAGAACAATCATAGTGTTCTCTCAAATAATGTAGTCCACATATGCTAGAGGACACAATGATGGACTTAATACATCCTTTTTAGACATCCTTTTTGTTGCATATTTATGATTATTTGTGCTTATGATGCTATTTGGGTGGTCACACATGATTCAACTTGCAATACTGTTCATGTCTGCACAAGCTTTGGGGTGGTCATTCCAATCTATGCATACCCTGTGGCTTCTTGCAACTTCTTATACAACAAATGTACCGTTTTATATTCCTTCTGCTTTTGCTTTGCTATAGTCCCACTGGACAGTAATAACATGGTAGCATTGGGGAAGTATCACTGACAAGCTAATGCAGAATTAGTATACCACTAATGCACAATTATTGTGACACAGACATTTTGCAGAATCCACCCTCAATAAAATATCAGTCTGGAGGGATCCTTAATTTTTATACTGGCATAGACCTGGGCTCTAGTGATAGGGGAAATGATACTGGCTCTAGTGATAGGGGAAAAAACTTTAGGCATGCCTTTCAACTTTCTGCACCAGTGCTTGGCTTGCCACAGTGCTGATACTACACTTGAAGTCTTGATCAATGATCTTTGTCTACAGATCAATTGGGTAATTGCACCCTATTGATCTTCTTTGATTTTTTTCCCCTTTCAGCCTTCAGTATCATTGATTATGAGACATTGGTAACATGAGTGTGGTGTGACATTAATTCACAGGCGTTCCCAGAGGGTAGTGATGGATGGTTTCTCATCAACTCTGAAGGACCTCCTGTGCTGGCTTCTTGAGGGGGTCTGTCTTGTCCACACTTTATCCTCCCATTCAGTCTGCCTGAGTTCCCAGCCAGGAATTAATAACCTTAACAGAGGCCCTTCCCATGTGTCCTACCTTCTGAAGTTAGGTGGCTGGCAATTGCTAAGAGGGTCTTCTAAATTGTGTTGTTCTGTTTATGGAATGCACTCCTCAGTAAGGCTTGCTTGGCAGTTTCTCATGCCTTTCGGTGAAAGGCATAGATATTTTTGTAATGTGAAATTGTCTGGAGAAACACAAGGCAACTATTTTGCTGAAGCTCAGCAACTCTGATCAGTACCTATATGGGTGACTGCCTGGGAACCACATGTATGCTACATTGGATTTCATGAAAGAAAGAAAGGTGATAAATAAATATCAAATGTTGCTTCCCCCAGGCTTTTTAAAATACCATCAGAATTATGTCTTAGAATGCTCTTTTGGGTGCTCCTATGTTTTATTCTCCCCCGCTCCAATTTTATTATTGTTTTGTTTCACTTATTTTTTTTAAAAAAATTCACCGTAAGAATATTGGTTACAATTTTTATAAACAAACATACATGTGACCTTGTGCTCTCATTACTATAGATTTTTACCCTGCTTGTAGTCCAAAAAAGACTTTCAAAATAGCAATCACAAAAATAATACAAACAAGAAAATATCATAAAATAGACGCTGTCAAAAAAGTGCATAGATTTATGTCACTCACAGTTTTACTCTAAACAATGAGATAACAACAAACAGAGCCCATGTTATTCATTTCTTTAATAACTTAGGCAGAGTGATGAGTAATCTATTTTAATGCATCACCTGATTATTCAAGTCTCTTCTAATATCTTAGATTTGCCAATCCTGTATGCAAAATCCCATGTCAGTTACTTGCAGCCAAAGCAATATCTGTTTCCAAGGAGACGGGACTCTTTCTTTTCTCTGGGAACTTCTCTAAGGAATGAGATTCTAAAAGAAGGTATGAGGCAGTACTTTCCCTGTATTATATGAATCATAACATGTAAATACAACTCTGGGATCCCTACAGGATTTGGATGGAACGAGCCAGAGTTGTACAGTTTATTTATTTCCAACTATGGTGTGGGTTAATATGAGTAAAAAACATACCAAATTAAAGGAGAATATGCATATCGTATATATTATAAACTAGCAGTGAACTCATTCTCCAAGAGTGGGTAATTATGCAGCCAAAACAGAATGATCCACTCACAAGAGGGAGGCATCAGCAGGCTTGGGGGAATCGCAAGATTTGAAGAATTAGAAAAACCCTTTAGGAAAAAATGGATTGGGGGACCTCAAAACAGCCCAGTAAAAACAAAGTGCGTTCAGAGATCGTGGAATACTGAGGTCTGGGGAATGGAACTGAGTGGATGGAAATGTGATTAAGACACTTCGTTGCAGATCTGTTTACTTGTTCGTAGGTTTTGTTGTGAAATTATATTTGCACATTACATTGATATGCAGAAACAGAATGTTGATGTCCCCACAGCTTCCTGTTCCCCCATGGTGTTATATCTCAAATGCATCCTACAGCCGTCAGAGACCACCTTCTCCCCCGTTTTCCATTGTGAACTCTAAGGTCAATTAAGAGCCATCTGTATGTCACATCTGTACTGTGAGGGCATGAAGATAGGTTTTCTCTCCATGGCTGATCCACAGCTGTGCCAAGCCTTTTCCTTGAGAGGTGCCAAGTCAGAGCATGATCATTTCTAGAAGACATTTTTATCTAGCCTGGCTTTTAATATCTGGGTTAAGTCTCTATGAGATTGTTTTAAGTCTGATATTCTATTCTAGCATTTCAGTGCTTATTTTGTTTACGGGGCTTGCTGAATTTTTATTGTAGGGTTGCTATACATCCCTGTGCATCCCTTAGGATAGGATAGGCTAAAAAAAAAAATCTGAGTAACGTATTTGCTTTTAATGCTTTTCCAGTAAAATCTTCAAGTTGGTTAACTTTTTTAAATAAAAAAAATGCATCTAGAATGAATAAAACTTCATTCAAAGAAAATCAAATTCAAATAAATCACACAGAGCAGCAAAACATATAAAAAGAGCAAACAAGATATAAAGACTAAAATCCCAGCAGAAAAGAACCTTCAAATGGAGTGATTTCCACAGCTTCCATGCCACCACTGAAAAGGCCCTGGCCTCTATCACCTCAGAAGTGCAAGTTGTATTTTTATTGTGTATTTTATTTCCCATATTTATAACAACTCTCCACCAAATAGCCCCAGGGTGGGGTACATATAAAAATAAAATAATAAATTAACAATAACTTGGGTTGGCCTCTGGAATTTTGGCTAATGAATGATTCTTGCATTTAGTAGTTTTATTTGATTTTATTTCTTAAACTTACACCCTGCCCTTCCAAAGGAGTCCAGGACAGCAAACAGCTACTGATAAAGCAATAAAAACATACTTTAAGCATCTTAAAACCAATTCCAATACAGATGCTTGATACTGGTTTTTATATGTTGATGTTTTAAGACTTTATGATGAGGCCCTTCTTCGTTCGCCTCCTCCAAGAGAGGTCTGGAGAGTGGCAACACGAGAAAGGGCTTCTTCTGCAGTCATTCCCCATTTGTGGAATGCTCACTCCAGAGAGGTTCATCTGAAGCCTTCATTACGCATCTTTAGGTGCTAGGCGAAAACGTTCCTCTTCAACCAGGCCTTGGGTTGATTGACATCCAATGCCCTTTTAAACGTGTTGTGGAAGGGAGGATTATTGGTTTGTTATTGTTCTTATTTATATTATGTACTTTGTGGTGTGTGTATTGTAATTTTATGTTGTGAACCATGCTAAGATCTACAAAAGAAGGGTGGTATTCTACTACTACTACTACTACTACTACTAATAATAATAATAATAATAATAATAATAATGTTTTATTTATTTTTTTGTAACCTAAGGGATCTGTGGTAGAACTGTGATGCACATTTTGTTGCCATTTTATTTATTTATCTAGCAACATTGTGAGAAAACTTATAAGTGGTTTACAAAAAATATAAAATTAAACATTAAAACATTATCAGTAAAAACTATTAAAAATAGGTATTTAAAAAATATGCAAAAGACGATTAAAATCAACAGTAGCTAAAAAAGAAATAAAACACATGTAACTTCAACATGTCTGGATAGGCTTGGCTAAACAAAAACAAAAATGTTTTAAGCAGGTTCCCTAATTAGTGCATAAGCAGAGAGTTACAATGAGTAGATGCTGGCACACTAAAAGACTGGTTCATTCCTTACAAGTGCTGAATGATAAAATAAAAGACATACGCCAAATAGCATATTTATAGTGGATTCATCATCTTCTGCACGCTGGAGTTTATCAACTGCCATTTCTCTCCACAAAAGTGTCACATGAGCATACAAAAGAGTTTTGTTTTTTTTCAGGTGGTTGGGAGGAATAACAAGCCTGGGTGTTGTGTCTAGGAATCAAAAGTGAGCACAACAATCTAATCGCCACTTGTTTTTTGTAAGTATTAAATATATAGTTTTTCCTCTGTCTCAGCAGGATGCCACAAAAGTATATTATTTTTTTCCAGTTGATTTCCTCCTTTTGAAGTCATTCTTTGATTGTTTGACAGCTTTATCAGAGCTGTCATAGAAATAGAAGACATTGATGTGTAATATATTGGACAGTGGGTGTGTGTTTTGGGAACGATGAATTAAGATCTAAATTTTATGTTAAAAGACTCTAATGGGCAATTTTATGCAACTGCACTCCTTAGTATTATGGGTAATATGACAGTGACAGTCAAGTTGGTAGAAGGCGCGTTAAAATACCAATAGATGGCAGCTAGAGCCTTTAATAGTTTGTTTACTGGAACAAAATAGAGGGAGTGAACTTGTGATGCCTACATGGAAGCTAATCAGCATGATACTATAAAGATGGTAATGAAACCACAAACATGAGCAAATGCAAATACAGCTTTGAAAATATTAACCTGTGTACAATGGTTCGTACATGCACCATTTTGAAAAATATTCTGTATTTCTTTTTTACACTTTGTTTATTCTCATTGCGTGTCGAGGTCACAGGACATCCCCCCAAATAATTCACACTTCACACTGTAAATTAAGTTTAAGGTTTGGGGCATTATTTTGGCCACAACTTTATTTAAAATACAACCAAATGTGAGTGGTTGCTTAGGCATTGTTTCATCCATCTGTCCCCCGCCCTGGGACAGATCTGCACTGACTTCCGCTAGCATCTAGGGAAGTCAGTAGGTAAACACCCCCTGAGAGAAGTTGGGGCTGGGTGTCATGCCCCTCAACCTCTCCCTGAATGTTCCCCAAGGCTCTTTGCTCTTGTATGCCCCAATTCCCCTTGCAGGGGTACTGACGAGAGCCCATCGAGCCCCAGGATTCCTTTAACGGAATACCTCTATAAGCAGCAGCAATTTGGAGGGGTAGGCCGAGACGCATCCTTACCCCTCTGCCAACCATTTTAACTAATTTGTAGGGGTAGGCTGAGATGCATCCTTACCCCTTCAGCAGCCAATTCTTTAACCAATGCCTAACCGCCAACCTTACAAGTTGTGACGATTTGCTATGCAGTAGGCAAAAACCAAATGGCAACAGCCAATCAGCCAAATGGACAAAATTCTTACCAGGCGACACAAAATATGCACAGTCATCCAGTGGCCATCTTGCCTAACCTACCCAGCAACCCAGGGGGTCGTCCTGTTAACCCTTCCACAACTCATGCTCTCCATGAATGGAGAACCCGTTTTATGACCCAATATGTAGTTACTGCCTCCCCATGACCACCTCCCATGTTGCATCAGTAATGATTAAAAATGTCTGTCACATCAACAGTCCAGAACACTTGAATGATTTCTTTACTAGTACAACATGTAATCAGGGTCACCGGCACTGCCCTGCAAAGTACCATATTTTCCCGTGTATAACACGCCCCCATGTATAAGATGACCCATATTTTTCGGAGCCCTCAACGGGTGTTGAGCTTCTTTTGTAAGTTCGCTGAGCTGTTGAGCAGCTTTTCCTCGATCCTCCTCTCTGGCTGACAGAGCTGGTGCCGTAATACACCGCATACTGGCACTCACCAAATACCTTTCCTAAGCCGGGAAGAGTGGGTAAGCAGCCTCCTCTCCAACATTTCCCTGCTACTGCTGCAGCACCAGCCCTCGCTTACGTAGCATATTACCTGTGTATAAGATGACCCTCAATTGATCACACACAAAATTCAGAAAAAAAAGGTCGTCTTATACATGGAAAAATACGGTACTCAGAATCAAATCCAGGAAAGAGTGGCAAATCCTGTACTATAAGATGCTTTGGGGAAAAATGTTACTAGACTGGTTATTGTGAAAATGCTTGTATATGAATTCCTGTTATTGTAATGATCTCCTTGTGATACGAGACAGTTTGGGTGCATCTATGTGAAAAGCAACTGTTGGCAACTGTCTCTCTTGGGGGACAATGAATTGTGCCTCCAGGGGTGCAGTCAAACCACATGGGAATCACAGCGCCAGCTGTGGCTGCAGAGACTGGTAACTTATAACTTGGTGTTAGCAGCACCAAAGTGACTTCTCCGGGGCACAAGCCTTGGCAGTGTGTATGGAGGTCCTGGACTGTCTCCAGATGATCCTTAGCCTTGTTGAAGTGGACCAAAGAAAAGCAGAGCAATTTGGCCCCAGCTTGGTTGCAAGGAGTTGCCAGAAGGAGGCATAGAAGATGACATCCAACTGTCTTAGGAACTCTACTCTGGATTTGTGTAGGGTTTACTCCCTAGCCTTTCCTTCTCCCAAAGATGTCCCTCCAGGCAGTATGTATGGATTTTTCCTCTGGGTTTAGTCCAGAAGCCTTTCTCACAAATGAGTATAGCCGCAAGGCAGCGGAGGTTTAGTTTCAGAGTATTCCTTCTCCTATATGGGCCTATATGAGCTTCCTTCCCAGGTTGACAATTCCCATCTTGAAATAATATCAATACACATATCACTTCAAATGAAGGATAAGGGATAAGGATGCTTGCTTGGCCCAGAACGCATAGAATTTCCATTCCTGTAACACTATGTTGGTTCCTCTTAACTGGTAGAAGATGTCAAGCATGTGTTCTTCAAGAAAGCAAAGCATTGAAAACCGCACACTCGGTCCATTAGTGTTTTCACATGGGAAGACACAATTTGGATTGAGATTGTAGTCATGTGAAAAAAATATTTCATGCAAATGAGCCCTTGGTGGTAACACCAATTATCCTTTCTTATACCTCTTTTGCTTTTTCTCAGAACATTGGGTTAGGATATAACTAGCAAATGGTTGCCCAAGGAAAACAGAGGCTGCCAAATGACATGGCAAGTGTGATGCACCTGGAGTTTGAACATCAAGGGCTGGATGCCAAAACCCACTAGATGTGTTTTCATGCAATATTCAGCACACATTTAGGTAAAACTGCCTCCAAATGAGTTTGTTCAAGCTCACTCTCAGAGGTGAACTAAATGACCCATCTTCAATGACTTATTGTATGTCTCTGTAGACACTAAATATATATGGCAGCATGGCTGGAATTCAACAAGTGATTCATCTTTGACTGTTAGAACCCTAGTATGCCCATGCCATGCTCTGTCCTGTACATACACATAGCCTTCAGAACCTAGATGTCCACACCAGGCCTAACTGAGCAGCAACTGATGGGGGCATGGAGGAAGAGCCTTTCATTGACTAGCCAGTGCCTAATTGCTTGGCATCCATCTGTTTCAGGAGACAATGGAAGATTGCACTTTTGGGGGTGAAGTCAAACCATTGAAGAGTTACACCAGGGGTAGGCAACCTAAGGCCCGTGGGCCGGATGCAGCCCAATCGCCTTCTCAATCTGGCCCACGGACGGTCCAGGAATCAGCAATTTTTACATGTGTAGAAAGTGTCCTTTTATTTAAAATGCATCTCTGGGTTATTTGTGGGGCCTGCTTGGTGTTTTTACATGAGTAGAATGTGTGCTTTTATTTAAAATGCATCTCTGGGTTATTTGTGGGGCATAGGAATTTGTTCATCTTTTTTTAAAAAAAATATAGTCCGGCCCACCACATGGTCTGAGGGACAGTGGACCGGCCCATGGCTGAAAAAGGTTGCTGACCCCTGAGTTACACAATCACTATGCAAAAAATAAAGGGGGGAGTGCTCACATTGGGACATAAAAATAGAACAAAAGCACCTCTTATTATCAATAACCAACATAATTTATTTTGCAAACATAAGAAATAGAGTGGTTTTAAGTAAATGCATTGCAAATGCTGGGTCAAATATAATAAAGCATGATCACTTACATAGATCCATAAGGGATTAGAGAGATACCAGCTGCTGAAGAGTGATGTACAATACTGAGAAAACAAAAGCTGTAACTTTCAAACTAACCTGTTTCAGATAAATTTAGTCATGAGCATAAACAGCCATGCTGGGAAGAGTTCTGATGGATATATTTGGCACCACAGTTGACCCCCTGCTACCTGTTGGATTCCGTGATTGTATCCTACCAAAGGTGCTGCAAGCATGAGTGCCATTGTTCTCATGTCCTGCTTGTGAGCTTCTGAAATATACTTGGAATCCTGTAGTGACTTCATGCTCTTTATGCAGCTTGTAAAACAGGCTTTTATATACATTATTTACACAATGAGTTCCATCTGATGGGCTGATTCTGCTTCCCTCCTGGAGCCTGATGGGTCTTTTTCTGCAGGCCAATCAGTTGTTGCATTCTATTATCCTACCAACCTAAAAAGCTGATTAACTTCTTCCTGGAGCCTAATTGGTCTTCTCCTGCAAGCCTATCAGTTGTTGCATTCTAGGATCCTACTTACCTATTGTTCTAGGATCCAAGCTTAGTACATAACAGCTTCCATAGACATTTGGTTGGCTACCGTGAGGCTGGACTAGATGCCTTCAAGTCTGACCCAGCAGTGTTCTTCTTACATCTTTATTTAGCCCTTGACTGGTCAATCCTGGATAAAACACCCAGTCAGCATTTTCTGGTTCTTTCTTCTTCCATGGCAAAGTTCTCATCTGAAAGGTTGCGTGATGGAAATTGGTTTGGCCTCCTAAGGTTTGCTTAACCTAGCCTGGCCACCTCCATACTTCTTACACCAAAACCTCTATTCTAGGTTTTGCTTGTACCATGACCTGCTCCAAATTGTGACCAACCTTGTGATCACCTGAAAATGTTCCCCATTTTTTCCCTTTTTTAATCTGCTCAATATTAGGTTTCATTTATTCTGTTTCACATGCACATTTTTGCGCAATCTCTTGGGAATTAAAGGATAGGAAGGGGGAAGACAATAATCTGCATGCATTGTGAATCATATTCCTCCCAGTCATTCATTGTTTTCCACATGTACTGCTTCATGGCAGATTCTTGCTGTTCTTTCAAATAGTAAACAGTTCTTTTCCTTATGCCTACCTGGATGTAACTTATGGTTCCCTGGGGCAACCCAAAGGCCCAGGTGGCATCCAGCAACCTGCATTTTGGAACAAAGGAATCATGGAAATTGGTGAGTTTTGGAAGACCCATGTTGGCCAAAAGAACTAGGGCAGTTCAGAAAGGATTACTTTTCCTGCCTAAGGCCCCATATATTTTAATACCTCTTATGCTTTTTTTTGCCATTTTTAGATGTTTTCCTTGTACTTTTAAATGTCATGTAAATCCTGGTTTCCTTTAAAGTAAATTCAGTTTTACTTTTTAATGATAAGTTGGTGCCTTGGGGGTTTCATCATTGCCTACCCCTGCCTGCTCCGGTGCAGCCATACCTGTTTTAATTAATGCTTCAGTTCAAACCAAGTCTAAGGATTGCCAAGGTCATGCTTTAGAGCAAAACAGGGGTAGGGGTGGGATGCAAAATCCCCCCCAAACCCAACTGTGCCTTTATTTTCTTCTTCTGTGGCTGTTTATAAGCATAAAACAGAAGAAGCAAATCGTATGCGGCTCAGCGCGAGAAGCCTTCCCATGCTGTGCTGTGAGCAACTGCAGGTTGAAAGAGAGAGTCACCTGATTCTCAATCTCTTCTCACCAGTGCCACACTATGCTTTGTGGCACGAGATGTGGAGAATCAGGTAACCTTCTGTCTTTTCCCAGCTAGTGCTGCACTATGAGTCACAGGATTGGCTTAGACGATTGTGAACACTGGCAACACATTCCTCTCTCTTCTAGCACGTGGTGGCTTGGATGGGCTTTAAAAGAGGATTAGGCCAAGGCATGGAGGATTTTATTTATTTACTTAATGACATTTATAAGCCTCTTAACATTTCAAAGATCTCTCAGCGTTGTACAACATAAAACCATTAAACAATGTCATTGGAACAAAATACAACGTAAACCCCATAAAACAGTAGTATATGAAAGCATATAAAACAAATGCAAACACACAAAATCAAGGTTTGACCTTATGGGCCAGGGAACACCAAGGAAGAAAGATGTTTCTTTACAAGACATCTGACAGAGGTGGGTTTTGGGCAGTGCGACCGGTTCTCTCGCACTGGGTGCCAAGCTGAGGGGTGCATTGCAGGGCATCGCAACTATTATGTAGTGCATCAGAAGTCACATCAGAGGCCTCGTAGGTCATGTCTGAGGCCTTGGGCACGACTTCCGGGCCTCCCAGGCACTGCTGCAGCATAAACCATGTAACGTAATGTGATGACATCACAATGTCATGATGTCACATTACGCCACAGGGGCTGTTGGCACCCATAATGTGGGGCCCAAGTCAGCACCCCTGGATCCCTCAGCATGGCAGATACCTCTCCACAGGTGGAAAGAACACCCGCTGGCCTAGCCCAAAAAGGGCCAGCTTATCTCTGGAGTAATAAAACAGCTTCTCTATACAGTGGTACCTCGGTTTATGAACACAATTGGTTCTGGAAGTCTGTTCATAAACTGAAGCATTCATAAACTGAAGCGAACTTTCCCATTGAAAGTAATGGAAAGTGGATTAATCTGTTACAGATGGTCCGCGGAGTACTTAAACTGAAGCGTTCATAAACTGAAGCAAACTTTCCCATTGAAAGTAATGGAAAGTGGATTAATCCGTTCCAGACGGGTCTGCGAAGTACTCAACCTGAAGTGTACTTAACCCGAAGCATGGGTGTAATTGGTTCCGAAAGTCTGTTCATAAACTGAAGCGTTCATAAATCAAAGCGAACTTTCCCATTGAAAGTAATGGAAAGTGAATTAATCCGTTCCAGATGGGTCCGTGGCGTTCGTAAACCGAAAATTCGTAAACCGAGGTGTTCATAAACTGAGGTTCCACTGTACTGAATGTTGACCGCTGTGCTTGAAGAGGCAGCCTTGGCTGCGTCAACCATTCTTCCATCACCTGCCACCAACACTCTTGAAAGGATACTAAGGATAAATTCACACCGTACATTTATAGCACTATACCACATTAAACAGTCTTTGTTTCTCCCAAAGAATTCTAGGAGCTGTAGTTTGTGAAGGTTGGTGAGAGTTGTTAGGAGACCCCTATTCCCTTCACAGAGCTACAACTCCCAGAGCCCCTTATGAAGAGAGATTAATCAATTAATCCACTCTGCAATTAAACCACACTGGGGATTGTAACTCTGGGGCAAAGAAATCACTTTAAAAAGTGAAGTCTTTCTGTTGTCCCCTGCCTGCCTCCCAAATTTGTTAGAAATTTGTCGGCCTACCAAAGACTGTGGGTTCCATTGCTCCCTTCTTTCTGTTCCCACCATCCCACCCCCATTAATGTGCCAAAATATCCCCTTGGGAACGTTCTGGAAGCATTCTTCTTAATGAACCAGTTCGTCGTTCTGCTAGATTTTATTATTTTGCTATATCCACTCCTCCTTTGGTTTTATTATTTTTCTATTTCTCATTGAGCTTCTCATTGCGTTTTGTACATCATTATTTCAATGTGAGCAGCCCTGGGAGCTTTTAACCAGGGGGGTGGCTTCATATATAAGATAAGGAAATAAAAAAGGAAATGAAATAATAACTGATAATTGAAAGCCAATTTAGATTGCAATGACAGGAAGTAATGTATTCACAAAGGTTGATTTGTGTGGCCAGTTTGGGGTGTATGGGGTGTTGCCCCCCAATACCTCTGGTAGGGGAAATGTCTTGCTCCTTCTGGGGTAGTTTGCCCACCTTTGGTCCCCATCCTGCACTCAGCTCTCACCTGTGGCTCCTAGAAGCTACCAGCACACAACAGCAGCCATACCCCAAGAACAGATTTGACCGGATGGCTAAACCAGGTGAGGTTAGCCGATGGGTCTCAAACACTCAGTGAGTGAAGGACTTCCCCTGCATGTGAAGTCAGGCTCCAGCAAATTGAGCCGATGAGAGCAATAGTGGATCCAACTGTCAAGAAGACAGTTTCTGCATGTGCTGTAGAGCAGCGTGAGGAGCAGATGGGGCTCGTCAAGATGGGAAAGTAGCCCCTTTGGGAGAAGGAAAACTGATCCAAAACTTCGCTGCCTTATGGGATATTATCGAGAGAGGACAAGGCTAAGGAGTAAACCCTACACAAATCTGGAGTGGAGTCCCTAAGTTAGTTGGATGGAACCAGTGCTTTTTTCCAGGGGGGGGGGGGACGACGCATATCCCTAAACATTTTGTGAATCTAACAGGAGAATAAACAAAACATTTTTTTTTAAAAAAAGTTTCTTCTCTAGCATGGTAAATCATCAGTTCCGTTGCTACCCCCAATGACAGCCTCATTTCCTGTCACGCCGTTTCCTGAGTCTCAAATGGAAGCGAACGTTTAACGTGTGAAGCAGTGTGGAATGTGGATGTGTGTTGTTTTACTGGTGAAAGTCAGGAAGATGTTAGTGGACACAACCTCATGCCAATGTGGAAGTTACTGTGAGCTGTCGGCTCTGTAATATGAGGTAATGCATGTTCTTTGTACTTTCATCCATTTACTGTATTTATTTTTCCCAATTTGATCTATAAAATGGTGATTTTCTTGAGTCAAAATGAGAGAACCCCCTAAACATTTTTTTTGGGGGGGAGCACTGGATGGAACCTTCTCCTTCTGGCTACTCCTGCAGCCAAGCTGGTGCCAAACGTATTGCTGTGCTTTCCTTTGGACCACATCAGTGAGGCTGAGAATGGGGGTCTTGTCATCTGGACAGCCCAGGACCTCTCTACATAGTGCCCAGGCATAGGTAATCATAGGAAGTGGGAGAATTTGGCACCTTTTATCCAAGAACCCTGTTTCCTTTTTAAATTATAATCTCCAGTAAGGTTGTATTGCGCTGGAGAAGACCCACATTTAAAGAGACAGTGTGCCACTGTCCCATCTAGTTTGGTCTTAAGCCAGCATACAAATAATGCCATCTGAATGACCTTATTACCTTGAATAAATGCGATCCTTACGCTCTCAGTTAACCATCAGGAGGTAGGTATGGCCCTGCCAAGCAACACTTTCCCCCCGGTTTTGTGTATTGGTTGAGCCTTAAATGAGTACATGAAAGAGATCAACCAGAGCTGGATGAGAACATTGGGGTGGTGTGTGCCTGTGTCGCCTGTCATGCTGTGTGGAAGGTGACTTGCCTTCGCCTCTTTATCTGTGTGTCTAAATTTGTCCTTTCCTTGGATGTTTTATTTTGTCTACATGACAGGAATTCTTCCGTTTGAACTGCAAGTTCTGGGACTGGAACCTATGGGGAGTGGAGAAATGTTAAGTATGCCATGAAAAATGACACTTGTTTGAAATGAGATTGTATTTTAAAATGTTCAATAAGAGATTGTGTTGGGGAGTTTGTAAAAAAAACAGAAAAAAGGAAACCCATACCTCTATCCCCTGGAATGTTTATGGTAGCATTAAAAACTACCTTTTCCATAAGATTCTATGTTATTGAAGGAGGCTGTAGCTCTCAAGCAAAGCTGTGCACAGAGATTTAACTTTCTGAAATATTTTTAGACATAAGAAAAATATGTCACTATTTCTCTTTCAAAGGAAACCCTTTCAGACAGTGTGGCAGTTCTGAAAGCATGGTGCTGTGTTAGGCATGTCATGCTGAATTCCTCCCTAGTATAATATTTCCATTAATAGGAGGGTGATTATTACCATAATAAGCCAGAACTTCTTTTTTAAAAAATCTGAACCTTAGTCCACTTCTCTCCTGAGTTCCTTGGCATCCCATAATATCACAGGTGAGTGAACTAACAGGTGGAGAGTTTCAAATTCATGGGAAATTGCATATGTTTGAATTCCTCACACACTCTCTGCAATCTGCCTTTTCCTCAGGGGTTATTTCTCCCTCAAAATTTTCCAGCACAATTATTATCCAGATTTCTTCAGAGAGATTTTTATTTTCTGTCAGTTAAACTCAGTTTCAAACACATTTTTGTGTAAGAGTCAGCCATTGTAACATTTCTATAGCAATGTCTTGCCTCTAATCAATGTTTTTACATTCATTGATGGGTTGGTGGTTTTTTGCTTTTGTTTTTTGGAAAAAGCTATTTACTACACTGTAAAGCTTTGAAGATACTGTTTTAGTTATTTTTGTTATGACGATTTGTTAGCTCTTGACTGCAGAAATAATTTTGTTGTTTGCATTTATCTACTGTGGCAGTATTAACTCCACATCATACATAAACATAATTATTGATCATTACCAGTTGTAATTCAGTGTCAGAATTACAGATTTACATAATTGTGCTATTAAGTGTAAACTTGAACTTCGTATATGGGGTCACAAATAACTGGAGGCAGTAGGAAACAGAAAATTCTGATTATATATGTCATTCATATTTTAACACACGCTGTTGCAATTTTGATATGTGGTAATGTAAATATTTCTATGTGCTATAGAGTAATGAGATGTTAATGGCTGGAAATTACAACAATATTGATCTAGCTAATAAAATGGAATGCATTCGTACAGGAGAATATTTATTATCTGCTTCCAAAATTGCTGTACATCATCTGCTTGAAAAACATTTATTCCTTCCAGGATATGAAAGGAATGTTTGGTAGATGTGGAATAAGTTTCCCCTGAAATACTGAATATATGGATATATAGATATGTAAAAAGAGTCTTTACCAGTAAAGATTCCTACTATAAATGTGTGCAAAAGTAGGGATTGTTTCCCTGGTCACAGAATAGGGACACACTGCCTCATCCTGCCACTAGTCTGTCAGAACTGGATTTTCCGAGTCTATGTGTTTTGGGCAGTTGCCCAGGAGGATAGCTTGGCATCACTTAGTTGATTTTGCTGGCATTCAACATTGCACCACCAAGGAAACTCAGTCTTCAAGGCAGGGGTATGATTACAGCTTCAATTTGAGGATGAGGCAAAATCCTATGGCACAGAGTT
This sequence comes from Zootoca vivipara, assembly GCF_965207765.1. Classification (NCBI taxonomy): domain Eukaryota; kingdom Metazoa; phylum Chordata; class Lepidosauria; order Squamata; family Lacertidae; genus Zootoca; species Zootoca vivipara. Next base: position 27,498,084 of record NC_142593.1, on the reverse strand, counting down.
TTCTCTGCATTTTGTAAGTGAAGGGACTAATGCTAGCCTGGCCCATTGAACCAGCCTTGTAGGGCCATACCAGGACACTTAGCCTTGCTGAGCAACTCATTTTGTAGGGGGGGGAGTTCAGCACAAAGCCAGGTAAGCCTTTGCCATTTCTGATCCATCAGTTCTGTAAACTGACAGATCTTAAACCTCTTACAGACCTTACAGCTCTGTAAACTTCCTCATCCTCATACTGAGCTCTGTATAGACTCCTGAAAATTGGAAAGAAGTGAAGGTGAATTTTCAGAGGAGCAATTTAAAAAATAAAAATAAAATCCTAGTGTTCTTGAGTATTTCTTTTCGATATTTTACCTTGCTTTCATGTCAACGCATTCAAATGGACATTTGCAAATACTTCTACTATTCTCCATATCTCCACTCTTGCTTCTCCTATCTACACTTGGACTCTTTGTCCCCTCTTGCAATAATAAGCTATATAAATGTATTCCCTTTGAAAAGAGGAATCGTGTGTTTTATGGCACTCAAACCACATATTCATATGCAATGTCAATAACAACAAAGTCAACCCCTTTAATTAGGCTGAATGACCTTAGGCAGAATAGAAACTGTCCGCACAATTTCTTACAGATGAATGAGCAAACCAAAAGGGCTGACCTCCATTAGGGCACATGAAATTATGCTCCAAAAGCTGTTTGCCCTTTGAGGAGCACATATATAAGCATGTTTTTACATCACCACATTACCTCTAGTATTCCTGGGGGGGCGGGGTTGGGGGGGCATGATATGCATATACAAATGATGGTTGGGGTTTGTGGCACTGCTGTTGCTGGATGTTGCTTTCACATAGGATACCTTTGCTTTATTGATTTCCATGCATTTATTGGTATTTCCTTCTATTGTAGCAGAACCTGGGTACATCAGTCATGGATCCAAACTACTGGGCCATTTGAGAGGCAAGACTAGCCCACTTACTATATAGAAAGATGCTTTCAGAAGCAAATCATGGAATAACCCAAGTCTCCAACCATCAGTTAACTTTGTTGTAATTTTGTTTTTGTGTCTCTTTCCTGTTATATATACATTCTTTCATTTGAACAAGATAATTTTAGCCTGGTTGAATTAGTAACATTACCAACCTGACAAGAATGCCTTAAAATCAAAATGTCTTGTATGGGATGAGCTATATAATGATGTCTATGAATAGCTTTTCCATCTGTTCTTGGCAGATGGATATAACAAGTTCTTACTGTATATGACCTCCCCACATTTAGACACACTGGAGGTGACAAAATCATGTGTTAATGTAATCTGAGCTACACAGGAGGCCATAGTGATAGACCAGTTGGGAAGTAGAGCTAATGCGAAATATGGCTCCTTGTCTAACCACGGAAAACTTTGTGCCAATTGAATAACATTATTAATAGAGATAGCAGGATCAGTACAGGCAGAGCAAGATAAAATATCTGATAAAGTGAAAACAAACACAGAATAGATGCAGGAGGTGACTTTCCACTACATACCCCAAACTGGTTTGTTCCCTTAGATGTCTCTGCAAAGCAAGAAACTGACCAAGAAACTCAGTGCTCAGAGTAAAATGAAATAGCACTTTAAGATGCAAAACATCCAGCCTGGTAGTATTACCTGCTGGTCACCTGGATTCAGACTGCTTTTTAATTTTGTTCTGAAGATTTGTGACCATCACAAAAACCTCTGCATGGCTGTGACATTTTGATTTTTAAAATTCATACACCTATATAGGGTTCACTAGGCAGTCACATGCACTTATTATATTCTTTTTAATCTTTTCTGTCTTTTCAAGATTAATATAGCAACACACAACCGTTGGGACTTCAGTGCATGAAAGTACAGTACAGCATGGTGGCAAAGCCTTTCAATATGAATATTGTCACTCCTCAGGATTCCTGTATAAGAATCTTGTTCACATTCACACTTCAGCAGGTTACATTAACCTGAATATAAGCTGCTTTAGACCAAATCACATGGACCCATCTAGTCTACCACTCAGGTAGAGGTCTTTCCTAACCATGAAACCTGCCATCCGTTAACTGAAGATACTGGGGATGAACTTGTGCTGCACTACTGAGCTTCTGAGCTAATAGTAAATATTTGTTAATGCTAAATAGAATTTATGAAATAATTTCCAGTAATTTCTAGTAAATGAGATATATTAGGAGCCACCAGCTTGAATCATGCTGGGGAGGTAATAGAGTTGGCAAAAATAGTGAAAGTGATTTCCCCCCCCCTTTTTTTTTACTTCTGTTTACTACAATGTTTAATCCGATTTCATACTGTTCTTGATTTTCTCTCTCTCTCTCTTAGTATTTTTAAGTGATAGACAAGCTACCCCTGGCTCAGAAATAGGCTGCTACTTTCAAAAAAGAGGTGAGAAGTAGCTCAGCAGATTTCAGAATCAACCAAATCTCCCTTGAGCTTCCAAACCCCCTTCCACCTCACTTTGTGAACTGCAGTGGTAACCAAGCTCCAGCAGCAAGGGGGGGGGAGGTGGAGAGAGGGGGGAGGGAAAGGTTCTTTTCTGCTTCCCTTTCCAACTCCTGTTAATAGCCCTTGGGGACACTATATTTCTCAAAGACCACAACTTCCCTAACTTTCTTCTCCCCATAGGTTGCTGATACCAGATCACTGCCAGCAAGTTGGATTGAAGGAAGAGAAGGGGAGATTGGTTGGGGAAGAGAGAGGAGGGTTATGGGAGTGGTTGGGTGGGAAGGAAGGGGAGGGGAATAAAAAGCTGATCTGAAGGAGGAGGAGGAGGAGGAGGAATTGTATACAGTTGTGCATATGAGCCCTGTGGAAGTTCGGTGACATTACGGAGATCCTTTCACTTATGTCATTTCTTTCAATACGAGCCATTGACACTTTCACTAAAACTTTTCAGGTTCAGTAGGAAGGAAGAAAAACTCCTTCGCTGCAGTTTTGCCAGAAGATATAGCTCTTATCCTGATGTGGAAGCTGTGAAAAAAAAATGTCAAGTTAAAAACTGTGTCTTGGTGATAGTGCTTGATCCAAGTTTCAAGAGCAAGAAATGAACCCAATCCCCAGTGGAATGCCAAGAGATCATATGAAAGTCGTTCGCATTAGCAAAATGCTGTGGGACTTTCTTCTTGCCATTCTCATCTATGGAATAAAATAAATTAAAAGGTTTCTGAGCTCCAAGCTCCATATGTGTCTAAAAGTTTCCAACCAAGCTAATCTGAAATTTAGGACCTAAGCTTCTGCTGAAAAGAGCTGGCATTTCAGTTAGCTTTGTCTTGCATTTCAGGTGTGACGTCAGAAGCTTGTGAAATATTTCAAAATATCACAACTCAAAATAAATGCCATGTACATAAAGTTTGGCTGTACATGTTGGACATGTCAGACAAATGATGTGGCAGTATCATTGCCCTGAGATCTTTGGATGAAGGGCAGTATACAAATTTAATTAATAATAATAGTCATAGAATTATAGAATTGTAGCGCTGGAAGGGACCCCAAAGGTCATTTAGCCCAAGCCTGTGTAATGCAGGACTCTCAGCTAAAGCATCCATGACAGATGGCCATCCAACCTCTGCTTAAAAACCTGCAAGGAAGGAGAGTGCTCAACCCACGAGGGAGTCTGTTCCATTGTTGAACAGCTCTTACTGTCAGAAAGTTCTTCCTAATGTTTAGTTGGAATCTCCTTTCTTGTAACTTGAACCCATCAGTTCAGGTCCTAGCCTCCAAAGCAGGAAAAAGCAAGCTTCCATCTTCCATGTGACAGCCCTTTAGATATTTGAAGATGGCTATCCCATCTCCTTTGAGTCTCCTATTTTCCAGGCTAAACATTCCCAACTCCCTCAACCGTCCCTCATAAGGCATGTCAGATATCATTCATCGTGGAAGTCATCACACAGGTCACATAACATAATGGAGAGGCTTTCAGGGGCAGACTAAAGGGCTATCTAGTTTAGCACCCTGTTTCCCACAGAGGGCATCCAAACATCTACAAGAAGCCCACAAACAGAGTTTGTGTTCTTAAAGCATATAAGTAAGCTATTATATATATATTGTGGTTAATGTGAGTTGAATTAAGAATCTGGAGAAAAACCTACCACTGTGCACACTCTCCTAACATCATGCACATTAGCATTTTCACTGCACGTCAGCACTTAGTCTACTGAACCTGGCTTACAGTTTTTATAAAGTAGGTGGAAAGCAAAAGAGAGGAAGCAAGTGCAGATTCACACAATCAGTAGTGTTGGCTGCTTGAAATCCAAACTGCATAGAAGCTGCTCCACATGAGCTGTTAATGCAAAGCTACATGAGTTGAAAGAAGGTCCAACACTCACCATATGGATTTCTCCAAGCCACTGCAAACTGCTAAAAACAATCCTGTGCAGTTGGCAGAGTCGTGTGACAATCCACTCCATTAGAAGAGCTCACCATGTGGAGCAATCTCCATGCAGTTTGGATCAAGTCTCAGACTTGGAATGCTACATTAGAGGGGCTTTGATAATTGTGCGCCAGGCTTTCTGAAAGGGTCATTTTTCAGATAGGAACTGACATTTAAAACACTTTAGGAATAATGTGTTAACTACTGCTAGTTTTCTATTAGCTACATTTTGCCAAAAACACTCCTGCCCTCCTAAAAATGGCAGCAACTTAAGACAGTCACAAAATCTGAGAAGAGAGCAGATGAATTCTGAGTGGATACAGCTGTAACCATTTATTTTGCCCCAAGTAAAATAAAACTCTTTCTATGTAGCAGTGCAAATCAGATGCTCGCTCTCATCAGATTCAAGTCATCATCTTCTTTCACTTATACTTCATTTTTATTGAATCTTATGAGTGTTACATCCAAAATGAGCCGAAATTTATTGCTTCAGTTTCAATATACTGCTCTAACAACCCACTATCATACAAAACCCTTGTACTAACTGGTTAGGGGTTCGCGGATGGTCGGGGGCTCCCTGAACTGGATGCTAAAAAAGAGAGATTTCCTATGTTTTCTTCCTGTTACATTGAAAATTGTCTTCTTTCTTTTTTTCTGAGGAAGGGGTCCATAGTTTCGTATCAAAAGTGTTTGTGACTCTAAAAAGGTTAACAGCCACTCTGCTAAAAGGTGAAGGGACTGAATTGTACTTCCCACAAACCAAAAGGAACAACAACAAAAAGAGTTTATGGTCAGTTTCTTGTAACACAAGAAACTGAAAAATGAATCAATGGACCACACATAATGTAGAACTTTGATCTTACCATAGACTGCTTTCTGGACTGTCTGTGCATGCCCACAGGGGCAGCCCTACCAAATCACCTCAGGAGCACATGCTGGAGGGGCAGCAGCAGAAGCCTGTTTCCCCAGCCATTCTTCTTAATCCCCCAAGCCACTGTGCTTCATTGGAGATCAGAGCTATGTGTGCTGCAGGCCTGTCATGTGCTCCCTCAACTAGCCTACTCCCTTCAGGTACACTGGGGGACACTGTCAGTTGCCAGTCCAGTTAGCTTCTGCGCATGGAATTGGAGCAAGTGGATTTCAGGCAACAAAATGTCTTGGGGCAGCTCTGCACTGTATCTGTAGTCAATGTAACAATGTAGTCCTATGTATCTGTTCAGAAATACATACAGTGGTACCTCGGGTTAAGAATTTAATTCATTCCGGAGGTCCGTTCTTAACCTGAGGTACCACTTTAGCCAATGGGGCCTCCTGCTGTCGCTGCGCCGCTGCCACACGATTTCAGTTCTCATCCTGAAGCAAAGTTCTTAACCCAAGGTACTACTTCTGGGTTAGCGGAGTCTGTAACCTGAAGCATCTGTAACCCGAGGTACCACTGTACTACTGAGGCTGATAAGTGCACATAGGGCTGCAGACTTAAATGGATGAAATTCCAATTAGTTCAAAGCCAAGTGGCCCAGTCTTCTCAGGAGGGCCAGCCATACCATTAGGTCTTGCCAGCGGCCCCCTGCTGATGGTTTCTCATCTCCTCCTTCCATGCCTCACTTTAAGGAATGCTAAGGGGATTCTTCTTGAGAACCAAACACCCTGGTGGGGTGGCCGTGAGAATGCTTGCACTGCCGTTATGGTTTTCTCTGGCGGCTGAACAAATTTGGGCATCATTTTTAGCCACCGGAAGAAAATATGGCTGTGGAGGTGCTCTCATGGCCATCCCACCAGAGTGCTTTGCTTTCAGGAAGAATCCCCTTAGCCTTTCCTAGAAGACCTGCACCTTTCTATTGAAAAGGTTTTCATGTTTTTGTCCTTGTGAACCACTTCAAGATCTATTAGTAATGGTAGACAGTATAATCATAAATATTATTATTTTTTAAAAAAGTTCTATTCCTTTAAAAAGAGGCAGACACAGTGTTTCTTGCACATGTCACCAAAAGTAGCAAAGGCAGAGTACACAATGTGACTCTGAGCAAGTATGCACGAATGGCCACTACATACATAACTCCAATTGATTTTCCAATGGCGTTAGTCACTTAGTAACCATTTGTGCTACCTAATCGAGCTCCTCTTTTAATTGGTTTTTAATTTGTTAGAATTTTAGCAACTGCAGGTAGCTAAACCTTGCCCCATCCTCCCAAAATGCTTATTCGAATGGGCTAATTTAGGCTAAATGCTGAGTTGTACAGTCCACATGAAACAAACTCTCTTTCTTTATTTTTATTTTTCAACCAAGGCTGCAACAAGCTGTGCATATGGTGCTTGGTTGATGATCTGTTCTTTTTCAACACAGTACATATATTTGAAGTATCACTTTCCAAAGTGATACAACTGCCACAGATAACTTAAAACAAAAACAAAAAATCTGTTCTTAAGGATCGTAGATGTGACACTGCGAACAATATGTACTTTTGCACCAAGTCCTGTCACATTGCCTGTCATTAGGCTAGGCGGCAGTGCATGCCACGTGCGAGCTGACACTCCACAAACACCTGCACTTCAAAATACCGTCTACTTACAAGTAAATATTATTAATTATACATGAATGCTACAGATCTGGGGATAATTAAATACCTGCTTCTCTGTGTAGAACCAAATCATATAATGTGGGCCTAACAGGTGTGAACTGCAGAAATGTGCTCTCACATCTACTCCGTTTATATGAAGCCATTTTTGCCTGTAAAAACATGCCAATTTGATATGCCTTTTTACTATTGTTTGATGTTCAAAAGCAAGCAGAGCACTATAGCAATATGCTAGGCCAGCCTGTTCTGCCTGGGCCTGATGAGAAGTGTGGTCCAGGACATTTGGAGGGCACCAGATTGACAAATCTTAGAGCAGGCTTTGCTCTAGGGGTTGGGTTCAATGGTACCTTTCATCATACAGTAGGTGTCTTCTGCTCACGGATGGGCTAAATGCAGCAATATTCTCCCAGTAAAGTAAAGTAACTCGAGTGGCACTGTGGTCTAAACCACAGAGCCTAGAGCTTGTCAATCAGAAGGTCGGCGGTTCAAATCTCCACAACGGCGTGAGCTCCCGTTGTTCGGTCCCAGCTCCTGCCCACCTAGCAGTTCAAAAGCACACCGAGTACAAGTAGATAAATAGGTACCATTCTGGCGGGAAGGTAAACGGCGTTTCCGTGCCCTGCTCTGGTTTACCACATGACCCGGAAGCTGCGGACAAATGCCTATAGAGCAAGATGAGCGTGCAACCCCAGAGTCATCCGTGACTGGACCTAATGGTCAGGGATACCTTTACCTTTACCTTTTAAAGTAAATCCAATAATGTATTTCCACTTGCACAAAAGCTTGTGCAAACTGTCACACAAGTGGAAGCATGAGCTCTTGTGCTAGCTTTTGTGATGAACAGTGGCAGAAGCTGCTTTCCTTCCACTCACAGATCTCTGGAGTCAATCTATGAGCTGCAATACAGAGTAAGGCATGCTCTTCAACAATTCTCTGATGAAAATGGGGGTGTCCAGTGCTATTTTTCCAGAAAAAGAGGTGCCAGAACTCACCAGGAACACTTCCCTCTTACAATGGCAACGGCGCCCACTTGAGAGGTGCTGGAACTGAGTTCCAGCTGAAAAAAAGCCCTGGGGATGTCCTATCCCATGCAAGATGTCTTCCACCATCCCACTTGATGGTGCAAAATTGTGCTGATGGTACAGCCAGTTCCAAGAAACCTGCCCTCCTGAGATCAGTAGATCAAATACTTAATACAACAGAATCTGTTTCTGATAATGAAATCAAATGACATTGGAAAGTTATTTAATGCAGTTAGTCAATATCAGGGAAATAATAAAGCTGGGCCAATTTCCCCAAAAAACCTGTCCCCAACACCACCATAAAAAGAGAAGTTAGTTTTCTGTTGCTTTCTTCTAGGGAAAATTTATCCATATTTTTTGGGAAGCGTGTTCTCCTTCATGGAGAGCCACGTGTTGCAGTGGGGGCTAGCAAAACACCCTCTTCTTGCTGTTGGGCGGGATCGTTTGGATGGCCACACCTATGATTGGAGAAGTTGGGTTGTTGCTGGGGAGAATTCTATGTTGCAACTTTTGATTGACAGCCTACTGGCTTTATATTCTGGGCTCGCAGAGTGGGGATCTGCTTTTGCTGCAAGCTTCGGATCACCCTTCCACCCTCCCTTTAGTTAGGCTGTCGTGTTTGACCTTGCTATGCCTGTCAAGGGGCCGTCTGCTCTTGGGGCAGGGGCCTGGTAGGAATTTTTCCACTTGGCTGATTGCCTGGTGCCACTTTGTATTTGCCTACTGCGTAGCAATTCGTCACAACTTGTAAGGTTGGCAATTAGGCATTGGTTAAATAAATTGGTTGGTGGAGGAGCCAGAATTGGCTGTGGCTGGCCCTTCAATGGTTACTGTAGGGAAAATGGTTGGCCGTGCCTGACCCTACAATGCTGCTGCTGCGCAGGGAATTCCATTAAAGGAATTCAGGGGCTTGCCATGTTTTCATCTGTACCTCCTACAAGGTGATAGGGCCACGGAAGAGCCCCTGGGAGCAGTTGAGGAGAGTAGAGTTTCAGGCCCCCCGTCTCCATTCTCTCCTCAATGACATCCGCTGGTGGGCGGATGTCAGATAGTCATAAGCAATGCCTAAGCAACCACTCACATTTTGTATTTTAAATAAAGTTGTGGCCAGTTGTTTAGTCGTTTAGTCGTGTCCGACTCTTCGTGACCCCATGGACCATAGCACGCCAGGCACTCCTGTCTTGCACTGCCTCCCGCAGTTTGGTCAAACTCATGTTCGTAGCTTCGAGAACACTGTCCAACCATCTCGTCCTCTGTCGTCCCCTTCTCCTAGTGCCCTCAATCTTTCCCAACATCAGGGTCTTTTCCAAGGATTCTTCTCTTCTCATGAGGTGGCCAAAGTATTGGAGCCTCAGCTTCACGATCTGTCCTTCCAGGGAGCACTCAGGGCTGATTTCCTTAAGAATAGATAGGTTTGATCTTCTAGCAGTCCATGGGACTCTCAAGAGTCTCCTCCAGCACCATAATTCAAAAGCATCAATTCTTCGACGATCAGCCTTCTTTATGGTCCAGCTCTCACTTCCATACATCACTACTGGGAAAACCATAGCTTTAACTATACGGACCTTTGTCGGCAAAGTGATGTCTCTGCTTTTTAAGATGCTGTCTAGGTTTGTCATTGCTTTTCTCCCAAGAAGCAGGCGTCTTTTAATTTCGTGACTGCTGTCACCATCTGCAGTGATCAAGGAGCCCAAGAAGGTAAAATCTCTCACTGCCTCCATTTCTTCCCCTTCTATTTGCCAGGAGGTGATGGGACCAGTGGCCATGATCTTGGTTTTTTTGATGTTGAGCTTCAGACCATATTTTGCGCTCTCCTCTTTCACCCTCATTAAAAGGTTCTTTAATTCCTCCTCGCTTTCTGCCATCAAGGTTGTGTCATCTGCATATCTGAGGTTGTTGATATTTCTTCCGGCAATCTTAATTCCGGCTTGGGATTCATCTAGTCCAGCCTTTCGCATGATGAATTCTGCATATAAGTTAAATAAGCAGGGAGACAATATACAACCTTGTCGTACTCCTTTCCCAATTTTGAACCAATCAGTTGTTCCATATCCAGTTCTAACTGTAGCTTCTTGTCCCACATAGAGATTTCTCAGGAGACAGATGAGGTGATCAGGCACTCCCATTTCTTTAAGAACTTGCCATAGTTTGCTGTGGTCGACACAGTCAAAGGCTTTTGCATAGTCAATGAAGCAGAAGTAGACGTTTTTCTGGAACTCTCTAGCTTTCTCCATAATCCAGCGTATGTTTGCTATTTGGTCTCTGGTTCCTCTGCCCTTTCGAAATCCTCTGCCTTTTTTTTTTGGCCAAAGTTGTGGCCAAAATTATGCCAAAAACCTTAAACTTAATTTTTGTGTGAAGTGTGAAATTATTGGGGAGGGGGTGTTTTGGGGACCTCTACACGCAATGAGGTTGTACTTATCTTAATCTTATTAAGTGGCCACAGGTTTTCCAATTCCCCCCTTGCAGTTTCCCACCAGGCGTAATTCCTAGAAGGCTTTCTCAGCATGAAGCTTAGCAGCACTGCACAGCTCCCAAGGCATTCCAGGAAGTGTGGCTGGCAGGAAACTGTCAAGAGAGCCACTGGCCACACATTCTGGAATGCCTTAGGATCAATGTGAAATGATTTCACTTTCAAGGCATCTGAGGAAGTAGATGCAATCATCTATCCTAACGTACAAATATCTGTTTCTAGATGTCAGGTTAAGACGTGTTTTTTTCCTTCAGGCCTATGAAGATGGCTGGTTTAAGAATTGGTTTCTGCTGCAACTAGATTGCTGTTTTATGATGTGTATTGGTTTTATGGGTTTTATGTGATACTGCTGTGTTATATTTGAATGAATTATTTGTGTTCCACCCTGGGAAATTTTGGGTTAAGGGCGGTTTATAAATACAATTAATAACAATGCACCAATTCACATTTCTATGAAACAGATATGTTTTCCTGGTCTAGATTTTGTGGGTAACGAAAACAATAATTTCAGCTTGTACCATAAGAATTACAAAAATCTCATTATTATGGGAATTTTATTCTACCTTTCCATCCATGAGTCCAGGGTTATGTACATAATCTCACTTCACTGCTGCCACCCCTGCCAGTCTTACTAGAGCTGCACAATTTGCATGTATGATGAAGAAGAAACTGCATGAACATGTGGGACTAGTAGCTTTAGAATATTGGGCTAGAAGCCAGGCTTAAAGCTGGATTGGGCAAAACCTTTCAGCCAAGGAACCACATTCCATTCTGGGCAACCTAGTGGCTGGGCCAACTCAGTCAGATGGGCAGCATATGAATAAAAATAATGTTGTTGTTGTTGTTGTTGTTGTTGTTGTTGTTGTTGTTGTTGTTGTTGTTGTTGTGAGGGCCATATACAGTGGTGAGTGAGGCCAGAAACAAAGGTGGATGAATGTAATTGTTACCTTTGCATATACAGTAGGATAGTTTCCACACACAGACACAGAGCACTATCCTCTATTCTGGCAAGCAAGAGGCTTTATTGGAGTTCAAGAGCACATTCCAGCCAGGCAAACATACTTGGGATGCTTCCAAGTCTGGGGTTTGCCAACCTTGCTTTAAAGAGAGTCATAGACAGTGCCAGAGTGGGGTAGAGGGGCAAGTCCACCTTGAAACCAGGAAATCACCCACCTTGCCCCCCATTTCTGAACTCCTGTCATTAACATATACTGTAATTTTTCTTTCTCATCCAGCTGGAAATATCCTTTGCTACTTCTGTGCCCATGCCACATATTTTTTTTTTACTTCAGCCCAGCTCTAATTTAATCCTTATGGCAACCTTGTGTGGTTTGTTAGGGTGAGACAATGTGTCTGGTTCTTGGTCACCATTCAAAGTAGAGATTTGAACATAGGCTTCCTCAACTGCTCTGCCCCCTACACCACATAGGCTCTGGCATCCCTAAACTGAACAATGAATAACAGCATTTTCCCCGTTTCCCAGAAAGATATATGGGAACTTATCTGAAAATAATTATTCATTGAGCTAGCAAAGGTATTAAAGCTAATCACTGCAGTTTTCCTTTAACCTGCCATCTGTACATGACATACAGTTCTAGGATTACATTTTTGTTTTGACACACACAATAATATCTAACTGCTGGGTGGAATGAGATTACCACCTCAAATTCTTCCACACATAAAATCCCTGTACCTCAAAAATACTAAAATCTGTACAGTACTTCATGAACACTCTCCAAGAGGCAAGCAGAAATAATTTATCTCAGATGAATAATACAGACCCTTTAGAATCACAATCCCTTGAAATGTATGTTTTTACCAATGTGAACTATTAAGGTGTGTGCTCCTTTACAATGGGTATCTTCCACACTTCCATATTGCTGGTTTGCTCTTCTAATTAGCATGTGTGAGGGATATTGTAATTTTTGATAGGTGGTGTAATTTTTCTCGTGGAACAATGGAGGTGAGGGTGGTGGCTGGGAGATATATCAGGAAAATGTTGAAATGAAACATGTGGAAGAACGGTGACTGTATGTGCATGTATTTTGTATGTGTACAACTGTGTGTGCCTGCATCATGTAAGTCTTATACAGAAACTCTTAAGTGTTCCCTAGCCTAGTGCCTCCAGACAACAACTCCTGTCAGCTCCAGGTTCCAGGTTAGCAAAGGCTGCTCCAAATTCTTGGCCAGCTGAACAGAATTCATGCAATGTTCAAATCCCTTGACTCATCCACAACACCTAAGCCACAAAATGCTTATGGGGACATGCTCTGGGGCAAAGCTTTCATTCGTTTATTTTTCTTTTGACACTCAAGTGTTTTTAATAAATCACTCCAATTCAGGGATGCTGTAGAGTGAAATAATAATAATAATAATAATAATAATAATAATAATAATAATAAATCTATTACTTATACAATGCCCATCTGGCCAGGCCTCCCCAGCCACTCTGGGCAGCTTCCAACAGAATATTAAAAACACAATAAAACATCAAACATTAAAAACTTCCCTAAACAGGGCTGCCTTCAGATGTCTTCTAAAAGTCAGGTAGTTGTATATTTCCTTGACATCTGATGGGCAGGCACCACTACCAAGAAGGCCCTCTGCCTGGTTCCCTGTAACCTCACTTCTCGCAGCGAGGGAACTGCTAGAAGGCCCTTGACGCTGGACCTCAGTGTCTGGGCAGAACGATGGGGGTGGAGACGGTCCTTCAGGTATACTGGACCCAAGCCGTTTAGGGTTGAATTGTGCTTGGGAATGTACTGGGAGCCAATGTAGGTCTTTCAGGACCAGTGTTATATTGTCTCAGCGGCCACTACCAGTCATCAGTCTAGCTGCTGCATATGAGGGGGGCATTTTTGCAGTGGAGAAAATATCCCCCTTCGTCATGGAAGGCAGATGAAATAGGCATGCCATTGGAAAGCAACACTCATTTATATTGTTTTCTCCATAGCCCGCCTGATTTCCATACTTTGAGGAATTTCTTAGAAGATAAAATATTGGATTTTAAATTTATTTATTTTTTAATGTATTTGTGTATTCACAGTTGTAAAAACAGCCAGATAGTAACAGTGAAAAATGATATATTTTGTTTGGAAAATCACTAATTATAACTTAGAAAATGTATGTTTTCATGACTTTTCAAAATCAAAAGATACATTTTAAAATACTCATGGCTCCGATAAACAAATACTCAAAAATGTCGTTGCCCCAAGCACACAATCCAGTCCCCTGAGATTCCAAGATCTTTCCCCATTATTCCAACTCGATGAAAAATTCTTTTGAAGTAATGTTGATGACTACTTTTTGCTAACTCTCTTCTACAGGTGCTGTCATGCTTTTGACATACTTTACTGCAACGTGTGTGAGAGAGAGTTTGTGTACTAATTTAAACCAAGGAAGACAAATGTGTTTTTTTTAAAAATTGCCTCAACCTGACAGGCAGAGTGATCATGTTGTGTTCTATATTTTGCAATTGAAGAAGAGAAATCATGGTAGAGCATTTATATTTTAGGAAAGAAGGAAGGGAGGGAGGGAGGGAGGGAGGGAGGGAGGATTAAACAGCCAGCCAACATAAAAGTTTCTAGGATGGAAAAAGAAATCTTAAATATTGCTTCCAAAAGTGTTGCTGTCAATTATGCTTGTATCTTTTCAGATAACAGAATATTGTAAAATAAAAAATAAAAAATGTATCAACTGGAACAACAAAATGATATTATGGACTTTCAGGTAAGTAGTATTGAAAGTCCATAATAGTCCCATCTGAGAGCAATGGGGCTAAACTGAGCAGTGTGGACAATGCCACAATGCCCTGCTACTTGCACAAGCTACAGCGGAAAAGGGAAACGGTTAAAAAGTGGTTTTGTTGTTGTTGCTGCTGCAGGGAGTTGTAGCCCAAAAGATCTGAGTGCACAAGCTTGGTGAATGCTTTTGGGAGGTTTTAAAGTCTATAAAAAGCACTTTGATTGGGCTCAGAAACAGACAATAAGCCAGTGAAGCTGATATCATATCAACGTGCCGTATTTTTCTATGTATAAGACTCCCCATGTATAAGACAACCCCTATTTCTTTGAACCCAAAATTAAGAAATCGGGCCCGGGTCGCCGGCACCACAGCCTGAACCTGAACCCATGCCCAGACCGCCCGCACCAGAGTCCAAGACGAACCCCAGTCGGGCTGCCTGTTCCAGAGCCTGAGCCCGAACCCCTGTGCATTCACCACCCATATATAAGACAGGCCTCCATTTTTGACCAAAAAGGAGCAAAAAAGATCGTCTTATACATGGGAAAATACGGTATTTTATTTATATATTAAATTTGTATACCTCCCTTCATCTTCAGAACTCAGGGCAGTAATGCGATCCAAAAAAATAAACTCCAATCAGAACTTGTTGCTGCAGTGTTTTGTACCAGCTGTAGTTTCTGGACTTTCTTTAAAGGCAGCCTCATGCACAGTCTGGTGCAATAATGCAGTGTGGAGGTGAACATGCCCTATGTGGCCAGATCCACCTTCTCCAGGAAAGTGTGCAGATGAATCTGTACTTTATTAAAGCACTTCATCTAGTCCCCCCCCCAAGCAGCAAACTTGATTCCAGGAGCATTCCCAAGCTGCAAAGCTGCTCCTTCAAAGAGAGTACAACACCAGCCAAATCAGGAGGTGTTGCTAATCCTGGGCCAGCTTTACTGCTGAATGAATGCACTGCTATCTTGCGTAGATTAAATCTCTGTTTATTAGCCAACATCTAGCCCAGGCACCCCCAGCCTTTGGCCCTCCAGATGTTTTGGACTACAATTCCCACCATCCCTGACCACTGGTCCTGTTAGCTAGGGATCATGGGAGTTGTAGGCCAAAACATCTGGAGGGCCAAAGGTTGGGGGTGCCTGATCTAGCCCATCACTAATCTCGGACTTCCGTTCAGAACATTCGCTCTCTTCCCGGAACCTGATGAAAAAGAGAGGAAGAGTTGGGTTTGATGTCACCGCACACCCAATCTTTGGATAACCTTTCTCCATGGTTCCATGCAGAGGTTTGCATCGCTTATGCAAACAGGTGCTGTGGACATGATTCCTGGCACTCTAATAGCCAGGAGGGCTGCATATGCATAAGATCACAAGCAAGATCAGGATTCTTATCATCTGTCGAGGAAACAGGGACAGAACCAGGAAACTGGAGGCTCTTCCCTCTTGTGTTTACAGTTCCAGCTGCTGGAGCATACAGCTCTTCCACTGGAAAAGTGGAAAGGAATAGTAGTTAGCTGGATTCTGCCCAAAGTCATCTATGGTAACAGTCCCGCTGCAGCCTAACCACATGATTTATTTTGTATGTTGTAGGGTTGGGTGGGTTTGGGGTTTTTTAAAGCCTATTTTTGGCAAATAAGGAGAATGAGACCTAACCTGATAGAAAAGTTTGGTTTCCCATGGCATAACAGAGGAGGCTAGAATGTGGCTGCCGGAGGCCGTCTATTTGTTTTTCTCTTTAGCTAATGACATGATTAAATATTTATCTTCATAATTGTCCTCAGATGTTGGATACTGGTATGGAATGAAATGCACACAGTAAGGTGATTTAGCAAGCCTAGCTAGTAAGAAATTAAAAAGAGAAACCCACATAGCCTTGATAAGACAGGTTTAAACAATAAATTTATTAAAGCCTCTGCTGATCCTACAACATACTCAGTGCATGAAGTTACTCAGCAAATTTATTTGATGAGTTAAGTGAGAGTATACCTTCTAATTTGTTCTCATCCTTAATTATCCATTTATTCTTTTGATTCCTATACAGTAATTTCATACCGTTGATTCCCTCTTGACCTTCTGCTTGTAACTGAATCCTGAGATCTGGCTTGTGGCCCAGGAATATGTAGAAAATTGTTTATATTAGCAGCAAGCTGCCTTGAGCTGTAGCACTTTGATTTAATGTTATAACTATACTAAAAGTAGCATAGCTTTCCCATGTACTCTCTATTCTGCTCAAATCCCTTGTCATTATAACAGATGTTTGGATTATTGTTCTGTAAACTATGTCAGAATTTCAATCTCTAGTATCTGTTTATTATTCTCCAAGGGTGATATTACAAATGTTCTCATGCACAGTTAATACTCATAATGCAGCCTGTCTTTTTCCCATAAAAACTCTTAAGCAGAAAGTTTTTTTGTTAATCAGGGTAAATAGAACTAATTTTAGAAGTAGAGGTTTTGGCAGCAAGCACATACGAGAGAGCCTGGGCAACGGAAAGCGCACAAATACAATTTTCAGATGTGGCGAGGGGTGCTTTTTAGAATAATCCCTCTAGAAACTGGATAATCCCAATGAAAATCTTAGCCACAGTATTAATAGATGACATACAATTATTTTACCATTGTGTCCTGAAGCCATAATAACCAGCTTTTATTCTGCTTTAGTCACACCCCATTTATGCTTTTTTCAGTGCTTCTGTGGTAGCTCTTTGCAGTGAAGGGGCACTGGTGACTAAACCTGTTGTATGAACCAGGAGTAGCTTGATAATTAGAAGTTCCCCTACTAATGGTAGTCAGTTGACTCTGGGGCTGATCAGACAAAGGATTCACACAAAGGATCTTTTCACCTATACTCAGCTTCCTAAAATAAAGTGGTCCAGAGAGCTTTGAGTGAATTTGGCTTATTGTCTTTATGCCCTTTGGTTTGTGCTATGGTTGCCATAATTCCGGTTTCAACCCATATTTCCCCCCCCAAAAAAAACTTTGCATGGACATTTTAAGTGTGTTCTGTCTTATTTCAAATAAGTTTCAATATGACTATATTTTAACATAATCCCTCACAACAAACTTGTGAGGTAGGTTTTGCTAAGAGATGGTGACTAGCCTAAAATTATGCATCAAAGCAAACACAGCATCATGACCAAACACAGATTTGAAGTCAGATTTTTCCAGTCCTCCTGGTTCAAAACTCTGGCCACTATGCATCCCTGCTCTCTATAATAGCAGACATTATTATGTTGATACTAGGGCTACATAAAAAAAAACCCATTCATTTATTCATTCATTCAATTCACAAGACTTATATGGTTGCCAATTCACAAGACTTATATGGTTGACTTATATGGTTGCCTGGTTGCCATAAAACTTCAAATAAAACAATGAAATTATCAGTAAAAAAACCAGTAAGAACAACTACTGAAAATGTTTAAAAATAATAATTAAAACCAAGCTAACAACCAGATTAAAATACAAGTCAGGATTCTACATGTCTGGATAGGCTTCCCTAAACAAAAAGGGTTTTAGCAGACACCAAAAAGAGTACAGGCAGCAGCCTGATGTCAATAGGCAGGGAGTTCCAAAGAGTGGCTGTTGCCCCACTAAAATATCAATTTCTTACAAACGCAGAACAAGTATTATGTGGCACCTGTAACAATGCCAGTCCCATGTATCAAAGCAGTTGAGTGGGCATATATGGCATAAGATAATCTTGCAAGTAACTATTTTAAGATGTAAAATTCTGGCATGGGTTCTGATGGGTGGTTTTTTAGCATCACGTTGTTTGATGCTTGATTTATTGTAAATGTCTTAGCTAACTGCCTTCATCCTACGGGGCATGATTCCTTTTCTTTCTCTTAACCAGCATTCCAACTGCATCTCTTAAAAGGGGGCAAGGCACTTCTGCAATAAATAAATAAATTGTATATCAACAACTTCCTCTCCCAATCTTTTTATTTTATTTTTAATTCAGTTCTAAAATGGCAGTTCTAAAATGGGGGACAGGAGCCATTATTATGGATTTAATTTACCCCATTAACTAGGGTGTTTAGACTCTTCTTCATTACATTGCTCCTTTAAAAGACAACATGACTCCAGCCCACTTCAAAGTTCTGCTGGAATTCCGACATGTATTATGTTTGCATTTGGGATGGGAGAAGAAGGGGAGAGGGAAAAAACAAGGTCAGCTTTGGAAATGATGAATGCCTTTTTGCTGAAAGCTGTACTGAATGTCCTTGAGTTTAATCAAAACTATTTGTTTTTAGTCAGCTTTGCTGTTGTCTCTTTTACTCTTGTCCACTGATAGCTTGACATTAATGACATCATAAATCATGTGAAGTGGCGGCTTGGGTTTGGTAGCATTTCAAGTGTTTGTTGAGATGTCCTGGACAAGCTAAGGAGCTGGCGTAAGGATGGATATCAGCCGGGTCTAAACCTTCCGTCTATAGCATTGTTCTGTTCTTAAATCCATGCGGCATATTTCTTGAAACAATGGGCTTTTATTACCAGGTGGCTGCGTATTCCTTCTCCCAATGTAATATTTGTGACAAAATTGGGACACGTTTGTCCTTTTGACTTTCCTCCACAATGCAAGCGTTTTCTGAATTCTTGTTAAAAACCCTCGCCTATCACGCAGAGGTATATATCCTCCCCATGCCAATTCCCCATGGTCACCACCATTATATGAAAGCCACAGGGTAAAGCTATATGCTCCACAGCAATACCCTGTGTTGTCAATTGAAAACCGAGAAATGTATACAATTTGCCAAAAGATCTGTCAGTAGTCGTTTAAAAATCTGGTTAAACATAAAACATCTGCACCTTGAAAATGTTCCCTTTGAAAAATGTTTAGCCTTTATCAGTTATTTGTTTAGGAAAGATTTCACCGGATCCTTGTATGTTTTATGACTTGTTATCTGCATGACTATAGCCTTAGAACATGCTTTTCATTATCATTGTACCATACCGTTAGGGGGAACGAAAAACTCATCTTTCCTCTGTTATTTATTCAGCTGCACTCTGTTATATTGCAGCACATTCTATTTTGCAGACTAGGACGCAGGGCGTTTCTCATCCCAACGCCCCCCATAAGTTTATTCCCTTAAAAAAGTATGCGCTTGGGCTGCAGAAGTAACCCTGTGGGCCCCGCTGAATTTAATAGGACTTGCTTTGGAGTAGATGTGGTTAGGATTGCACTGAAAGTTAGATGTCTTATTGATAAGGTTTCACAAGAAGTAGGGGGTGGGAGGAATAAGGCCCTGATTGGTTATCAATAGCCTAGTTCTCACAGAGACAGTAAAGCGAGGATGGGGAACCTCAAGGCTGGGAGATGAATGGCAGGCCTCCAGGCTCTTTATCTGGTCCTTGGGACTCTCCTTGGCAACCCATCTCAGCTACCCACTTTTCCCCAGGCCACACACCTCACCGGCTCTGCTTTTCAGCCTCCTTGAGTGTTTCTGTCAGGCTAGGGAGATCCTTTTGCTACCACATTAACCCAGAAAATTCCTGCAGTATAGTGGCAGGCCCCCCACCCCCCGGGGAATAGAAGTACACATTTGCAGAAGGGGCGGGGTTTAGTGATGTTGTCCAATGGCTTTCATTGTTGTGCCGCACCACGCCCATAGATGTGAATGAAATCCAGTGCAACGTGTTGCTATAAAGCTACAGTCCCATAATGAAGCAGCCACTGCAGAGTAAAAGGAACATTCGGAAATGTGGCAAGCACTACCATTATGATCAGGAAAACTAACACAATATTCCCCCGTCTGAATGCGTCTCATGTCTGCTCATAAGTAGTCCTATCAAATTCAAAGGGGTTTATTCCTAAGTAAAGGGGACAGGATTGTAGCCTAAATCTAGGCAATCCAGCCTTTACTGTCTGCTCAGTCATTTCACTTGCTGTCTGTCAAATCTGCCCCTTGACAAATACCCTGTTTCCTGTCTTTCTGCAGAGCTGAGTGCTGACATCGTCATGAGGGCCCCATTTGCGCCACCGTTCCTTCTCCTGAGACTTTTCTACCTCATCCTGTATGCTTCTCTGTTTACATAGCAACTCACAGTGCCAAACCATTAATACCTTATCTGTTTTGCTTTACGCTTAAGCACAGACTTTAATGGGGAAAGGTGGTAGCAGGGCACTCAGTGCCTTAAGGCTGTATGCCATATTGCCGCATATCACTATATTCATGCGGTGATGAATGACAATCTGTCATTTAACAGAGTATTTCTTATATACATTAGAGTTAATTAAAAGCACGGCTGACTATGTATAAAAGCAACTTGCCAGAAACCGCTGGATCTGGCATCATTTCCAACATGTGTACGGTACTTGGCACATCAGGAAATTACCAGGGATGAAAGTGTTCTCATGTTACAGTGGTTAAGGTGCCAATAGGTGTCAGTAAGGGATTAGGATAATATAAGAAAGCGCCTCAATATACCGGTAGTTAATGTTGGCTGGCAGGAGGTTTATTTTAACCTAGAAAAGGGGGAATTTAAAAAAAAATGGAAATCAACAGAAATGACTGGGTATTCTGACACTGCCAAGATCCCATGTCAGTTTAATGTCAAGGGTAACTTTTGAGGACACTGTAGAAAACTGCTTTTAGACCTTACCCTCTCTTTCTCAAATATCTATCTCAGAATATAAAAAAGGAACCACTACAATTCAGTCTGGTGTCCATCCAGCTAAGGTACAGTGACAACATGTTTTCAGACCTGTAAAATTATTGTAATAATAAAACCGCTTAATTTATAATAGCTCCAAATCAAGTACATTAGGGTATAGTCCATGGGTAGGCAAACTAAGGCCCGGGGGCTGGATTCAGCCCAATCGCCTTCTAAATCTGGCCTGCGGACAGTCCGGGAATCAGTGTGTTTTTACATAAGTAGAATGTGTCCTTTTATTTAAAATGCATCTCTGAGTTATTTGTGGGGCATAGGAATTTTTTCTTTTCTTCTTTTTTCTTTTCAAAATATAGTCCAGCCCCCCCCCCCACACACACACAAGGTCTGAGGTCCAGTGGACCAGCCCCCTGCTGAAAAAGTTTGCTGAGCCCTAGTATAGTCTGAGCAAATTCGTTTGAGGATTACGGGTTAATGTACAATCCATGTAGATGAAGTAATTTCAGTCAGTGTTACCCCACGCAGTTCAATAAAACAAAATGTCCTTCATTTCCCAAACATCCCAGAGGAGGCCATCCAGATGTTTCTGGATTACAAATCCCATTGACCATGCTGGCTGATGGAAGTTGGAGGCCAACAGCATCCAGAGGACCACAGGTTCCCAACCCCTGCTACAACCTTGTCATCCATTCAGGCTCCTCCTACACATATTCAGTGAACAGGAAGAGGGTAGGATCTGTTTCCTCTGTGTGCTGGCACATCTGCAGTTTGTCTACTTGCATACCAGTCCACATGCATAGGTGCTTCCCCATGCAATTTCCAATCATGTGGAGAGGAACCTCCCAAGTATGAACACTCGTAAGTATGAATGCTCATGCGGTGGGGCCAAGCCTGCTGCTCCCCCATCCCCATTTATGTTACAGCACATATGAAAATGGTTTGAGTTGTGGGCAGAACAGTGTTCTTTCGTATGCTCAAGCTCCACTAAGCCATGCAGACAGCAATATGGAAGCCAGCTGAAAATTCCCAGAGGCAACTCTGTGAGCTAAGCCATTCATGTGAAGCCGCTTCACAGTGATTCAGATGATTATCTCTACACTATGGCAGCCTTCCTCTTTCTGTAATTTGAGATAGCATGATAAAAATGGCCAGAATCATGTTTGCCATATGGAGGAGATCCCATTGCATATTGAAGTGGCTATTCTATTGCTGTTTGAATGTGTGAGTAGACTTTCAACTAGATCGGACATGACACTAATGTAGGATGTTCACAGCTCTGTGCAATGCATAAACCATTTTTAGAATTAATTCCTACTGAAAACCCAAGGAAATGCCTTCCTGGTAAATGCATGTGGAACAGGGGTACCAGGTATCTCACTGCCACTTGCTTTCACTGGCAGGCAGGGACCAAGTATCGATTAGGATGTGGCTGCTGTTTGTGAACTATTTCTTAAGGATCATTCCAATGGATGCTAATTGGGGTTCTTCTAACTGGGCTGATTATGACAGATTTTGATGTTGTTGTTTTTGCAAATGGTAAGAATATACTGATGTATTCTTTGCACTTTTATGCCTCTCCAGAATGTAAAATTCTCTGGGCAGCTTATGTTAAATAAATAAAAAAACAGTTGAAGTGTAAATAAACCAGAATCATTAAAATGGGAGGGTGCTATATAAATAGCACAAAACTGAATTCATTACACACCCCAGATTAAAAGCAACAGAAGACTTGGTTGCTTAAGGTATGTAAAAGGCCTGAGAGAACACAAATGTGTTCAGCTTATCCCGAAAGAGTGACAAAGACTGTTTCAGGTGAGCTTCCCTCAGAAGACTATTACATAGACAAGGGAATGCCAGATTTGGGGGAAGCAAAAGGAGGCAGGTGCCACAGGAAGAAAGTTAGTGGGTGGCAAAATTATCTGGTGGCTCCTGGAGAGTGGCACAACAGGAGGCAGGTGATCCAGCGCCCAAGAAGGCCTCATTCTGTGCAGACAGAGGATGGGTGAGAGACAGGTTCACCAGAGGATCGAAGATGGGCAAGTGAGGCTAGAGGCCATCAGGGCTATCTCTGTAGCCTGGGAACGCCCATCAGAGTTCCCTTTGGTTTGCCCTCTGCCCAGCTGAGGGCTCCCCTACGAGGAGGATGAGGCCACAAGGTTCTCTTGATCTGGTTTTCTGCCTCCTGGAGAGGCTGGGCCAGGCAAGGCAGGGCTGGGATGAGATTTGGGGGGAAGAAGAAGAAGAAGAAGAAGAAGAAGAAGAAGAAGAAGAAGAAGAAGAAGAAGAAGAAGAAGAAGAAGAAGAAGAGGAGGAGGAGGAGGAGGAGGAGGAGAGGAGGAGGAGGAGGAGGAGGAGGAGGAGGAGGAGGAGGAGGAGGGGTTTGGATTTGATATCCTGCTTTATCACTACCCTAAGGAGTCTCAAAGCGGCTAACAATCTCCTTTCCCTTCCTCCCCCACAACAAACACTCTATGAGGTGAGTGAGGCTGAGAGACTTCAGAGAAGTGTGACTAGCTCAAGGTCACCCAGCAGCTGCATGTGGAGGAGCAGAGACGCAAACCCGGTTCCCCAGATTATGAGTCTACTGCTCTTAACCATTACACTACACTGGCTCCTTCTTCTCTGGGTGCCAACAGCCCAAAATCTGCAAATGCAGCAAAGCCCATACGGGCAGCAGAAAAACCAACAGTACCCTCATTCTCCTCCTAGTGAATGGGGAGCTCCCCAGACAGAGGCACCTACAGGTGGCCCAGAGGGAGCGGGGAACAGGGAGCAGTGGGGCGCACCTCCAGCTACACCGTTCAGGGATGATGAGGACTCTTGCATTGAAGAGGGGAGCTATTGGCGACATCTGGCCTTCTTTAGGAGGAAGGGCATGATCAGGATCTGAACCTTTCCAAAGTAAAGACCTCTGAGATCATGCAGCATGCCCTCCCCACACCATTGAGTTGTCAGTCCCCACAAAGCAAGATGTGGAGCTATAAATGCCTACTAGCTAAATTCAGGGTGAGAAAAGTACAGGCACATAATGAGGAAGGATGAGGAGAGATCATGGCCAGGAGAAGGAAGTGGCAACACATACGTTTGCCTCCTGCAGCAAAATTGGTACATCTGGCACTGAACCAATATATTTTCTACAGTGGTACCTCGGGTTACAAACATCTCAGGTTACAAACACTTCGGGTTACAGACTCCGCTAACCCAGAAGTAGTACCTCGGGTTAAGAACTTTGCTCCAGGATGAGAACAGAAATCGTGCAGCAGCAGCAGTGCGGTGACAGCCGGAGGCCCCATTAGCTAAAGTGGTACCTCAGGTTAAGAATGGACCTCCGGAATGAATTAAGTTCATAACCAGAGGTACCACTTTCGTATACAGGTTGCTTAGCTCTCTTTGGGATACATGTAGTTTGGTTTGTACATCTTTACATTGCATATCATCCACCATATACTGTAAAACTAAAAACGTCAGCCAACTTGTGCATTGTTTTACTTTTTGCTCATTGTATTGTATTTAAATGACAACCCCAAAACATATATTCATTTGAACTCTGACCAGGAAACATGACTAGGTAAAGTGAATAGAAAGTAGCACTCTAATGCAGGATACTTCCTTGAGAGGGGGAAATTCTCTCTGATACAATTTAATAAAAGAATTGTTGCATCGTATAAAATCTGGCAGCTTCCTATTCAATGGATTGCAACACACACACACACACACACACACACACACCAGCATCTCTGAGATTAGAATAAGTGACATTTTATTGAGTGCATATCAATATTTTTAATTGCCTAGATTACACACTAATTTCAATTTTGCTATTCCAGATGATAGAAAAATTAACTAGTGGTATATAGTGTCATGAAAGTGTACTGTGGAATGAATACCTTTCAATGACAAGGAGATATATATATATATTACTCCCACTTAATCTTGTAGTGGAAGCCTGATGGGCATCTTTAACTGAATTTATTCCAGAATGAGCCCAAGTACAAGTCGTGCATGTGAGAATCTCTCTCTCTCTCTCTCTCTCTCTCTCTCTCTCTCTCTCTCTCTCTCTCTCTCTCTCTCTCTCTGTGTGTGTGTGTGTGTGTGTACACATATACATGAGACTGAAGATAATTACAGTGAAGGGACTAGGGAATTATTTATTTCCAACTAACAGACAGCACCTGACAGTCTTTGTATATCAAGTTGTTATTAAAATCTTGTGTCAGGATGCTAAGCTGACTTACTCTACAACTAATCTTCTTTCACAACTAATCATGAACTATGTATAGAGTTTGGTAAGTAAATTAATCTAATTTGACAAGGGACATATTAAAATCAGAGAATTTGTGTTACAAAACAGACTTTAAGAGATTTTTGTGAGTGTTAATCAAAAGTATTTTTGAGCACTGGCATGGATGTAAACAATTTTCAGCAGTTTAATATTTCCTGTTAAATGTGGCTTTGCGTGACAATTATTTGTTTTACAGTTGAGAAGCAATTTCTGATAATTTATTTTATAAATTAGGGTATGATCCAGGAAAGCTGCCTCTCCACAGTCTAGTCCACTGTTGCACTGAGAAAATTTTCCAAACACCAATCGAAGGTTGCCGTAATTCCCACACCTAGCATTGACATATAAAACTCTATATGACTTGGGGCCCACATATCTGAAGGAATGCTTCTCCCTGTATCAATCTCCCCATTTATTAAGTCAACAGGGAAGGCTGTTTTAATGGTTCCATTACTAAGTGAAGCACATGGTGTGGTGGTGTGGGGTAGAACCTTCTCACTAATGGTGCCCCATCTCTGAAATGACTTCCTCTTCAAAGTGCATGTGACTCCCATACTGCTTATGTTTTAGTGGGAAATGAAGATGTGACTTTTTGACACCTTTGGTCAGTCATTGATTCCATGGATTATGTGTACATTGTTGACTTTTAGTTGTTGGTTTCTTCCTTGTATTTAATATGTTTGTGTGTTACAGTCGTACTTTGGTACTCGTCCGTTTTGGCTCCCGAACACCGCAAACCCAGAAGTAAGTGTTCCGGTTTGCGAACATTTTTTGGAAGCCGAACGTCCAACGTGGCTTCTGCTGCTTCCGACAGTGCAGGAAGCTCCTGCAGCCAATCGGAAGCCACACCTTGGTTTTCAAACGTTTTCAGAAGTCGAACAGACTTCAGGAACGGATTCCATTTAGAACCAAGGTATGACTGTACTTGCATTTTGTCAGATGCTATATATTTTGTCTTTAATGTTTTGTTCTGTTGTTGTGCAACCTCTCCTGGGGCCATCTTCTGACAGCTAAGTAATAAATCATATCATCATCAATTTTGCATTTATTTATATAAATTAGTATATGCAGATCTGTGCCTATTTTCGCCCTCTTTTGTTGGTACTGCATAAGTGACCACCCTATTTGGCACTCAGAAATGAAGGTTTGAATGAGTTATGTACACCTTTGTAGGACATGTAAAGCAGCCACTGGGTCTATGGCTTCAAACATACTGTAGATAAAGTCTGCAGGGATGGGAAACCTCTGGCCCTCTAGATGTGGCTTGACTACTACTCTCACCATCCTTAACTATCGGCCATGCTGGCTGAAGATGATGGGAGCTTAAGAAGTCCAACAACACCTGTTCCCCTGCCCCAGTTTCTCCCCACATCCCTGCATTAATGACTTCCAGTTTAACACAAGAGACAACTGCAAATTGGGGTGGCAAGGAATGATATGGCTGGTTATGGGGAAAACACAGCTGCCTGATGCTGAGTTAGATTGTTAGGTTCATATAGTCCAGTGCCAGTCACTCTGATGGTGTCTCTCTAGGGTCTCTCAGTCCTGCTGCCTGAGGTGTTTTACCTGGAAGTACCAGGACTGAACTGGGGACAGTGATGGGCAGAGGTCAGCTGGGTACACTTGCCCTGGCTCATGGAGGGCTGAACCAGCTGGGGTGGGGGGCACTAGGAACCAGCTGCTTTTTTGTTTTGAGTTTATAACTTTATTCTAACAAGACTCCTGCCCCAAGCCTCAGACAAGCTCTACACAGGCCTGGTGATGGTCTCCCTGGTACCAGAGGGGATGAAATTAGTTACCTTGCTTCTCCTCTGAGTTCAGGACAACGTAATGTGCTCTTTCTCCACAACTACCCTGTGAAACTGGTTAGGCTGAAAGGTTGTGACTGGTTCACAGTCATTCAGGGAGTGAGCTTCATGACTGAGCAGAGATCTGAACTGCGGCCTCAGTGGCCCAAGTCCAACACCCAGGGACATGCAACATAGTGCCCTCTAGAATTTGCTGGACTACACCTCCCCTTATCCCTGACCATTGGCCATACTGGCTGGGGCTGATGAGTTTTGAAGTCCAGCAACACCTGGAAAGCACCATGCTGGTTGTCCATGCTCTGTTACATCAGTGGTGAGGAACATCCATCTCACAGGGCCAATTTGACCTCCCACCAAACCTCCCAATTTAGCCTTTGTGTCCATTTTTGTCTGGTCATCCCCACCTCTAACTCACCTGATGTCATATAAAGTCAGGCATGGGAGATGTAGATCTGCAGCTGCAAAGGAGCAATCAAAAGCGCATTCTAAGTCACATGCTTCCAATTATTCCTTTGCACCCGGTGATGCTTACATTTGGTGTCAAATGCAAGCCCCACTGCTTTCAGGCAGGATTGATTCTACCTGATATCATATGATGTCAGATGATTGACAGGTGCGTGGCCCTGCCCACTGGTCAAATGTGTCCTGCAGAAGGTTGGCCAGGATTTGGTCCTGCCCTCTGGACAAAAGTGTTTCTGCACCCCTGTATTACATACCACATTTCCTGTCAATTTATCTCCATTCCTAATGGGTTCGGAAGAATACTAACTTCCTAGTGTCTCCTATGAACAAGACACCCCTTTCAAAGCCGTTTTAAGAGTAGGTGAATTTGCTTCATAAAAAGTTGCCTGTTTTTTAATAAAGAAAGATACTTGTGATAAACCATTAAATTAACGTTGATCATAAAAGCATTGTGAGTAGCAAAAAAAAAAAAAAGGCAGAAAATCCACAAGAGGTCATATGACGTCTGCACCCAACAGTACTATATCCCTATAAAAGCATAGACCCCTGCTGGCATATGTAATTTAATGTGCAGCATGGCTTTCCTAATTCAATCAAGTCTCTACATCCCTTCTTTTATATCCAATTGGATTCCATGTGCTAAAGCCATCAAGATTTTCAGGATGAAATGAATGCCTGTATTAATCCTGCAATTTCCATTTAAAACACAGCATCGATTTGATTAATAAGGTTTGATGCTGAATAATTATATGGCAAATATGGAAGGTATAGGAAAACCACAGATGTGACCACCAGCAAAAGCCTTGTGGGAGAAAGGGGTCAAAGGGAAGCAATGGCCATGACTGAGGTGATGAATTCTTTGGCTTTTCTCTTATGCAATTAACAAGCAGAGCTTCTATTAATTTGCCCCCCCCCTTCGTGGGTTCACTGGTCAGATGTCTCAGGGTCAAGGGTCAGAGGGGAAGAGCAGGGGTCAGCATCACAGCCGCACTGAAACAAAATAGGTTATCTAAGGAAATTCAAATTAAAAGGAAGGATATATACATGCAGTTGTATGTGTTTGGGGAGAAAGATCAGGGAGGGAGTGCTTCAATGTTAAGAACGCTGTTTTAGCATAATAAAAATGTTCTCTGCACATTTAATTCAAAGTAATCAATCTGAGGTGCAGTGCTTGAGCATCCAATAAAAGAAAATCAATGTGGTCTCTACGAGGGAAGACAAACAATGCTAGCTTTTACTAAAGGGATTATAGGTTAACATTTATTCAGTGTATTGTAATCTGATGTCAAGTGGTATAAAATCAAGCCAACAATCCATTACCGCCCTTTATAGGCTGGGTGCTGATCCCATGCAAATTGACTTTTCATAGAACTTATTAAATCATTTCTGTGTTCTGTCTATAGACCATTTTTATACAGCAACCAAGCGTCAATAAATTCCATTTCATACCTGCACTGCTGATTATCACAAAGATAAAGATTTGTCATTTCAAAATGCAATTTAACTTTTCTCTGCATTTCCTTATGTTTCCCATCTATTAATCAAATTGAATGTGTTGTTTCTGATTTGTAAGGAACAAAATGGAATGTAGCTTTAATTTGGGAGCCAATGCAATAACAAACCTTCTAAATGTCAATTGCGTTTTGCATAATCTCCAAGACAAAAATGCCAGTCTCAGACTGGAAACGGTATTCAAAAATATAATAGAATGACCCAACATTGCCATTTTAATGCAATTTCTCTAAACTGCAGAAATTATTCTTGCTTCCAATGAATGCCTGTTCCATTCTGCTCCAGAGTTAATGCCCTGGAATTATAGCACTGACATCAGAAAACGATAGCATTATTACTGTGTGATCCTTGATGCACTTACCTATCAACATAACCTAAGACAATGGGGCAGACCTGATTAACAGTTACGGAAAGTATGCTGCAGAGCAGGGTTCCATATGAAACGAATCAAGGCACCACAGCTACAGTAGTTACGAGAGAGCTGATTCACACGAAGCGTGGGAACTTTCTCAAACCTCCTCTTTTCATTTGTCATGAGCACAGATGTGAGTCTGCATACTGTTACAAACAATGGCGGGCCGAGCACCCGTGTGCTCGTAAGGGGAAAGTCACAGGAGGGCTTTGTCACAAACACACCTAAATCAAGACAACCAGCCATGTTAGCAAAATAACGGCCTACCGCACAACTAAAGGTCATGCCATCTAGCTCTTCTTCCACCCTTGCCCCCTTTAAAATTTCTCCCTTAACTGGACATTTGTGCTCTTCCTTTTTTACTTAATATGAAGACATTTCCTCCTTTGTATGCAGCTGTGGACAAATGAAAAACACTAACAATCTAATATTTTTCTTGCAACATCCAGCATTCAGTAAATGCTTGATGGGGTGGAGGATCACAAAGGAGCATTCTTCTCTGATCTTTGCATGTCATTTAAAGGTCAGAATAAGGTTGATCTCCATGAAACTACACTCACAGGGCTCTCCTCTGTTAAATTGGGCCCCCTGGCTTTCTTGGTTTCTCCATGGCAGGGACATGAGCTCCAACACCCAATCTTCCCTCTCCCGCTCCACACATTAACTGAATACTGGATGCCATGGGCCTGGTTCACATACGCCAACAACAGATTTCACTTGTGTGGTCACCAGTGGTGGGGTTACAACAACAGAAGGCTCCCTACCTCTCTATGTGTCTGTAGAGAGCTATAGTAGTGCAGTGGTCAACAGAATGAGTAATGCACCAAGCAGTGGCATAGCATGGGTTGGCAGCATTGGGGCCATGTGAAGAGGGTTGTAGGGCAAGAAACAGATGGAGTAAACATGCACATCACCCAGAAGATTGCAGCTGCAGAGGTAAGAAAAGGAGAGTCTCTCTGAGTTTGCATGGAGAAGCCGTTTTCAATGGAGCCTAGCAACAGAAGCACACAGGTGTATTGAGGCAGCACTGGGTGTTGCATTTTTGCACCCCTAACAATTTTGTGCCTGGGGCAACCACCCTTGTACCCCCCACCCACACATACACAACGTCATTGGTGCCAAGCTATCCTCAATTCCAGCCTCATCTTTCAGCCATGAGCTTAGTGGGAAAAGGATAGGTGAGTCACCATCTTGCAACTTCAGCTCCCCATCTCTAGTATTGGAATGATAAAATATGGTTCATCCTATAATGAAGATTAAAGAGATCTGTTTGGCTTCCAAAGAGGAAATTTTTCAAGAATGAGTGGACAGGGGGAAAGGAAATGGAACAAGGAAGTCAAATAGACAAAACAAGGTGAGCACCCTAATAAACTATAAATAAAAAACAGGGTCAAATCTCTTCATACTTCTTGGGGGTCATTCAAAACCACAAGAATAGAATCTCAGCTAGAATGTATATGACATATCAGAAAAATGTACCATCAAAGCCAAGAAAATGCCAGTGTGGTTAAAAGAAGTCTAACCACATATATGCTTATGGAATCCGAAGCTCTAAACTTTCAGTGTCTGACCAGGAAAAAAATGTAGGAGTTGTGGCGGATAGCTTCATGAAAATGCTGACCCAGTGTGTGGTAGCTGTGGAAAATGTGAAGTCCATGTTAGAAATTATTAGTAAAGAGATTGAAAAATAAAACTGCCAAAATCATAATGATGTTATACAAATCTATGATGTGACCAAACTTGGAATACTGTGGACAGTTCTGCCCACCACAGTTTTTAAAGGATATTGTAGAGCCAAAAAAACATTCAAGAAATGTCAACCAAAATGATCAAGAGGCTGGAGCAACTTCTGCATGAAGGAAGGTTAACATCTGGGACTTATTCGTTTGGAAAATAGGTAAGGAGGAACATAATAGAGGTATATATTACGTATGGTGTGGATAGCAAGTGGATAGAAACATTTCTTCCCTCCATAATACTAGAACCTGGGGTTATGCAGTGAAGCTGAATGTTGGAAGATTCAGGACAGACAAAAGGAAGACCTTCACACAGCAGAGTTAAACCATGGAAATTCACCCCCACAAGATTTATCATTAGCCACTACCTTGGTTTTGACAAATTCATAGAGTACAGAGCTATCAGTAGCCGCTAGCCATGGTGGCAGTGTGTTACCTCCAACACTGGAGGCAATGTGCCTCTGAATACGAGTTACATGGCAGCTCAAATGGAGAGAATGCTATTGCACTCATGTACTGCTTGTGGGCTTCCTATAGGCATCTGGTTGGCCACAGCGGGGGACTAGATGCCTGATCCATGTAACGTCTGGAGGACATCACTTTGGTCAACACTGGTGCAGATAATACTGAGATAAAGGAGCCAATTCTTTGATTCTGTATGACTTGTTCCTAAAACTCTTATAAGTTGCATTGAGATCATTTATTTGAAAATCTTCTGACCTTGAGGGAAAGTGCTGTGTAAATACTAAGGATGGATCGTTGCATGACTATCTGAAATTAATGCAGGTGAAGGCTGCACTGGCATGGTCTCAGGGCGGTTGCCCTGGGCACAAAATTATTAGGGGCACAACATTTCAAAAGGAAAAAATAGCACACTCTCCCCCTCAGTCTGTGCCTCCCTCAAGAGGCAGGGAACACCTCAAATCCCACCCGCCCCAGTCTCACAATTGTGCTCCCACATTCTCTTTCCCCTCCCAAAGCTTTCACTTCTTCCATCAGGTAAAAGGCACATATTTTGTTGGGCTGCTTATATTATTATTCTTAATATTCTTAATATTCTTATTCTTAATATTCTTATTCTTATTTGAGGGGAGTTAGCCGGTGGCTGCGATCCATATTGAACTGAAGGTGGAAGGAGAGTAATTGGAGTGGGGGTGATTGAGGAGGTGGTTGGGCTGCAATTGCCACAACGGTGAGCGCTGTCACGGGTTAGGGAGCGCAATACTTGGCTTACCCCAGGCATTGGTAACCCACGCTACGCCACTGAAAGGCTGTAATGTGGGAAGGGTCTTTGCTCAGTGGTGCTAGCCAGCATATCTAGATAGGGCTGAGAACATCCCCTGCTTGAAAACTTGGAGAACCACTGCCAGTTCGTGGAGAAAATATTGAGCTAGATCAGGGCTGGATTTAGGTTTGATGAGGCCCTAAGCTACTGAAGGTAATGGGGCCCTTTATATATCCAGCTGTCCTTTGTCAACAACAAATTGTCGCTGTTTGTATGCTATATGGTAATTTATGGACCTAATACAGGCATGGCCAAACTTGGCCCTCCAGATGTTTTGGGACTACAACTCCCATCACCCCAAGCTAACAGGACCAGTGGTCAGGGATGATGGGAATTGTAGTCCAAAACATCTGAAGGGCCAAGTTTGGCCATGCCTGAGTCCTAATAGGTATCTAAAGCCATTTGCACATAACAAAATATCTATTTTATCAAAGTAATTGTTGAACTGAAATACAATTAAGAAGAAGCCTACACAACACAAAACACTGTTGCTGTATGTAGGTTTTATTTTATTTGTTTTTTTACCTTATATTTTGGAAATGTGCATCCAGGTTTTTTGTTCCTTTAAATCTTTTTTGGGGGGAGGGCAAGAGAGTGGGGCCCTAAGCTATAGCTTGTTTAGCTTATATGTAAATCCGGCACTGAGCTAGATGGACCAATGGTTTGACTCTTTTTAAGGCAGCTGTGTATGTTCCTCATTCTGGAAGGAGAGGCGCTGCATCATGGTCCATAATGGGGCCTCCAATAGGATTTACTCAAGAGGAAATGCTTTCAGACTGGAAAGCAAAATCTGTTTTTAATAAAAGTGCTCCAGAAAGTAGTAGAGACCCTTTCAATGATACAGCATTAAGATGTATATCAAACACAGATTTTCCTGCCAGGTGCTAATTCATACCAAGGCAGCTTTTTCTAACACCGGAAGAACTATGCTGTCCTGTTGATTGATTACTTTACTAATCACTATTTATTGTGCTCTGCCCAGCAACTATGGATGTTATAGTGATTGTTTATTGTTTCAGAAGAAAAAGATTTTAAAATTGATAAAGAAACAGTTAATAAAGTGTTTTCTTAAAAAAAAATTAAAAAAGGAAATGCAGTTTGCTGCTTGCTATGGTTGGGTCACTTTTATATGTGAGGAAAAGCATTACCATATGTTTGGAAAGACTGGTGATATTTTGCAGATTGTCTTTCACTGCAGCCTTCTAGGGCTTCAGAATATTTTAGAGTTCCATGCTGTTTGGGGAAGAAAATTGAACTTGACATTAGCTTTATTGTAAGAGTTAAGTTTAGGGTTTCCTCCCCCACCTACATTTCAACTGTGCGGTTGTTTTTTCCCTTCCTCCCAATCTGAAATTTTAGTTTATATGTTCTGGCATCAGAACATCCAAAATAAATCTCCACTCTTTGAACTCAGTGCTGCAGAGATTCAACTTCATGACCTCTGGATGCAGATTTTGGTGCTGGAACAAGGTCATGAGTTGTGGTCTCAGAGGAACACTGGATCCTGAGTGCTGAGTCTATTTATTCCTTGTGCTTTCCAGTTTAACCAGTGTATCAATGAAATGGTTAAATGATTGTACAGCTTTGGATAAAAAGGTGTATAATTCTGCTCACTCTCTAATTTTATTCTGTTAGATTGTCTTTTTAAAACTATTGTGGGGTTTAAAAAATGATGATGATGATGATGAGAAAGTCTATTGCCTTTTCTTTCTATTTTAAGTTCCAAACTTTCCCTAATTATCAAAACAAGATTGCCAGGATGAGTTCTGTTCTAAAGAAAATGGTTTCTCAGTTTCCAAAGCCATTCCTGCAAAGGCTACGATATTGCTGCCAAATGTGTGGTGCAACTAAAAGGTTAATGGATATACTTGAAGATTAAAATGTCAAATCCACTTTTAAAATCCTCCCCAAAGTGTGGTTTATGTTTTCAAAATGTCTAAAGAGAATTTGAGGCTTTAGGGTTCTTTACATTTTTATTTGCAAAAATACTGCCTGGTAAAATAACATCCCAAGCACATGAATTATATCTTAAAATTTGAGAAGGCTGCAAATGCTTAAATGGCTGGTAAATAGCAATGACTGACAAACCCTGCTCCATTTTATTTATTTATTTTGTCCAGGCTCTGCGTGCCTTATGTTGGACTTTGAATTTAAAAGGGGGGGGGGACTCCTGTTTTAAGAACATATTGAAAAGCAGACATTTTTCCTGTTTTTGTAGTGTGTGTGTGTGTGTGTGTGTGTCTATAGGCTGGGTAATAAAAGGTTGCCATTGGGGTATTGTAAAACTACTGTTGCCGGTGGATTTTATATAGACACAACCGGTTAAAGGTGATTGAATATCAAGGGCTGAGTGGTGCTTATAATACCTGCTGTTGTGAGACTTCAATTCATTATTGTAACAGAATGAAGGAACATTGCTTCTGTGCAGGACATGGTTGTAGTATTGATTGAGTTTTTCAAAAGTCTTCTCTTAGGATGCAGAGTGCAGTCAAACATGCACAAACATCATTCAGCTCCCCTGATTCTGTCATGTGTGCCTTGTACCTCAAACTAAAGCAGCCTCAAGATACAGGAAAATGCCTCCTCAGTCGAAGGCAGACAGAGCTCTAAGCCTGACTCAGGGGGGTTATGCAGATGTTGTGACCTTTCTTCCACAGACCAGATTTTACACTCAAATTGCCATTAAAGCTCTTTTTCCCCTAGAGGCCCACAGTCAACTTGTGTGTTTTCTCCATTAGGGTTAAAAGTCAGCATGGCACCATGCCCACACCGCATACTAAATGGAATGGAACATAAATAAACTGAAAAATGGCCTTGCATCTGAGTGAGAACGGCGGTCTTTGGTTAACACAAGCCATCATCACAGAAAATGCTTAATTAGGATAATATGAGTTCCATATTGAACAATATAGAGCAGGCACTGCTCTAGTCTCTCTGTCAGCATTGCTTCCCATTCATATAAGTCTCTAAAAATAAGATTGTTATGTGGTTGCTTTGGAATATCACCACCACCCCGCCTTTCTGCAAAAAGTGAACAGGGCTTAGTTGGGGAACCCTGCTACAAGCATTTCACCAATAATGTAACTCCTCTCATAATCTTCAGTTAGGGTTTATCCACACTTACTTTTCGTCTGCACTTTCCAGAGAACGCCCACACTTTAATGCACTGTCAGGGAGCTCTTTTGTCTTCATTATTTTTGCTCCAGAGCTTTCTTTGTGAAAACTCGCTCTTTAAAGCGAAATCGGAGCAAAAGGCAATCCACAGAAAACCCAGAATTGCCATCTCCAGCCCCATCATTCAGCCCCAGACACTCCAGCTCCGAGGGCCTTCCGGCAGTTCCCTCACTGAAAGAAGTGAAACAAAATAAAACAAATCCCTTTCAGCAGCACCTTAGAGACCAACTAAGTTTGTAATTGGTATGTGCTTTCATGTGCATGCACACTTCTTCAGATACTTTTTCAGGTATCTGAAGAAGTGTGCATGCACACGAAAGTTCATACCAATGACAAACTTAGTTGGTCTCTAAGGTGCTGCTGGAAGGAATTTGTTTTATTTTGTTTCGACTACGTCAGACCAACACGGCTACCTACCTGTAACTGAAAGAAGTGAAGTTACAGGGAACCAGGCAGAGGGGCTTCTCGGTAGTGGCACCCTCCCTGGAGAACGCTCTCCCTTCAGATGTCAAACAGGTAAACAACTACAGGTATATGACTTTTAGAAGACATATGAAGGCAGCATGTATAGGGAAGTTTTTTAAGTTTTATGTTTTGTTGTGTTTCTGTATTTTGCTGGCAAAAAGAAAAGCACTCAGACACAGAGCTTAAAAGCACAGACCTGTGCCCGGAAAGAGTTGGGACAAAAGGGAAGTGGGGATAAGCCCTTAGGATACATATGCAGTCCATGTACTTTCTGCTCAAATACTGTAGAGCCTTAAAAAAAACATGGTTGCATTCATCTCCTGCTTTACTTTGGTCTTGGAACCAAGGCAGCGTCCTTGTGACTCTCATGTGGTTCACTCATCCAGGCACTTACAAGACCTTGATCTACTTAGCCTCAGCAACTTGGTGTTACCAGACCATACCTGAATTCACTAAGTCAGCCTTAGCCAATGTGTCTTCCTCCAGGTGTCTTTGAGCTCCCATCATCTCTGATCATTGGCCATGCTGGTAGGGGCTTATGTGACTCCCAGCAATATCTGGAAGCTCCCACACCGGCTCTTCTGGCACTAAGGCATAAATGGGATGGTGCTCACCAACCTCACCATGACACACACCACCTGCAGGTTTTGTACCGCATCTCTTTTAAGTTCATTAAACAAATAAATAAATAAATAAATGCCACCGTACACATCTCAGAAACATTTGTGCCCACTGATAAGAGGTTCAGGGAAATATCATTTTAGAAGAAAAGTTCTTTTTAAAACACATTCTAAAGTTTTCTCCTGATTAGGGGGCATCTCTCACACATGCCATCAAAACCTGATTCCTACAAAGTGGTTTTTAAGAGCATCACTCCTAAAACAAATGAGAGTGGAGTGCTCTGTGATCTTTCACGTGGAATCTGGGTGTTCCACAGAAGGCAAGATGAAAAGGAACCTTCCTTCATTTCAGAGATCCAGTGCAAAAAGGACTAGGAAAGTATGATGTTCTGTGGGACTTCACACCTAGGGATGTCTGATCCTATACATATTCACAGTTGGTATTTGAGTTAATTAAAGTCTGAATAACATCCACCCCAGTCCTTTCCTAAGCCCACATTGCTAACCACTGTTTGATGTGAGGCTGCCTGATCTTGGCTTAAACTAAATTACAGAATATAATACCTTTTTTCCCTGTTAACTATTTAAATGCTTAGAGCTCAAGAAGCAGGCAGTTGAGGTATGTAGGCCCAGTCAAAACACAGAGCAGAGTGAAGTGATAGAGTCTCAAAGTGGCAAAATATATTGCACCACTTCTGCTGGTGGGTGGAGAATTTAAGAAAAAGAAATTTGCAAACTGATGTAGAAATGTGGAGAAGTGGGTTTAGGACTGGAAAACTAAGGAACGGGGAGAAACCAAAACAAGCATTTTCACCGATCCTTAGTCTGGAAGTGACTCCCCATCCGTATCTACATGTTCAAGTTCCTCATGAAGCTCACCCTGTCTGGTGGCAGGGGAGGAAAGGTGTCCCTATTTCTTATATGCTCAGCTAATGAAAATGCTGCACACAAACAAGTAAGGGTGAAACAGTTTCACTGCTCTTTGAGCCCCACACCAACAGTACAAGATTGCTTTTCATGGAGGCTGAAACCAGAGGAATGGTCCATCCTCTGCAATCTTGGTTTTGAAGCAATGCTACTTATGCAACCTCCAACCTCTGATTCATGTTTTATTTATTCCTTTACTTAAATAATTTAAATACTGAATTTATATACTGCTTAACTGTAAGAGTCTTTAAGATACAATACAAAAATTAAAAATCCCTTGGAACTTTAACATCCGACTTCCATGAAAATGCCTGCAGGAATAAATAAATAAAAGGTTCGGGAGGCACTGGAAGGAACTTCAGTGGGAAGGAGGCCTGTCTGACTTCAACTGGAAGGGATTTCCATAAAATTGGGCTTACAGTGGAGGAGGAGGAGGAGGAGGAGGAGGAGGAGGAGGAGGAGGAGGAGGAGGAGGAGGAGGAGGACTCCTGGGGGATAAGAAGTGTGGATCAGAGCCATGGAGGTCCACTAACAGG
Source organism: Zootoca vivipara (assembly GCF_965207765.1). Lineage (NCBI taxonomy): Eukaryota > Metazoa > Chordata > Lepidosauria > Squamata > Lacertidae > Zootoca > Zootoca vivipara. The sequence continues at coordinate 27,460,055 of NC_142593.1, read as the reverse complement.
GACTGCAGTGAAACGCTCAGTGAACAGGTTGATTTATAAGGAATTAGGTGGTCCTTGAGGTGTCCTGGACCAAAATGGTGAAGAGCCTTGTAAATTAATACAACAAACTTGAACCTGCCCAGTAGTGTATGGGCAGCCAGCGCAGACATTTCATAAAATCATAGAGCTGGAAGGTATCCCCAAGGTCATCTTGTGACTTGTCCAACCCCTGCAATGCAGGAATCTCAACTAAAGCATCCATGACAGATGGCCATCTTACTGTCAGAATGTTCTTCCTGATTTTTAGTCAGCATCTCCTTTCTTGTAACTTGAAGCCACTGATTCATGTCCTACCCTCCAGAGCAGGAGAAAACAAGCTTGCTCCATCTTCCATGTGACAGCCTTTCAGATACTTGAAGATGGCTATCATTTCCCCTTCTCAGTCTCCTCTTCTGAGCATTGGAGTTCTGTGCTGGCGATAGTCTGCCCCCATCCACAGTCTAGCCACCATATTTTACACCAGCTGGAACCTCCGGACCAGGGATAGCCCAATCCAGCCATTTTATGGTAGCACATAGCAGTAATGGAGTACCGAGTTTACCAATGCATGGATCACACTCAGCCAGGGTGTCACTGTAATAGCCCAAAGAAAGCCTTCTCTTGCAGAAGCTCTGTTGGTATGGTGACAGATGCTTCAGAGGAGAAAGAACCACAAGCAACTGGCTGCTCATGTGCAAATGGTTCTGCATGAAGGTGAACCTGTTCACCAAACTAAAAGCTATTGTCATGCTATTGCAGCAGCAGCAGCAGCAGCACTCCTGTCTAATCAGAGCACTGGGGCTCTGTTTACAGTATAAATGTGATCCTCATTCTCAATATGTTCATACCGAGCTACCTAACAATGTTCACCTTTGTTCATGCGGTTGTATGCTGTGTCTATTGATCGAGCCTTCGGCTGGCGTGCTACGACATTGGGGTGCAATTCTGCCGTGAAACGAAACACTACTAACATGGTTACCACACTAATGAGTATCCTCTTGCGCAAGCTGGACGATGGTAACATGAAAATGAAATCATTTGAGTTGATGGAGCTGCACATTTAAATATTATTCAAAGGAATATTATTGACCGAGTGCATTGTAATTGCTCTCCCAGAGTGGTTGCAGTCTGTCATGTAGATTCTTGCTTAGTTTCCTATCGATCTGCCGCACGACACGGACCGTTGCGCTATATGTATAAATAGTGATATTGCAAATGACGGCACGTGCTTTGCTCGTTCAGCAGAGAAAGCAAACACTTCAGAATGCAGGAACTTTGAAATGGAAAGGTACAAATCTTGACACCAAATAACTCTCACATTTTGCTTTCAGGAATAAAGCTATTTTTTATTTATGAGGAAAATGTAAAAGAGGCGCACAAAGCCACAGAAGGCTGTCGGGGTGCCTCCCCCACCCCCACCCCACCTTCTTTGCAACATGAAAAAGAGTGAGTTTTTTTTAATACTGTAAGAGAAATATAACATTTTATCCTAGTCCTCTGTGCCAAGTTTCCAGAGTACATTTTTATAGCTGTGTGAAGAATAGGGGTTATATTTAACAGAGGTTCTAGTATGCCCTGAGTGTAATAAACATAGGTAGCATCAAAGGAGGAGGGGGGAGGAATCTACTGCTTAGAGGACTCCTGTAGACATGGTTGCCTTTTAACCCCCGCTGTGAGATAGCGAGGGATGAAGAGGCTGAGTAAAACAACACTTTGTGGCAATATGATAATTAAGGGATTGTAAGCAGTAATATGTGCCACTGTAGATGAAACAACAACCTTTAACCTGTGAGAATTGCTCCGAACATTGATTGTCACTGGCACACATTATATCTGTTTCTGCTGGGGACAAGTGGGTTGATTTTGGCAGCCTTAAATCCATCAGAAATACCCATTTTATTATACCTTTTACAAACATTAGGCTTCAGCTATCAGAGCTTTGAAAGCTTATTTAGAGCAACCCCACCTACAGCGACTAACCCTCCTTTTTTTTTTAACCTAGGACATAATTAAACTTCTCCAGATCCCCATTAACCTGTTCCTTTGATCTCTGCTGTGATGATATGCAAAGCCACACTATAAGGCCTCATCTCTTACTATTGGTTAGAAGTCCACCCCCCTTCTCTCTCTCTCTCCCTCTCTCTCCCTCTCTCTCTCTCTCATTTGATAACTCTATGCAGAGTTCTGAGGAAGCAAAATCTATTGAAGATTTTCTCAAGCTATGGACAAATCCAGCTCAAAAGACCCAATTTAAAAAAATCCACGTATCAACCAAAGAGTCTTCATTAGGGCCTAAGACCCAAAAGAAAATACCAGGCCAAGGAAATTCCAAAGGTCTGTGGCTGACCTTTCTTTGGTTTTAATCACTGAACCTCCCGACAGCTTAATAAGTTGAAGGTGCTGGATCACAGTCAAACTTAATAAGGCCCACAGCAGAGCCTTGGCCATTCCTGATTGCTCCCATAAGTCTTAGCACATCTGGTCTTCTGTCCTTGGGTGAGAACTGTTTTCCATAACTTGCCTCATGTTCACCACCCTGCACATAAACTGTTTTTATTAACCCACAAATGATAGAGTGCTGCATTTTTATTTCATTTTTGGCCTGAGTGCTGGCAGTTTCTTGCCTTCGAGCCGATGACAGAGATGATTGCTCCCTCCCAAACAGAATTAAAGATGGTGCGGTCTCCAAATTCTCTCTTGATCCTCTCCACCTCTTGCATTACAGCCAGTCACATGGCACAGCCTAACCTTCAGCTAAGACGTGATTAAACATCTAAACACAAGTCAGGGGAGGGATACTCTTTAAAAAAAAAATACTTGAGCATTATTTTAAAAGGTCAATGGAATAAAGACCAGAGAAATATTAGATAGGAAAGAGGTGCAACTGGGGAGTGGGGGGAAGGGGATAATAGATAAGAAGGATTTATTATCCAAAATGCATTTAATTACTGGTTATATTTATTTATGCATCACATTACACATAAGGGTGGAATATATATAATATATAATACAATTTCATACATTTGTAAGATCTTTTTGAAAAATGCAAAGCTCCTAGTCCCTGAATCGGGCAAGGTTTGTTGTTGTTTTTTGCCTTTCACAGCAAATATTAGTACAGGGTAGTACTTCCTGCTTTGAAATGTTTTCAGCTGCTGATTTCTGCAGATTAAGCTTTTATCAAAAGTAGGCTTCCCCCCCCCCCCGGTCAGTTGGCAGTCATGTGGTGACAAAAATCCCAAAGTATCCAAAAGCAAATGAACTGTGCGAACAGGAAATATCACATGTTTTCCATCGTTATTTGTAAAGATCATAAAATGGCTGGATTGGGTTTTTCACAACTGATGTTCAGCCATTGTAAAAGGAACTTATGCATGCTATTAGATTTCCTTGGAAAGCAGCCTGCATTTGGGAATGGCAAGAATAATGCACTGCTAAACTTTAATCGGATTCTGACAAAGCATGGCAATAATTTGAAGCTTCCCCAGACACACACACACACACACACACACAAACACCAAACGTTTTTGGGCTAAGCCAGAGTTCCTGATCACATGGAGGTTTCTAAGTGCATTCAACTGAGCATCCTTAAAAGAAATATATCTTCAGGCGTTGACACAAATTGTGTGAACAGCTCAGAAGCAGCCAAAGCAGCCAGGGTTGTTGCAGGTTGAATTTGCATGAATGCCCTTTCCCAGTTTAAACCTTCCATGTGCTCAGGCAAATGCCTGAGCAGAACTGAACTCAAACTATTTCTGGACTTGAAGTAACAGAACTGTGGATACATACAGTGGTACCTCGGTTTATGAACACAATTGGTTCTGGAAGTCTGTTCATAAACTGAAGCGTTCATAAACTGAAGCAAACTTTCCCCTTGAAAGTAATGGAAAGTGAATTGATCCGTTCCAGACGGTCCGCGGAGTAAGCGTTCATAAACTGAAGCAAACTTTCCCATTGAAAGTAATGGAAAGTGGATTAATCCGTTCCAGACGGGTCCGTGGAGTACTTAAACTGAAGCGTTCATAAACTGAAGCATGGGTGTAATTGGTTCCGGAAGTCTGTTCATAAACTGAAGCATTCATAAACTGAAGCAAACTTTCCCATTGAAAGTAATGGAAAATGAATTAATCTGTTCCAGATGGGTCCGTGGCGTTCATAAACTGAAAATTCATAAAACGAGGTGTTCATAAACCGAGGTTCCACTGTATTAGCTCTGAGCAATCCATTGAGGCACATGCGTACTACAAGTGAGAACTCATTGTAACCACTTCAACTGATATTGTTCCCAAACCAAGAATCTTGCGGAGAGACTTCTGAATCTGGGGAAAGACTATGTAAAGGATATTCCTCAGCATTTTCACAAAGCTACAGTTCTCACAGTTCATGATAGTTTAAATGAGTCATTTTTACAGATTTATGCAGATTCATAGTGCAAATCTCTTGACAATTAGGAAGATATTAGTCTGTTGATTGGACCACTGGATAGGCAGTAACAAAGCTGTTGCAAAGCTGTTGCCAGGCTAGTCATTTCTGCAAAATATTAGTGGTCAGTTTAAGCACACTTTCTAGAAAGCATAAAGAACCCAACATGTTGTTTGGCCTTTTCCGTCATATCCAGTTTAGGAATGAAAGAAGTCAAATTTTCATTTGAAAAGGAAGCAGTTGCTGTCACCAATTGTGCATGGGGTCACGAAGAGTCGGACACGACTAAGCAACTAAACAACAACAGGGTGTGGCACAATAAGATCCATAACTGGGTCTCCCTTTTTTTTGCAAGGAGTTCACCATTCATATTGCAATCGTTATGCTGGAGGGGGGCAGGGGATACCTAAAATACAACTTGTTGTCTCTTATGTGTATCTAGATTTGTGCAGTGCAATCTCATGCATGTTTCCTCAGAATCATAGTTCCACTATGTACAGTGCTGGGCTTGTTCCCTAAAAAGTGTGTTGTGGGTTGTAGCCTCAGAGACAGAAATCACAACCTCGGGGACTGACTATGCATAGTATGAAAGAAGCAGACAGGAACAGTGCAAATATAGCATAATCAATGTAGCAGTACAAATATGCACTCTGGCCTAGACTTTTATTCAGGAGCAACAATTTTTTTAATCAGGTGCTTTAAGATGGCTGTCTAGTTTATATAGGATATCACTGTAACTTCCGCTTTATTCGTCAATCAATCAATCAATTTATTGTGCTTAGCCTTTACAATGTACAGCAGAGGGAAAGGCAAGGCTTTCCTCTTATATCACATGACATACCCTATAAAAAGTTTACAGCATGAAAAGCTTACAGAATAAAAATGTAAAATTAGAGAGCATTCGTGTATCCAGAACGGAGCTTCTTAGCTGCCAGAGCAAATTGGGCTACCAGGTGTGTAATCTGTAGATCTTTATCAGCTAGGAGCTCAACTGTCACCTGGGGGGGGGGGGGAACCGGCATGAGAAACAGTCAAGAACAGATTATTTTAAAAAAATTATCTGGGCATTGAATATAAGGGGCAAAGCAGCAGGTAATGCATGACATCCTCAACCTGATTGCATCCATAAATGCACCTGCGTTCCATATGGGGAATTCCCAGGTATCTCCCCACTAAATACGCTGAGGGCATATGTCGGAACCTTATTTCAACAAACGCCCTATGCAGCTGCAGGAAAGTCAGTGTCTCAAGGTAATGGAGCCTTGAGTGGATGCTCTTGATTTGGGGGTACCAAATAGAATAACGGGCAGCCATGCTTTACTAGACTTGTTTGAATTTGAAAGGGGAGAGGCCAGAGAAAAGGGGGTATGGCTAGAGAAGGTGGGCTCAGTGAAGAGGAGCCAGAGGAGTAAGGGGAAGTACCAAAGGGAGCCAACTTATATTCAGTTGCCCAATAAACCACAAAAACTTGGAACCAGCCCTGAATGTGTATGATAATAATAGAAAGAAAGAAAGAAAGAAAGAAAGAAAGAAAGAAAGAAAGAAAGAAAGAAAGAAAGAAAGAGGGAAAGTCATTGAACCCAAAAGTCAAAGAAGAAGAGTAAGATTACATCTGGCTTTCAAGGAACCTAAGCACACATTTGTTGGTTCCATCTGCAGTGGGATGAGGCCCAAACTCTTTTCTTCTCTGAACCTTTCGATGTGCATTCCATGCCGTCTAACTTTATTAGCCAGGTCACCGTCCCTCCTTAAGGAGATACGATTATGTGATGATGAACCATTGTTTGCGTAGTTTGAAACCATTTGGAAGCTGAAGAAAGTGCATGCTAATCAGCTCTCTTCATCCTGTGTACAGCACTGTTTAATTTAGGATAAGTTCTAAAACCTGTGTCCTCCTCCCCGCCCCCTTTCCCCCCATTGTTAGCAGCTGCAAGCTGAATAGTTGTAGCCAAGGGAGTTGGACTGAAGCATATTCCCCTATGCAGCTGCAGATAAAAGGCAGGTTTTAGCAGCCGGAGTACAAAGAGGGGGAGCTGTTTTCAAATCCTGGGCTTTCTGCCACAGGATAAGTCTTCTTAGTTCAAGGATCCTCGGTGCTCTCTCTCTCCTCTGTTGGGTTTAATGGCATTCTTGTGCACACATTCATAGCACACCCTCACTCTCTTTTTTCCAGGGTGGTCTAGAGGGTTGCTAATTGAGCTCGGGTGCAAAGGATGTGAACCCCCGAATACAGCCAAATAGCCTTGGAAATGACAATCAAGATTGTGTAAGAAGGCCTTGCTGTTCTCTTCACTGACTTTAAGCTCTTCCAGAAGTTGTGGTGAGCCCTCCGGAGCCCACCCACCAAAAGCCCCAGAGAAGATCTGTGAGCAAGAAAAAGTATGCAGAGCAACTGTGGTAGCTGGGGTCTTGTCCTGTGAGATGTGAAAAGTCTTTCTGGCTTTTGAAGCTTGCCAGAAGTTTAGAAATGTTGGCTGAAAAGTCAGGTGCAGGTCCAAGGATTTTCTCCAGGCAAGCATCCATGCCAAGTATTTATTACTGTATGGGGATTTTTTTGCTGCATAATGTTGACCAAATGGATAAAATAACTCTTAAATGCAGCAGGGTAAATTTCCCCCTCCTCCAGTCAGTTCAGTCTGCCTCCTTAATACCATTATTGACTTCTTACTGTGGATACACTTTCCCCCACATTTCAATTTGTTTTGCTATCAAAATGGGGGAAAGACTTACTGGGATGCAAATCTAATCAACAATTTGCAACTCAGCTTTGCGTTATTGATCTAATCAGATGGCCCAGTTGGGGAATAAAAAGCCCACACTCTGCATCTGCCCACCAATGCCTCTCAGCTCAAGTAGACCAAGTGGGTTAGTAATTTCCTACTGATGTTAACCAATTGCCAATGAACAGCTCAAACAGGAAGGACAAGGTTCATTGCTTGTGTACATTTGATTTCTAGTGTATGAGAAGCCAAGCGGCTAATGCACCCACATGTCCTCCGATGACTTGTGGCAACACCGCTGCCTAAGAATAGAAAGTGTTTCCTTTTGCCTTCACCATAGAATTGAACATATGGCAGCAAATGTGTATCATTAATTTATATCATTAAACATAGCAAACCACAACAGCAGCTTAGAATGAGATTTCAGATGTGGGGAATTATGTTAATAATGCAGTTGCCATTCAGGGAGTAGGTCATCCTTTAGTAGGCCCTGTACACACATTTAGCAACAAATTTATTCTTCCACCAAAGAGCATGCCTTGTGCTCTTCCTGGAAAAAGTTTTGAGGGTGCAGTTTAATCCCCTGATCAGCGCTGCTTGAGGGGGTTAGGACTGAGCAGAAGAGTCCAAATAGAGTTTGATCCAAATGGAGCAGAGACAGTGATTTACACAGATATTCATTTTTAAGGATATCAGTCCTTGACAGTTGAATAGATTGTTCATTTATTTGTTGCTGGCAGGCTGTCTTTTAAAGTCAAACATATAAACCCTCACAGGCCTCTCCATTAAGGGGGGGGGGCAGATTATTCTTCTACTTTGCAATGTTATGCTAAATATTCCTTCAGTAGCACCTTAAAGACCAACTAAGTTTTTATTTTGGTATGGGCTTTCGTGTGCATGCACACTTCGTCAGATACACTTATGCTAAATATTGTTAACTAAAAATGAGACCAAAGGTTATGGAATGCATATTTTAGATGCAGATGACCACAATCTCCAATTGAAAGCACCTTTAGGGAGCAGTGCTAGGAAAAGGATCTACATGAGATCTTGGAGAACTGCTTTTCCCAGTTGGGGTAAAGAGTACTGGAGTACATAAATGAATGATCTGACTCATGTTATTCAGATGTGTTATTGTGAGTAGCTCATGAGACTATGTTTGGTCCTCAGTTGGCTTACAGCTACTCCTGAATTTACTCCTAGATGGGTCTTGAATGTTCCTAACTGTTGATAATACAGAGGTGCTAACCCCAAGGCATCCATATCATTGGAAACCCTGCATTTAGAATGTACAATAGTAGCCCCTCATTAACATTCTTCACAGTTAGTATAGTTGTGAAGTGTTTTCCAAGTAGGTAAGCTCTGTAGGTGTGAATGTTTTGTAAAGCCTGTAACTTAATTGGAGCATTAACCTTGGAGTTGGACTGATTCCATGCTTGTTCTCCTTGGCCCCAGCATGTCACAGGCCTTTAGACATGCTAAATAGATGCATCACAGAGGTCCTTGATGCTCATAGATTGATGTGGCTTTATAGCTGGCAGTTTAGTCCCATCACATGACTCTCCTCATTAAGTAAGAAACATTCCAAACAAGGATGTCCAAATAATAACTATGCAAGACATGGACCACATTTGTATGTAATACAAAACCACAGTTTAGGGCTACCTGGACAAATCTCAGCACACTCAAGTAAAGTGCTGAGCTCATTCTGTCATTGTCCTCTCTCCTACTCCCACATCTTCAAGACGAAGGGTTCTGATGAGTTCAGTTTCCCTTTAAAGGACCTCCGTTTAGCATTAGATATGAATCAGTAGGGCTGCATGTTCATTGGCCCCAACCTCCACCTGTTCAACCAAATATGAGAACAAGCTCTGAGTTTGTACAACTGTATTTATGTAGGGTCTGTACTCACAATCACAGCAGGGTCCCTGATCATGAGCACAGAGCCTATTCATGCCTAGTGCCCATTCTCACATTGGGCCAAATACAGTATCTGGAGGCTAAGTTGGAAGACCCCAATTCTCCCTCTGTATTTTTAGTAAATGCATACAATATGTTGGAACAGAGCTATAGTCAGATGCCACACAGCAGACACCAGGAACCTCTAGCTTGTGGGCCTGCCAAGCCTCTGAACCAGAAACTCCCCCCCCCTCTCCCAGGTCTCCTTTTCCTCCACTGTGGAGCTGTAATCTCCCTTCTCTGAGATCTCCTGCCCCCATGCTGTTCTGTTGCTCAGAGATTACAGCATCTCTAGGGCTGAAGCGTAATCTCCAATCAAGTGAACAGCAAAGAGGGGAGGCTTGTGAGGAAAGGAGGTTTAAAGTCAGCTGCTCATGAAGAAAGAAATTATCCACTCCCTCCATGGACAATTAACTGTGTTTCTGTGCTGCATGAGGAGGAAGGGGAAGCCATTTCTTGGCATAGAGCACAGAGGACAATGGAACTGTGCGTGTGAATGTGATGAGCAGGGATGTGTGTACATATGTGGGTGGCTGGGTATTGTATGTGCTTTGGCCGTACCTGGTTGAGGTTTGGTGTCACCCACTGTTCTTATGCACACCCTAAATATTTTTCCTCTGAAGTGATGCAGCCCTTGGTTGGAGGAAAGGTTCCATATACATTCCACAAAGGTACGTATATAATTTCCAGCATCCTAAAATTATTTTAGACCAAAGGAGTACAGTGGATAAGTGTTAGGGCAAAGAAGTATTTGAAGGTGTAGGTAGCTTTAGCCACATCTGCCCCATTCTCCAAGCATAGGGTTGGGTTTGTTCATGAGAGGCAAGTAAGAAAGAAATCCCATTGCTGCAGTAGGGCTGAAAGGTTGAAAGAAGCCAGACTGTGTAACAAAAATAGCCATGGAAATGGGCTACTTTTAAAATTAAGACTATAAGAGCTTCTCAGGTTTGAGATGAGCCATCAAATCCACTTGTACCTGGTTCTTATGATTTATTAAATCACCATTAAACCACTCAATGACATTGTAATTCATGGTTTCCTAACTTTTCTTCTCTTTATTGTATAATAACTCATTTTATAGATATTAGATAGAACACACACATATAAAAGAGTAGGTAACTGTGGGCTGAATAGGTAGTCATGCATTTTGGATGCCATACTTGTAGCAAGAAAATGGGGGGGGGTTCAAGTTTTGAAAGTCTAAATAACGAGGAATCAAGCTAACCCATCCTATTCATTAAAGGCAAGCTTTGTCAAGTGGCATTATGCAGAGGCAAGATGCATGATATTGAAATCATACTGTCCCTCACTATTTTAACGGATTTATTTAGAAACTGAAGAACACAATCCTTGTAAGGTCAGCCAAGAGTCATCATTGAAAGAAAATATGTGAGATCACACAGAGATTAAAGATGAAATATATTCAGTTCATCCAAACATTACAATAATAGGATTATAAAAATAATAGGATTATAAACCTAAACCTTAGGGGATAAACTGTGTTGTTAAGGAGATCTGTAGCTGGATCTCTTGGTTCTGGGCCACTTTTGAACCTAGTCTGGGGACAGGGAATCAATTTAACCCTTCCTGACATTGATTAACCATGTTGTGCTAGCTAGACAAACCCTATAAAATTGCACCAAACCATTAGGGCATCGTCACAAGTCCAAATGTCTTATGGTACAAGCTATGTGGAATAATATAGCTATAATCAAATTTGAAGTGATCAGCAGTGCAATTCTTAGCATGCAGAAGAGAGCAGAAATGGGGAACCAGTGACCCTCTAGATGTGCATGGTCCACTTCCCATCTACCCCAGCTGGCATGGTCAATGATCAGGAATGGTGTGGTTTCAACCCCTGGCATCTTCAGTTATTTTAAAAGGACCAGGGAGCAGGTATTGCTAAAGACCTCTGTCTCAGATCCTAGAGAGCCCCTGGGGCTTATTCCTAGTTAAGTGTGCCTAAGGTTGCAGTCTAAGGAGCGCTGAAATAATTAAGTCATCATAAATAACCCAAGTTGCATTGCTTTCGGTATGGAACTTCATTACGACCAACTTTTCCTAGATAAGCTGTCATCTACCAGGGCTCTGCAGAGCTGTGATGTGCATATTCAAAGCTCTGCAGAGACAGGGGTTGCCCCAATCTGTACAATGTCACAGTAGGTATGACTTTCCACGCTGCACACAGACCTTTCCTCAACACACAAGAGGATGTGGCAGTCTCTGATCATGCAAGTCTCTGCGAGTTCGCTGGCATGTTTGTATATATGTGTCAAACTGAAGCAGAACAGGTAGTAGGGAACTGTACAGTTCTGGTAATTGTGACGTGCTCAGATTCCTCTATCCGCAGCCTGATTGCACATCAATTATGTTGTGCCCGATTCAAAAGGGAAGGGCCCCATTTTTGATGAATAGCTAAGAGGTCAGATCATTCTTAAAGGTGGGAGTGATTAATAAGGGCTATGCGTAAGTTTTCAAGAGTGTAAATAAGATGTATCATTCAGCTTAAGGGACGGTACTTGGCAGGATGATTCATCGGTTATTTGAAAGCATAAGATGACAAAGTTAAGGGCTTCTGTGAGCATGTCATGAACTAAAATATTAATAGAAAAAATACAAACTCTTGAGAGGAGTTTTCTCAGAGAGATTTTTAGAAATTTAAGGAGGAAAGGGCTGAAGCAGAGTCCATCAAAATTAAGTGGATGGCTACTCCACAGCAGCTAGCGCTCCAAGAGAGCAGGCCCAGGACCCAGAGGAAGGCCACGTGACAGAGGAGACCACAGAAGAGAAGATATTACTTCTTAAATTTTTAAAATAACTTTAAAAAATATTTCTTTCCTCTTTTTTCTAAAAAATAATGTCCCCAGATTCTCTGAAAAAAATCTGGTAACCTTAGCCTAAGTTCTTTGCATGGTTTAGGTTTGGCATTAAGGGGAAAGCAGGTGTCTAGTTCCTTAAGCAGTAGGAAGAAGCTAAACAGCGTAAGCCTTTTCTAGTACAGAAAGACAATTATGTCACCTGTTGATGTTCGTTCCATCAGACATCTGTGCAGAACATGCTGATGCCTTGCCCCAACACCTCTCCATGCCAGTATGCAGCACAGCAGCATCCTTGCCTAGGAGCAAGTCCTATTGAATTTAATGAGCTAACTTCTGAATGGACATGTATGGGATTGCATTGCCCACTGGACTTTTTAATGGGGTGTGTGGGTGTGTGTGATCTTTGAGGTGAGGTTCAGAATCTCTTGCAACATCAAAAAGTTCATGAGGCACAACTCTGCTTGTTTGTGACTGCATGCATCATTTGACAGTGGTCCTCTTACAATTGCATCTCTCATCTGTTTGGGGCAGAAAAAGTCTTGGATAGCATTCATCAGAGCTAGCTTTCTTTCTGGGTGGACGCAGGGGTACGCATACCCCTAAACATTTTGTGAATCTAAGTTTGGCCTCATTGAGGGGCAATATGTCAATATGAGTAGGAACATGAGAGTACTCCTAAACATTTTTTTTGGGGGGGGGAAGCACTGGCATTCGTAGTGATTTGTAACAAGAGCAGGTGTCCAGAGATGATAGAACTATAAGTGCGAAGGGAAGCTGCTGTTTCTTGAGGTTTGTCCACACTTCTGCTTGTCCCATGCTTTCAGGGTATGGGTCCGAATTGTTTTCTGTTCGCCCCACTGCTTTCCCCAGGAAAACCCACCCATTAGCACTGAATCGGAGCAAATGTCAATCTATGGAAAATCCATCAGACGTTTGCTTTGATCAGGTGTTCCTGGGGGGGGGGGGGGGCTGGTTTCACTGGAACCAACTTTCATTGAAACTTTTAAATATGCTTTCACCTTACATTTCTGTGGCATATTTTGACTGCAGTCTTAAACACCCTTAGGGAGGCACCTTAATTACATTTCTTTAGGCACCAGGTGAAAACCTTTCTTCTTCACCCAGGCCTTTGGCCTTTTAAACTATGGGGGCAGTGTTATTATTTTGTTTGTATTATGCATATTTTTTTTGTTTTTATACTGTAAACTGCCCTGTGGTCCTCAAATGAAGGATGGTATAGAAATTTAATAAATAAATAAAAAAAATAAAGTGTAGTAGTAGTAGTAGTAGGGCATATGACCCACTGAGTTTTCTTAAGAGTAAATGCACTTAGGATTCTAGGGTTAGAAGTTGTAGTGTGCCTAGGCTACTCAATTGCCTGACATAGCACTGGAACAGGGCTTGCGTAAAAGACCACATGCCTCCTTCTGTGTAAAGGGATTTCCACATGTTCAGCAATTTGAGAAACCTCTGAGCACTTTGAAAAACATTTCATTTCACGACGTTCACTAAGGGAGAAGAATTTCAAAAAGACTTACTAAATGAGAACTGACTTTTCAAAGGGAGTTTGCATTCTGAAATGTACCCTATTGCATAGTGTTGGTGGGGAGAATTCCTCGTTCCGCCTTGCATGTCTTTGAAGGTTCAACTTCTAATGCCATTCGCTTACATACTCTTTATCCTGGTTTTTGAACAGCTATTTTATACGTTCCTGTTTTTTATTATTATTATTTGAACAAAGGGCGCCACAGGTGTCAGAATAAATGACAGCCAAGATGCATAAACTTTATTGTTATTATTACCCTTGTGATGAGCAAATGTCCCATGTGGCTGTCTATTGGCTATTCAAATGGAAAACAAAAGCCTGTTTATCAGCTGGCTAATTATACTAAAATATGAAATAAGACTCCCAAAGGGACAGCTTCCTCCCATTTCTGTTTCCCCTCCCAAGCATAAACCTCTTCATGAACCAGACACTTCCCCAGTGTTCAAATGTTTATCACAGAGAACCACACCTGACTGTTGACCTTTTCCTTTTTAGAGAGCTCTCTGATTGTCTCCTCCACAACCCCGGTGAAAAAGAAAGCACATTTCTTAGCATTTTCAAACTTCTCTTTATCTCCCTTTCTCACTTCAGGTACGAACAGGGAACTAAAATAAACCCTGACATATTTCTTAAACATAATCTGGTGAAAACAATATTGTGAGATGGTATCTTTCTGCCATGTTACCAGCATCCTCCATATGATGAGGATAGCATATAGACTATTCAAGAGATTTGTAAAGGGGTGCAATACTTTTAATTTTTCAATATCCCATAATTGGAATATTAATAACAAGGCACTTCCTCCAAAACACTTGGTGGTGGCAAAAGATTAAAAAAAGAGATATACTGATATAAACAGCCATTGGCACAAACCCACTTCCTCAATAGCAATATTACATTTTTCAAGGACTGAAATCTGTAGCACCGTCTTCCTACAATTGTTTAGCACTCCATTTACCTGACACTGAAACTGAAAAGGATATCCTTCAGAAACAGAACTCATACAAATGTTCAGTTTCAGTGGATTCCTTCATTTGAATTTTACAGATTCAGTAGACTCGAGTCTCAACATACTTGCTGCCAGATAAATATAGCTAAAGGTGGGGAAATGAGTTACTATCCTAATCTCAGTTTCACAAACCAGATTCTGGTCAGGGGAATCATTTCCTTTGATTCAGCTGTTTGCCCTGTTGTGCTCCAGTTGGATTCACCTTGAGGGAAAGCAACAGGGACCCTGCAGAAATCCTACCCCAAAATACAGTTTCTCTCCATCCAGAGATTTTGTGAAGGAAGAGAAGCTTGTGAACTTTTCTGGGGAGGAGAGGGAGAAAATGAGCAGATAAATACAATAAAACCTAGGTACAAATAAAATAAGGAAGAGGAATGCTATTCACCACATGTCTAAATACAATTAAATTTGAGATAAAAATAGTATTGGTAGCTGATAGCCACCATTTTTACTTCTAAGGCAGGGAAGGGAAACCTGTGGCCTTCTAGGTGGTGCTAGACTGCAACTCTCATCATCCCTGATCCCTGACCAGATCAGGGGCAGATCAGACTTGCAGCCCAACATCTAGAGGAGCATAGATTCCACATCCCTGCTGTTGAAAAAATGAAAACCCACAAGTGTCTTCATGCCTGCTCATCTCACACACAGGTTCCCTCCACCTGTGCTATTCCATTGCTAAGCTGCATACCTAAAATGATAGTCGCCTGGTTGCAAGAAGTCCAAATGATCTCTAGACTGCTAGGTCATAACTTTGTACAGATTTTTGTGTTGTCCACAGGGGTCACCGTTGTTTCTTCGCCCTAGCATGCCTCTGGGTAATCCACGATCTTATCAAACAACGAAGTTAGAACCTAATTAAATCTGCAACAATGTCTTCAGTAATTCCCTTGGAAAGACCAAACCAAGTTTCAGAAAGGAAAAAAATAATGAGTGGAACTATGCACTTGTTGAAGAACATTTAAAAATATAAACATTTTTCTAGAACATTTAACCTGAAGGCAGCCCTGTTTAGGGAAGTTTTTAATGTTTGATGTTTTCTTGTGTTTTTAATATTCTGTTGGGAGCTGCCCAGAGCGGCTGGGGAGGCCCAGCCAGATGGGTGGGTATAAGTGATTGTTGTTGTTGTTGCAGAAACTCACATTCTTTCTGGTAAAAAAAGTTTATTCCTAAAGTGGTAGGATCCTGAAAGAACTATACCCCCCCCCAATGTTTGCAAGATAATGTCCAATTCAGTTATGTAGGTTAGTGAGAAGCCTCAGGGGTCTAGGAAGTGCCCTGCGTGAAATGTGTGTCCCTTTGGATAGGATGTATCCCAGAACCCTCTACAGGAAGAAAATGTCAAATGTGCTAGGATTCCTCTGCAGCAGAGGTGGGGGAGTTTTCCGGGGGCCACATTTTAGTGGTGAGCAAAGCATAAGGCCAAGGTGGCCATGACCTTGTGTGTGACTCTTCCCAGCCACACGAAAGTCAGGCGTTTCTATACATGCACGCGACATGTCATTCTCCATCAATGCAAGCAAGAGGAATCAGTACAGCTCAAGGACATATTCCAGCAGAGGAAAGTACTTGAGGGCAGTGCCCCTGAGAGGTATGCCTTAGGGAAAGGGCATAGCTAGCATCCCAAGGGCTGGATAGAGAGCCCTGGAGGACTGTATTAGGCTTAAGGTTCTGCACACACCTCAACAAGAAAGGATTGACTGAAGGTAAAAAGCTTGAACCACTTCCCTATCTTACAGCTGTGTATTTGGAAAGCTTTAAATAGAGAAAAAAAGCAATCGTTCCTTCTCTTTCTTTCTTTCTTTCTTTCTTTCTTTCTTTCTATCTTTCTTTCTTTCTTTCTTTCTTTCTTTCTTTCTTTCCAATTTGAGTCACACAACTCTAATGGATTATTTGTGTGTGGTTTTTGTGGTAATGTTGTTGTTGTTTAGTCGTTTAGTCGTGTCCGACTCTTCGTGACCCCATGGACCATAGCACGCCAGGCACTCCTGTCTTGCACTGCCTCCCGCAGTTTGGTCAAACTCATGTTCGTAGCTTCGAGAACACTGTCCAACCATCTTGTCCTCTGTCGTCCCCTTCTCCTACCCTGTTTCTCATATTTTAAGACATACCCATAAAATAAGCCATAGCAGGATTTCTAAGCATTCAAGGAATATAAGCCATACCTCGAAAATAAGACATAGTGATAGGCGCAGCAGCAATGCCGGCCGCGCCAGGAGGAGGAGGAAAAAAATAAGACATCCCTTGAAAATAAGCCACAGTGTGTTTTTTGGAGGAAAAAATAAATATAAGACATGTCTTATAATATGAGAAACACGGTAGTGCCCTCAATCTTTCCCAACATCAGGGTCTTTTCCAAGGATTCTTCTCTTCTCATGAGGTGGCCAAAGTATTGGAGCCTCAGCTTCACGATCCGTCCTTCCAGTGAGCACTCAGGGCTGATTTCCTTAAGAATGGATAGGTTTGATCTTCTTGCAGTCCATGGGACTCTCAAAAGTCTCCTCCAGCACCATAATTCAAAAGCATCAATTCTTCGGCGATCAGCCTTCTTTATGGTCCAGCTCTCACTTCCATACATCACTACTGGGAAAACCATAGCTTTAACTATACGGACCTTTGTCGGCAAGGTGATGTCTCTGCTTTTTAAGATGCTGTCTAGGTTTGTCATTGCTTTTCTCCCAAGAAGCAGGCGTCTTTTAATTTCGTGACTGCTGTCACCATCTGCAGTGATCAAGGAGCCCAAGAAAGTAAAATCTCTCACTGCCTCCATTTCTTCCCCTTCTATTTGCCAGGAGGTGATGGGACCAGTGGCCATGGTCTTGGTTTTTTTGATGTTGAGCTTCAGACCATATTTTGCGCTCTCCTCTTTCACCCTCATTAAAAGGTTCTTTAATTCCTCCTCGCTTTCTGCCATCAAGGTTGTGTCATCTGCATATCTGAGGTTGTTGATATTTCTTCCGACAATCTTAATTCCGGCTTGGGATTCATCTAGTCCAGCCTTTCGCATGATGAATTCTGCATATAAGTTAAATAAGCAGGGAGACAATATACAACCTTGTCGTACTCCTTTCCCAATTTTGAACCAATCAGTTGTTCCATATCCAGTTCTAACTGTAGCTTCTTGTCCCACATAGAGATTTCTCAGGAGACAGATGAGGTGATCAGGCACTCCCATTTCTTTAAGAACTTGCCATAGTTTGCTGTGGTCGACACAGTCAAAGGCTTTTGCATAGTCAATGAAGCAGAAGTAGACGTTTTTCTGGAACTCTCTAGCTTTCTCCATAATCCAGCGCATGTTTGCTATTTGGTCTCTGGTTCCTCTGCACCTTCGAAATCCAGCTTGCACTTCTGGGAGTTCTCGGTCCACATACTGCCTAAGCCTGCCTTGTAGAATTTTAAGCATAACCTTGCTAGCGTGTGAAATGAGCGCAATTGTGCGGTAGTTGGAGCATTCTTTGGCACTGCCCTTCTTTGGAATTGGGATGTAGACTGATCTTCTCCAATCCTCTGGCCATTGCTGAGTTTTCCAAACTTGCTGGCATATTTGGTGTAGCACCTTAACAGCATCATCTTTTAAAATTTTAAATAGTTCAGCTGGAATATCATCACTTCCACTGGCCTTGTTATTAGCAGTGCTTTCTAAGGCCCATTTGACTTCACTCTCCAAGATGTCTGGCTCAAGGTCAGCAACCACACTACCTGGGGTGTACGAGACCTCCATATCTTTCTGGTATAATTCCTCTGTGTATTCTTGCCACCTCTTCTTGATGTCTTCTGCTTCTGTTAGGTCCTTACCACTTTTGTCCTTGATTATGGTAATCTTTGTACGAAATGTTCCTTTCATATCTCCAATTTTCTTGGTAATAGCTTTTATTAAAGATTTCTTGGTTTACAAATGTATTGCAATGTCTCTTTTTCAAGTTACCATACATTTTCTGTAGGTCAGTTTCATTTGTTGAGACATTAGGGTTACATTAAGAAGAAAAGGGGGGGAAGAGGTGGAGGGGGTCATGGTGGGCGGGGTTGGGGGTGATGTTTCTATTTTACTTCATGTATGTGTGGGGTTTTGTGTCAACGTTGCTTGTGCTGAAGTTTAAATTCTCTTGTGTTAGGGTTGGCCTAGGGTGTGGTTGCTTGTTTGTGACTGGCTGTGGTGAACTTTGTTTTCGTGTGTGAGTGGGGTGGGTGGGTGTTTTTGTATCGGGTTAGCCATATTGATTTGTATGCTGTTGGTGGATTCTTGTCATTGTCTTGTTGTGCTGTGTATGTGATAATGGGGAGCCATACCGGGGTGAAGGCATGTTTTTCTATTTGGCCCCGTGTCAGTTTCAGTTTATTGGTTAATTTTTCTAGTAGGGCTGTTTCCCATGCTATTTGGTACCATTGGTCCATGCTTACTCCTGACAGGTCTCTCCAGTGTCGTTCCTTCTCTTTCTGACATTCAGGCTGTAGACGCTGTTCCTTACCTAGTGAAATTGGCACCAGCCTTGCACAAGGGTGAGTTATTATCAGGCAAGATTCTGCAGAAGTTTTAAAAAAACAAACGCTAGGGGGAAATACCAAATAATAATAATAATAATAATAATAATAATAATAATAATAATAATAGCAGCCTGATGAGAGCTGAGCATGTTTAGTGGCCTTGGAATACTGACTGACTATTGTGGGAGGGGGGGGACAGGAAACTGGCAGGAGGCTGGGTTGGAATGGAGTATCCTGAAGAAGGACATGGCTGGTTGGCTGGTTAAAACCGTGAACAGGAGCTTTCCACACAGTAGCGTTTTATTGAAGGTCCCATTTGTAGATATAATTTCTCATCCCTGAAAGCCTTTTTTGTACTTTTTTTGGGGGGGGGAATTAGTCTGCATCTATACACTTCTTTTCTTTTCCTTGTTGCCTGCCACTTCCACTCCCCTTCTCATTCCATCATTTCTCTCTAAAGATTCATAATATTCGGCAACACCTGCTGGGGCGGTTACAGCAGTTTGAGCTTTTGCCATTAACTATGCCCTGCTCGGGTTTAAAG
The DNA here is from genome assembly GCF_965207765.1 of Zootoca vivipara. NCBI lineage: Eukaryota > Metazoa > Chordata > Lepidosauria > Squamata > Lacertidae > Zootoca > Zootoca vivipara. The sequence goes on along the minus strand of NC_142593.1, from coordinate 27,440,542 downwards.
AGCTGCCGTTTGCCTGCGCTGGTCCTTCTCGCTGCCCAGCCTCTGGCTAGATCCATACCTTGAAGGATATACACAGTCCGCAGAGCAGCCCTCAAATCTAGCAAGGTGGTACCAAGACACAAGAGTCCCGTTTCCCATTATTAGGAACCGGTGATGCCGAGAATAGCTGCAAAATCCCTTTCCAGTACAGATGGTCAGCAGACTTAAGTGAGCTTGAGCAAGGGCCAGATCCGCTTTAATTACTCAACCTCCACTGTTCAGTTCATGGCAGGGAGATTTAACTTTTAGCACACAAAACATGTCAGTAAATACCTGCCAATGCAGAACGCATTATTTAAATATCCTCCTTTCTTTTTCAACCTTTCTCTGGAAAAGCTTGAACATTATTTGTATGGATTTATGGAGATGTGAAAGCTTAAAGTAATGTTTCAGAACTAACAAATGTGGGTAGATGTGACTTGTAAAAAAGAAAAAGAAAGAAAGAAATCGGCAACAAGCTGATCATATACCGGAACAACAAAGACCGGAGGATTAAGGCAGTCAGGGAAGATGAAAGTGTAGGCAAGTTAGCAGGGGTGGGGAGGGGAGCACGAGCTCGCAAGGCGTTCCAAAACAGGTTGCACACACACAAAAATGTTTAAAAGATTTGCCCGTGTGATTTCCCCCAACCAATCGAGAGATCACAGGCCTGCAAATGCTTACAAGCGCTCTTGTTTGATCTTTACAAGCCACAAATATTAAGTGAAGCACCTTCCTTCGGCCTCCTACGACCTTTAATGGCGGCGGGAGAAGGGGGGAAGAGAGAGAGATTCCCTTGAAATGGTTTCAAAGCAATGAATTTGGCAAATAAATGTGAAAAGCTATTCCAGAAGTGTTGGATCCTCACATGAAATACTAAGTTAATTAGTAGCTCTTCCCCCCCCCCTCCTCAAAATGAACTGACACCCTTAAAGAACTAAGGAATTCCTTCCTTGTTCTGGACACCCACATTCCCCCCCCACCTTGTTTGAACAATTCCAAGAAGTGATAACTCTGGAGTCTTAAGCATTGTGCTGACAGTCAGCTGTCATTCATTGTCCTTTCGTCTGACAACCCCAGGCATTCAGGCCTGGATTCATGAGTTTTCCCTTTCTCTCGATTTTTAAAAGGAGCTGGGGGATGGGTGAGTATATCAGAGGATTCAGCTGTGAATAGACTTTTGTTTTTCTCTTTCTTTTGCCGCCTGACTGTGTCAAATGCAGTGTGTCTCTCATGCAGTTTCCCCTCTTTAGAGAGCCCTGCCTGGGCCAGCTAGTTAGTATTCAGAAACAAGCGAAAGAGGATAAAATCCTTCTCTCCGGCTTGCTGAGACTGCAAATAAGCACTTAGACTAAAAAGTGGCGTAGGGGGCGGGAGGGAAGAGAAGACTTTTGCAGCCCTTGTTGTTGACTGGGACCTGCCAATATATTCTCCCTCCAAATGGCATAAAAGAGAAATATCTAGGCAGTAGGAGGGATAGATGACAGTTAATACACTTGTAGTGTATTTGCTCGAAGACAGCTTACTTGTGCGCTCTACTCTGAACTGTAGGATTTGCCATTTAATCTTGTTTACTTATTGTAATGAGAATCAAATGGGGAAGTTAGCAGTGGAAATGAAAAATTCATCCTTTCCCCGCATGTAATAGAGTCAGTGCTCAGAAAGGCACAGATCAAAGTAGTCAGGGCTCTCGTTCCTATTTCATTTCTTGCTGAAACTCCCTCTCAGAATATATCAACCACTTCCCCCCTTTCTGGGGCTTAATAGTAAGGGAATACAATTTTTTTTTTCCAGAAGGACAACATGCTGAAGAAAAGTAGTTCATGGTGCTGTGAGACCTGGGCTGAAATCCCGGCTAGTCAGTTGTTGGGAAGAATTGAGCTTAACGCTCAGGCATCCCAAAACTAAAAGTATTCTAGTGTATTGTTGCTTCTACCAGTGCAAACTAGTTAACTTCCTAGTCTGACTAGTGGTGCCACCAGGGTAGGACTTGGGGATAGAAGTCCAGGTGTCAGCAGAGTGAAGCGTAAGGCTCCCAAACTTGCTTTAAACCATTTAGACGAGAGGTAGAATACACTGGTATCTAAAGAAGCCCCAGCCATATAAGAAAAGAAGGCTCAGAGTATAAAATCACCTAATTGCACCAATGATATTGGCCTAATATTTATACAGCATGTTCAAAAAGTCCTCACACATCATCTCAGTAATCTTTCCAAGAACCTTCTAATGTAGACCAACATAATAATCTGCATGTGGGGGTGGTGTAGTCGTTCAAAGATAGGGGCAAACCAGACAATAGTGATTACATTCAACACACCTGAATTGTTCTTTTTAACAACAGCTGCAAACGGTCCCACCACAGTCCTGACACCCACAAAAATCCCCCTTCCCAAAACTGCTATTTATCTCAGAATTTGCGACTGATGCCAATGGAAGCTTCCTGGCGAACGGGGAGAGTGATTTCTAGTGAGGACTATGGCAGAGAGAAAGTTTAAAAGACACAAACAGCCTTTCCCCATACAGCAGTCTTAACAAAGCCACCCAAACACACACAACACAACACAACACAACATGCAGCTATTTTTAAAAAAGGAGTGCACACCCCTCAAAACTCCTATATTTTATTTATTTGCTTTTTCACCCTACCTTCCTGCCATCGTGGAGCCCAAGTACCATACACGTGGTTCTCAAGAGGTCACCCATCCCAGCATTGACAAACCCAGGCCTCTTTAGCTTCAGCAAGGCCACATGAGCCTTCAAACTAGTTTGGTCCAAGGTGGCCTATTGAAGCTTATTGATGAAAACTCATGATTGAGGTGGCAATTGAGCCAGGAATTTTCCAGCTGCTCTTTGAACCATTCTACACTACAGTACTTCTCTTATTTTGCAACCCTGTGATCCATTGTGGGTGAAGTGCTTGACACCCAGGATTCATAGTTTTGAGTTCATTCCTCCATTTTATATACTTGCGGTAGTGAACTAATCAGTGCCAGAAGGGTTATTGATCCATGTGACTTGGCATGTTTCCAGGTAGGGTTACTGTCTCCTCCTCCTGTCCCTTCCAGAGACTCTCTTTGCCCACATCTAGAGTACAGTCAGTCATACAACCCTAAACTGGTGCAAGATATGGTGTGTTGGGCACACCACCAATGCACAATGCTGCACAGTGATGTAAAAACCCTTGCAGCCAATTCTGTCCAACTTTTTTTGCCTTGACACAGCAAATCCTAGGACTAAGCCTCATCCTCTATCCTTAAAATGGGGAAGTGCTGTTATGTCAGCAAGTAAGGTACAGATTGAAAACCATTTTGCTTATTAATGGTGCTATGATAACACTTATCTTCCGTGCTCATAACTCACCCTCCCATCACTTTTCGCATTTATCAAATTATTCCCCCATTTCGCTAATGAAAAGTTGCACTCACTTTTCTTCTTGCTGTTCAGTTTACTGCTTCTGCTGGCACCTTCTACACTTCCTTCCCCACTTGGCCCTTATAAATACATCCAGGATGCTACTATATTTTCTCTCCTCTGCTAACTTCTTTCCTGGTATCTATTAGAAGCTGGTAAGACAAAAGCACTTGATTGCAATCCAGCTGGGTGTAGTTGAGGTTACTATTTTGAAAGATATAATTTATCTTTAAATTGCACATAATCTAATTGTATGTACACTGCCTACATCATTGTTCTTCTTTGACAACTGTAACAAAGAGACAGTGGGCACAATCTAGCAGGGAGGTCCTCTCTGCCAGATTTTCCCAACCTGGTGCCCTCCTGATGTTTTGAGCTAAAATGCCCACCAGTCCTAGTCTGCATGGCTGTGCTGGCTAGGGTGAAGGCAAATGCAGTCCAAAACGTCTGGAATGAATGTGAGCAGTGCAAGATCACACTATTGTTCTTGCACAAGTCATCTGCTGAGCTTGTGTAGAAGAACTTCACCTTGGCTTGTCCCCATTTATCGCACTGGATTGTGCCTAGCAGTGAAACAAAAATAAAGGAACCTAAATTTAGAACTGAGTTATAGGGGAAGCTGGATTTCCGTGCTCCCCAAAGAGTGACACCTTGGGGTGCTCTTTCAGAGGGGTTCAAAAGTGTCGTGAAAGTGTTCACTTAGCCAGTTGACTTAGCTACAGGACATAACCTCTGTCCACACCTGATTCACATGCCTTCAGTGACATCACAAAACAACCAAATCTGATTGGCTGCGAGGTGCCATGACGCCATCATGCTCCCTGTGTTGCACCCTGATTGGCTCACTAGAGAAGAAGAAGCCCCAGCAAAAGAAAAGGGGGGAGAGAGAGAGAGATACACCAAAACAGTCCCAGTCAATGGTGCTATCAGGGCAGGACTTGGGGTCAAAGGTCTAAGGCTATCCTCACCAGAGCTGGCATAGTATGTTTTGAAGAAAGTGAAGTAATACACATTATTATCTGCAAAATGTCTTTGATCATTACGTACAGTGTCTTAAATAACTTAAGTGTGCCAGTGAGAGGAAAGGAGAGCTACAAATCACTGCAGACTGTTGAGGGGGGTAGTGTGGGTTATTTCAGGGGGCTGCAACCCCTCAAACCCCATTTTACTTCAGTTATTTTCAAGAATGAAAATTGCATGAAGCACTCCTTAAATATAATACCAGTAGTTTCTATGCTACTGAATCGTTCTGCATGTTCTGTATTCTGCTAAATGGTAATGTTCTCTATTCTGCTACATGGCAATTAAACAATGTTTGTTGAATTGTTTAAATAAAATTCTGTGGTAACCAGACAGAGCCACATATGCCAACACAGGTACTTAACTTTTTTTGTGACTGATACATTATGCCTCCCATGTCTACCTTAAGGCTTTATCTCACTGCTTTTGAAGTAAATGGGAGTTTAAGTGGGCTTTTAACTGAAGAGCATCTGTGCTCAGCCCTGGAGTATCATCAACACTCACAACTCCTGCAGTTTGTAAGCTCTAACCTGCCGTGTAGCTTTGGCTGATCCAAAGCTCAGACTTCTAGCCATCTAAGCTTTATTGAATTGAGGGAATTAAGGTGGGAAATGAATACAAACAGGTGGAGAGAGTCAAACATCACAGATAGGCTTTGCTACCAAGCATTTGGGAGCCAGGCTGGTAGCTGACTGAGGAGGAGGTGTTGTTGTTGTGGGACAAATGCCTATATCCAGAACTGGGCTACACCAGCCCTACAAGCTGATCGCTAAACAGGTGATCACCTGCACTGCTACCTCCCACAGTACAGATCAGGTATGGTCGGAACTAAGAAATTATCATTGGAAAGAACTTAGTATTCCCCCCCCTCCCCGATCCATTATTTAATTTGAAATAGGTAGTCATTGCCTATAGTTGCCAAATAAAATGCAACTTTGACTTATACTGTAATAATAATAATAATAATAATAATAATAATAATAATAATATTTTATTTATACCCCGCCCATCTGGGTGGGTTTCCCCAGCAACTCTGGGCAGCTTCCAACAGAATATTAAAATAATCTATTAAATAGTAAAAGCTTCCCTAAACAGGGCTGCCTTCAGATGTCTTCTAAAAGTCTGGTAGTTGTTTTTCTCTTTGACATCTGATGGGAGGGTGTTCCACAGGGTGGGTGCCACTACCGAGAAGGCCCTCTGCCTGTTTCCATGTAACTTGGCTTCTCGCAACAAGGGAACAGCCTTCAGGCCTTCAGCGCTGGACCTCAGTGTCCGGGCAGAATGATTGGGGTGGAGACGCTCCTTCAGGTATACTGGACCGAGGCCATTTAGGGCTTTAAAGGTACAGCCTTCAGGCCTTCAGCGCTGGACCTCAGTGTCCGGGCAGAATGATTGGGGTGGAGACGCTCCTTCAGGTATACTGGACCGAGGCCATTTAGGGCTTTAAAGGTCAGCACCAACACTTTGAATTGTGCTCGGAAACATACTTCGTAGCTTCAGTCTGGTCCACAATCATGGATAAGGGAATGCTTCTGCACTCAGCTCTTGCTTGTGGGCATATCATAGGAATCTTGTTGACCACTGTGAGAACAGGATGCTAGAATAGATGGGCCTCTGAGCTGGCGTCCTTATGGGTGATTCTGCAGTGCCATCTCTCCACTGCAAGGTAGGGGATAATGGAAGTATTAGTGGTGAAAGGTCCAGGGACTACAGGGATTTGGAATCTTTGCAAGTTTGATGCACTTGAGATTTGAGGCTTGCCAAATTTGTATTAACCTATTATCCCAACTGGATTTTTAGTTTGTGATGGCTACATAGAAGCATCTCTTGGTGCAAAGTGATCTGTACTCTGAGATCTGCTGGCTTCTGCAGAAAAGGAATACCACTGCTGTCTTGATTTTATAGCATACTAGAAGTACTTTGTAGAGCACTTTGAATATGTACTGTAACAGGATATATACTGTACATATTTTATGTTGACAATTATTTGCAAAATAGCTTTGCAAGACCTGTAAGCAAATCACAGTAAATTTACAGGAGAGGAAACCAAGTTTAGGGGAAAACGAATGAGATTTGACTGGCTTTGAAAACCTGTTGAAAGACAACATATCATCTCCAGACTCAGGATGAGGGATTGATGGGACTTCTGCTCCAACCCTAAACAAATATGGGGGGGGGGAAGAATGGCATCATAGAGAGATGGCAGATCTGTGGTCATCCAGATGTTTCTGAACTACAGCTCCCATCAGCCCCAGCCTCATGGAGAGTGATCAGGGATGATGGGACCTGTACTTCAACAGCATCTGGAAGGCCACAGCTTCCCCAGCACTGACATAATACATTGCTACCTTGTTAAAGTGTTTAGAAAATGTATGGGAGGGGTGGAGGATCCACACAGACACACACAAACTTCAATTTATGTAGGTACAAATATACAGAGTGAACAGTTTAATGGAGAATAGCTCCTTATCTGTAACTCACTTTACAAGGCAACTATTAGTTCTTGTTATCAGAGGTTTTGCAGAATCTTCATATTCTGCTAAAAGCTATATATAGGATTAGGTTTTATTCTATCTAATCAGATCTTTACTATGTAACTTGTTTTTTTGGGTTTTTTTTACATATCACTACAGTGTTTGTTTTGCAGTGTTAAAATTATGCTACCTACATTTTTTTTATCTGTGTCCTGCCATGTAATAATAATAAAAAAAGCAATGAGGTTAAACTGTGAAAAGTCAACGCCTTTTTCTTCTCTTCACAAAGCATTTTGCAGTAGGTGGCAAAGTATTTAAGCCATTTAGAATTCATGTCAACTATCCCAGATATGCATGGGTAAGAAGAAGGAAAGGCTGTACTTCATTATTTGCAGCAATGAATTGACATGAAAGAAAACATTTTAAAGAGTCCAGTGACTTCATTTTCTTTGTGTGCTGAATATCAGGGGTTCCATACCATGAATGTTTTGCCTATGTAATGCATAATGAATTCATTGATAAGCTATGCACAGATTTTATGCCAGAAGGAGAGCAGTTGCACGGAAATTTCAGACTCCTCTGAAGATACAGAATCAACCCACACATTTTCACTATAACCAAGTTTGGACACATTAAAGCCAGATTCTTGCCACTGACTTCTGCAGAATTAAGGTTAAACTGGGAGCAAGTACCATTGACCTCGAAAAGACTTATTTCTCAGTAGTGATGTATAGGATTTCACTGGAAATCAATTCTATCCAAGCACAGTGGCTTAACTACCTTTTTTCCAGATTGTTTATTTGCCACTGTCTTCAGGAATATTCTCATGCTGTTTCTGACAAGATGCATAAATGATGATGGCCCTTGTGTCTCAGAACTGGACTCCGGTAGACCTGGACAAGGAGCTACCGATGAGCAGGAAACTTAGAAGCTGCATGCTGCATGCTACACCTGCCACAGCTCACATGATAGGCATACCAGGAGAAGGAAGGTACAAAGGAAGACAGAAGGCAAGTCCCACCTCTGCACAGTGTCAGAGCAAACCTTTTCAAACCAGAGTCGTTGCCCCAAGAAACCATCTCTTTAAGAGGTGACTTCCAGGCAGATGGAGAGTCTGTGGCTCTGCATGTGTTGCAGACTCCATAACCCATTAGCCCCAGCCAACACGGTCAATAGACTGAAGTTACGGCAGTTGTAGACCAACAACATTTGGATGGCGAGAGTTTCCTCATCTCTGCTGATGGAGAAATGGGTGAGGGAGTAGTCAGGTGAGCTAAAGGCCATGAGAGGGATGTCTGATGGAACCCCGCCGTAATCCTTGCCCTTATCCCCTCATCATGAATTGTTGCAAGCCTCTCTGCATGAAGCTAGTGCCTAGAGATGAGTTGTACTGTGAGAGAATCAGAAACATGCAGCCATTAAAACAAAAATACTGATATAGTTGTCTCCCAGAAGATGTCTTTGTTTAAGACTTCTCCAGTCACAACATGACTGCCAGATCACCTAACAAAAACTGGGTTTTTCTCGCCTTCGCAAAGCAGAGCTTATCCTGTGTTTCCAGCTTGTCATAGAGTTTGCAATTCTTTTGTATATTTTTGTGGTGCTTTTGACATACAGAAACAACCTCAACCCGTGCAGCAAACGGCAGTTAGGAAAAGTGCAGCCAGGGAGTTGAAATATTCTCTTTACTTGTTCTTTCTTTTTCTTTTTAGATATTTCGAAAGCACCAACCTAAGCACGTCCACAGGACTTTTTTTTTATTAGCAACGTCTAAAAATATTTGGAGGTGAGCCCTCTCCTCCTGTAATAGCCTAAAAGAGCTGACGTGTTATCACATATGGTTGAAATGTCTTTATCTGGTTAGCTTCATGCCTGTTTGAGAAGTGTGGGGAGTTCAGTTTCCATCTGTGTGTGTGCCCAAAAGGTTACTGAGTGTCAGATGTCGGGGCTCAGACTAGGTCAATCAGGGATGCAGAAATGTGCAAAAAAATGATAAATGGCTTCAGAGGAGAGGGGAAAGCGCAAAACCAAAGCTTCTGTAATAAGCAATCTTTTAAGCAGCCCCCTTCAAGGTCAGCATGGTGTAGAACCGCTGTGCTTTTATGGGAAATGGTTACTCTATATATAAACTGGAACATTATAAAGTGGAAAATTAGGAAAAGCTGGTGGGAGAACGATATTCTTAGAGAATTCATCTTATGCTATCCACTAAGAATGATATGCTTAAAAGTTCCTACATGGTTAACTATACTCAGAATCCCAGTTCTGATTGGATGTTAATAGGAGCAATTATGGCCTGATCATAATGGGATGCATTGTCCGCTGCTGCCTAAGGCATAGTATTTTGTACCTCCCAAATGAGGAATGAGGCAGAATAAGACAAAACGTGAGGATCTCAAGACAATGGTTGCTCTAGAAATAACACCAGGCTACAGTCAAGACCTTGCAATTTACCACCATGACAGCACAGTCAGATCAGCACAAAACAATGCCATACAAACCCACTACAAGACACAGATCAGGACGGAGTGGCGAATGTCAGTGCCAACATGGCTCCTGTATCATAGAGAAGTATGGGACTGTGACTGGTTCAGCGATGGCCCAAGGCTGCTGACTGTTCCCATGAGCTCAGCTATGTATTGGTATCCAGCAATCAGAATGAACTGCTGTGTAGATCGCATAGGTCACATAGGTCACAAAACAAGGATCAGGACTATTCCAGATGTTGTGCAGATGTTAGTGCACTGTTTACATGGGGGGGGTGTATGTCTATGGACTTCCCCTGTGAGGACAGAGGGCTGTATTCAGCTAAGTCCTGCTCATAAATGCATGAACCTAAGTTGGTTGTGAATTTTAGCTTCAATAGGTTCACTCAGCATACAACCTGGAATGTCGTTCACAATGCCTGTTAGATGGCTCTTTAGTGTGATCCACAAGGGCTCTTGCACCAGTGATTGGGACAGTTGCGTGGAATTTGTGGCTCAGTTGCACATAGTTGATTTGCACATGAACCATGGACCAATCAATATGTATGTGTTCTTTCGTCACTGTAAGAATAGCACTGGAAGTGATGTGCTAATAAGCTCTTAGCATGGAGAACACCCAAGTGCTGCTGCATGGGTTCGGAGTCATTACTGACTAGCAGTGGCTCTCCAAGGTTTCAAACAGGGATCTTCCCAGCCTTACTGGGACCTTTGGCATGAAAAGCAGGTGCTAGCAGGAATAAGGGCAACCCCAGTTGATGAATGTGACTGTGCACCAGCATGTCTCATTTTAGAAACTGAGAACAAGACCATTTCCATCCCTAAAGCAACTAGGCAAAAAGGGGAAAAAAGAACTCTGCTCAATTAGACCCTTTTGTTACTTTTAATGAGGACTGTTACAGAGTAATTGGAAACATATGTTCCAAGTGACTACAAAACTGAACAATATTTTTTCTGCCTAATCTTTAGATTGAAATCTTATGGATTATTATTACAGCAAAATTCAAGGAAGCCTAGATGACTATGGCTGATTACTTACTCTTTTCACTTTCCTTTTGTAATCTATAGACAATAGATTGAATGACCTGCATGGCCATAATGGGACAAAATTCAATAGCTCATCTGCTGGTGATCTTGATGTTCATTTTCTATTTTTTTTTTAAAAAAAATCTAGTCCTCACAGTGGCATAGTAAAACCAAAAAGAGAGGAGCTAGAAGGTTGGGTCTTTGAGGACAGTTTGTGGGATTTCCCCTCAAAAACTAGAAAACAGGGATAAAAAGGCATCCACCCAGGGCTTTCCCAGAAGTCACAGTGTTCCCACAGGGACTGTAAGGTGAAAGGTAAAGTTTAAAGGACCCCTGGATGGTTAAGTCCAGTCAAAGGCGACTATGGGGTGCAGCATAGACCACAGCGCCACCACGTTCTTTACCTTTACCTTATAGGGACTGTATATATGGCACTATAGTTGATGATAGATGGTGATATAGATAGATAGATAGATGATAGATAGATAGATAGATAGATAGATAGATGATAGATAGATAGATAGATAGATAGATAGATAGATAGATAGATAGATAGATAGATAGATAATGGATGGATATAGCACTACTCAGAATCAGTTATCTCAAACCTCCTACGCAGTGCTATTTTTCTACAAAAAGAGGTGCCAGAACTCACCATGAATGCCTCCCTCTTTCTTTTACAATGGCAATGGCACCCACTTGAGAGCTGCCAGAAGTCACCTGAGATGTTTCAGAACTCACTGGAGAGGTGCCAAAACTGAGTTCCAGCGAGTTCCCCCTGAATAAAGCCCCGCTCCTATTTAGGACTAACAAGCACTACAGTTGAGCTCTCTTCAGGCATTCCAAAGAAATGGGAGCGTTCACACTGCCTATGGGCCTGGGGATGCATGGTCCAGCCCTACCTCAACTGTCCTTGTGGTGATTCCCATGCTTGGAATGTTGGGTCATGATCTGGGAAGCCAGGATTCATATCCATGAAGCTCATGGGATGACCTTGGACCAGTCACTGCCCCGTAACCTAACCTTTATCACGATGCTGTTATAAGAATAAAACTGGGAGTCTCTGAGCTCCTTGGAGAGAAAGTAGGATGTAAAAGTAATAATTAATAAATAAAATGTCAGGTCCAGCTCCTCCTCTACCACCATTAATGCACTGAGCATGAGAGCTTGCAGGGAGAGTCTAACCACAGTCACAGCTAAAAATCACCCTGCAGGCTATTGTGCTCAACATGTGAAAGGTCAGGAGTGGAAATGGAGGGGCATTGTGCATGGGGGTGTTTGAAACTTCACATGTCCTTTAGAACAGAGCCTTATACCCAGACAGTCCAGGAATTAGCATGTTTTTACATGAGTAGAATGTGTCTTTTTATTTAAAATGCATCTCTGGGTTATTTGTGGGGCATAGGAATTTGTTTATATATTTTTTCAAAATATAGTCCGACTCCCCACATGGTTTGAGGGACAGTGGACCGGCTCCCTGCTGAAAAAGTTTGCTGACCCCTGCCTTATACTAAGGAGGTTGCATAGATAGTTTGTTTCCAGAAGAAGGGTAATAATGAGAGAGAGAGAGAGAGAGAGAGAGAGGGAGGGAGAGAGAGGGAGAGATATCTTTTATATGAAACACTGGGGAACGGGAAACAAAATATATATAAAAAAATCCTTCCAGTAGCACCTTGGTGACCAACTACCGGTAAGTTTGTCACTGGTATGTGCTTTCTTCTTCAGATAGGGGAAAGGGAGAAAAGGAGGCAAGCTTCTGGGACTCTGAGATCTCAAAGAAATCCAGAGCAGACCCTCGTAACGGGGAAGGCATCACTAGGCCAGAGCCATGGTTCTGCTTCTTCAGCCCCTCAAAGTAGAAGGAAAGAATTGCCACAGCTCCCTGAATGACTCATTCCTGGTTGGAGCATTCACAAAGAGGCAGGCAGAGCTCATCTGGAAACGTGAGGCAGGCTGGAAGCAAAACTTTTTTCCAGTATTATTATCCTGTTTGCATGTGCCTAATTAGTATATGTCCTCCTGAATGCTGCCCTCCTTCACCAGCCCCAGCCTGAATGCATTGATATTGTCTCCTTAAAAGTTCAGAACCCCCCAGTGACAGGAATATTAATGCACCAACCCTGACATATCTGTTTCAGCTCATACATATGCAATGTCTTTGTTTTCAGAGATTTATGTCAGACTTTGCTGGAGTGAGGTATTCTACCATTTTAGATAATAGCATGCCAAAGTGATGTTATCAGGCACATTCGCTACTCACTCAGGCAAACGAGAGAAGCTTCCCTTCCCTTCCCAGCTTCGGCACGCAGAAACTGTTATTTATCCTTATTTGATGAAATCTTTCTGGGGGAAATGGTATATTTTTAGAAGAAGATTATGGTCATCCTGTGGATTATCTTTTAATTAAGAATGGATGATTTGTGCCCACTCTGCTGTAGCAAACGTCTTGCTGCTAATGAAGTTTAAACAGACTTACTTTATTTAATTATGGCTAATCACTAGGGTAAAATGTGGAATTGTCTTTGATCCACATGTAGACTGGTAATCCTTGTGGCAGATAGCATCTTGTATTCCTTCAAACTTTTTTTTTTTTAAGTTTCTCCAGGAGGTCCCAGCTCAAGGAAGGGTTAATTGAGATAGCTGGACTTGCGTGATTGATATTTTTTCCTCTCTCTCTCTCCCCCCCCCCCTTTCTTTTTCCTAAGGACGGTCCTCTCCTTCTCTTCCTCTGCCTGCCTCTCTCTCCCCATCCATTCACCTTCAGGCCTTGTAATATAGTAGATAGCTGCTTGTTTGACAAAAGGGACCTGAGGGGGCTGAGGGCCGGCTGGATCCAGGAGACAAAAAACAGAAACGGCTGGAAGGAAAGCAGGGGGTGAGGAGAGGGCAGTAGAGACCAGTGTCAAGCAGAAGAGGGCACTAGTTAACTGACCTATTTCAGCCACCGGCTCTTATCCAGCAGCTCAAAACAATTGTTTTCTGCATGGGGCAGTAATACAATCCCCCTCCCCCTCCCCCTGCAAAACACATGTTTATAACATAAATGACACGATTGAGCATTTGACTATTTGAGCGTATCTTACAAGTTTCTGGTAAGGCATTTGATTGTCTATTTGGCTTAGTCTCCCACCCACCCAAAAGAAGAGTAAAACAATTTATAATAGAATACCGTAAGTAGTTCAGTGTAGAAATGCAATCCCAACTTATATCTGAGTAGTGTGGGGGTTAGCACTCCCTCCCCCTGACCTATGTTTTTTTTATGTGAGGGAGAAGGATTGCCCAGCCATCACTGTAACGCCAGACAATATTATTACAGGAAATATTCCTGCTGCAGAAGGACAGGGGTTTCTCAGCTCTCAAGCCACTGAACCCAGTTTAGTGGGAATGATAAAATGAGTTGTGGGTTAGTGTTACACAACAGATCTTCCAGACAGTCACAATATTTTTGGTGGGAGGGGGTAATTCAAGTGCATGTTTAGGTTAGCAGTCCTTATCCTATATACTGCACCTACAATAGGAACCCAAGCAATCTAGGTGGGGGGGGGATTTAAAATAATTATTTAACCTGCCAAGCCACAAATCCCAGACCCAATTCCCCCCCCCCAAAAGTATATGCTATTAAGATTCAAAGAAAGATTCAAAGAAGACAAATGAACAAAACAGAACAATGAAACCAGTGGAACTCTGTGACTCAGGCCCAACTGATCCTAAGCTATTTATTTTCAACATAGCATTCTGGGCTCCTCAGGTGTAAAGCAGCAAATATAGTTACTGGTTTCCTGATGGTCCTTATTGGATTATGGGCCCCCAATGGTACGAAGCGGATGACAGCTTGTGTTCAACAGCTCACCTTTAAGGGCTCTATCCATGAGCGTAGCAAGGGGGGCAGCAGGCAGCTGTCTCCCCCTAAATCAAGAAAAACCAATAAAAATAAATACAAATCTGAGGTTCTTCCCCTCCTAACAAAAGCCTGTCCCCTTAAAAATAACACGCCCCCCCAAACAAAAATCCTGTCTATGCCCATGGCTCTATCCCAGATATGGGTTTGAGTGACAATTGCTATTCAATGACCAATCAGACCCCATGTCACTTTTTGCTGATAAAAAAGGGTCTGACACCCATTGGGAAGTGAGGGATTGCTAGACTCTGGGATCAGAGGAGTGGGACTACCTGCTTTCCTTGCCTGAGGTGGACTCCCATTCCTACCTCTCCATGGCTGGATCTATTCTAGACACATCAAAGAAGTGTTTCAGGAAAACACGTTGTAAACTTTATATGAGAAATCGCATTGGCAAAATCCTAACTCAACAGTGCCATCTGGTGTCACAGTGTTATAATGCATATACAACACATGTAAAAAACTTTTTCTTTACCAATCTAGCTGAAGTCCCTTGTCTCTAAACCAGGAAGTGATCCTCATTGTTTACAAGGATCATTCTTTTAGGGGTGGGGTATGCATGGATTGACAGCAGGTTTGCAGCAGGGCAAGCTGCCAGACATGAGTATGCAATGTTCCAGCTCAGGAGCACATCCAAAGACTTTCAGCAGACTACCCTGCTGAAGACCCATGGAAAAGCCTTGGGGTGGGGCCAGCATGGGGTGTGTCAACAGGGTGAGTACATACACCCTCACCCTTCTCCCTCACACAATTGTCATTGCAAAGTTGTGAGTTGCCTGCACAGGGCTTGTGAGCTCCTCTTTCTAGTGCCAGAATTTGGACCTTCAGATATATGGCAAGGTGATTATCCATCTACAGCAAAGTTAACCCCCTTCCATTACCTGGAGTTAGGGATATAGATCACTTGATTTAACTTGAGCAAGCAAAGAAATAATGGAACTATACTTATGGGGGCTGAATGCCCTGTTTGCATTTGTATCACTGTATGTTCATCCCTTCCTAGGTTTACAAATCGTTGTGGTCAGCAGAATTTCAGGAGGAACCAAACTGCTACTTAAGACATTGCTGTAACTTTTGCCCACTGCAATCCAATGGAATTCTCTTTGATGCTTCTGTTGGAGTAACACAAATTGGCCAATTTTTCCGCAGATGTCTGAGAGAGATCAGTAGCCCTAGTCATGTGCATAAAGCATTGGTGTCTGGGCACCAAGGTTCTGTGTTTTAACATTCCTCCTTACTACTTTCACGGACCAATCAGCTTTCGAAATATTTTATTTCCTCGCCAGGCTTACAACATGTGTCTCTTTTTTAATGAATAGGACCTAACATTCACAATGCCCAACTCAGCACTCTAGCTGGTGTACACACTAAAGTCAGTCATCCAGACTGCAGTTTAAATGGGCAGTGACCGCTGGGGACTAGAATTTGCTGTGTGTCTGTACTACTGAAATCCATGTGTCTGTTGCGTGTTCAGACCCAGAGACCTCTCCCCTATATAAATTCACACTTGATTCAAATTTTAGTTTGGTTATTGGCAGAATTTAGGCCACAACTTTATTGATTACAGAAAGCGAGTGGTTGCATAGGCTCTGGTTCAATTGGCTCCCTGCACTATTGCAGGTAGCGCTGACCCAGGGCACCAGCATAGGTCAGCCAAGGGTGAACACCTGGATAGGTGGAAAGCCGGGAACAGGCTATGTCCGCCACCAAGATGTCACCCTGGACTCAGGCACGGTCACAACCCCCACTCAGGGGTTGACCAAACCATTTGAGTCCCTGCATTCCTTTAACGGAATACCCTTCACATAGGGATGGCAGGAGCGTTCCCCCATCCCTATCAACTGAACCAGTGCCTATCCACAACCTTACAAGTTGTGACGATTTGCTACGTGGCAGGCGAAACCCAAATGGCAACAGCCAATCAGCCAAGTAGGAAAATTCCTGCCGCGCCCCATCCCAATGACAGATGACACATGATGGCATAGCAAGGTCAAGCGTAACAAAGCCTTACCAGTAGGGAGAGGTGGGTGAATATTCCGAATGCACACACTGAAAGAGAAAGCTCTGGGTCACGTGCATGGGTATATGTAGGCCCCTCAATCCGTTTGCACTGGGCCTCATTGGCCAGATTGAACCCCACATCGAGGGACCTACCAATCGGGTGTTGTGGCTGACCAATCTTACCCACCCACAACACAGGAGGTCAGTCTCCAGATCTCACCGCAACACATGCCCTCTTTGAGGGAGGACACTATTTCCAGGCATGGGAGTTTCCAAGAAGAGCCCATCTGCACATGAAATGTATGTGGATTCCCAGAGATACAGCCACATCTAAATGCACATGGATCTCTGGATCAGCGCATATGACGACAGCCACTCCTCAAAGTAAACAAAATGCAGATGTTTCTTCCCTGGGTCTATATTTGTGGTTGAGTTACCACAATCACTTATTAAACATCTGCAATTCTGTCTCTCTGCTGGGATGCATACTTTTGCTGATGTCACATCCTGATAACTTCAGTGCATTTGTGATATCTTTATAAGTGATTCTTTCTGCTTCTCTCCCAAGGAGTTACCGGGGGGGGGGCAACTTCTGGCTTGCGCCTGTTGGGCAAAATACGCACCAACCGAGTGGCAACAGCGGCAGGGTCAATGAAATAACAAAGTCGTCTTCAGTATCTTTGCTTGCTTTTATTTACAATTATATACACCAGCGTTTCTCAACCGCTGGCTGGTGTGCCGCGACGTGCGGCGACGAGAAGGGCGATTTGCATTGTCACGTGCCTGGCGGCTGCCAATAGACAACGCTGACCCGCCGGAAAGCAATATTTCTCCTCCTCTTTCCCAAAGCTCAGTGCAAGCGAGCCTGGCGGCCGCCAATACACAACACTGACCCGCCGGAAAGCAATATTTGGCAAGTGTTTCTTACAGACATTATTATAATATAGGGCGGCACAGAGTTAATTTTTAAAACTTTTTTAATGGTGGTGTGCCTCGTGATTTTTTTCACGGAACAAGTGTGCCGTGGCCCAAAAAAGGTTGAGAAACACTGATATACACCACACTCCTCTACTCCATTCCTCTCATTTCACAATACATCACCACCACCCCATGAACCATTTGGGTAGCTTAAATACAGAATTCAAAATAGTCAATTACCCAATCACATGACAGTAAGCAAACTCTACCTTCAATTATTCAAATTAGCAAAAGCTCACAGGTGTGCTATCATTCAGAACAAGGTTGCAAACACACATCTCTGTGTAGCACCATTGACCACATCAGTCTTAAAGGAAAAACCTAACAGAGCCTGTGTCTCATTTGCTAGGTGGCCACAGGATATAAAAATATTGAAATTAAACTTATCTTGCCTGTTATCTTCTTAGAGATGTTTTAGTTTATACCATAGGCATGGGAAAATACACACACACCTATTCAAGTCATTTTTGGCACTAAAGTTTGGGGGACATGATCTTTTAGAAGAATTAGCATGCTTTTCTCTCTTTTGCATGGCAACAACGGCAGCCAGCCTTCACATGAAAAAGGGAGCTTGTTAAACATCATGTAACACTGAGTGTGCTGAATATTTTAAAGGTCAGGTATTGACAGGCTTTGAGCTGCTTATGTTTCCCTAATGACCCCAATTACATCCAAGCTGAGTAAGTAGTCAATAAACAATGGCATTAACATATGTAGAAAAAAGTGTTTATTTTACATTTCCAAGACAATTGGCAATCTCCGGGTTTGTCACCCAAATGCTGAAGCGAGATCATGGGGTCCTTTGATGAATGAGAAGAACAAGAGAGGGGCCAGGGGTGTTAGAGACTTCAGGCCTGTCTGAGAAAGTTCAGGTTGCCTATCTCACACTATGGCAGACAAAGCGGATTTATCACTGCAATTATGCTTATGTAAATAATTCCAGGGAAGAAGATGTAACCCAGCATCTTGTTGCATAGGGTTGGCTGAATATTTAGCAGGACCCACGGGAGGGAACCACGTTACTTTAAAAAGAAACTTGAACTATCTGTTGTTGTTTTTAGTTTCTCATGAGTCGAGCATGCATATATCTACCCGTTTATTTTTAACATGTTTCCATGGGATGAGCTTTTTTTAAAGCTTTGTTTAGGCAAAAGCAGTACTTTTCAAATCCGCTTCTAAATGCATGTGTGCCACACACACACAGAGAGAGAGAGTTAGACATTAGAAAGCACCAATTCTATATAGAGGTGAGTGGAAAGATGTATCTAAAGGCATAAAAACAAAATATTCAAGACAGAAACAACAAAAGATTCTGTGGCACTTTAAAAGTATTGTGGTATCAGCTTTGCTGGGCTAGAGCCCATTAAAGCAGATCCCTGAACTAGAAGTTTGTCTAGATCTTCTTGCTCCCGATGCAGTGGACTCTCTGACCCTTGAAAGCCTTTGCCACAATTTGTCAGCCTTTAAGGTACCACAGGGCTCACACTAGCATTACTGCTACTATTCTGGAATACAATACAAAATTTCACGTTTGCTGAATTTTCTTCTGAAGTCACAGGCTACAGCTTTAGAAGGGCAACATGACCTCGATACACAACTTTTGCAATTATTTAGAAATGGTAAGGATACAGACAAACAAACAAAAACCCCAGCATCAAACCAGAGAAATATACATGCCTTGAGTTTTCATGGTGTACGAGATCCTGGATTATCCCAGCAACTGGCAATTTCTTTTCAGAGCTGTTTCAAGGTGAGTTGACATGTTTGGTTTGAGTGATAGATAACCCATAATAGATCAATAGTGTGTCGGGCTGTAATGTGTGGGTTGTAACTATCCCATTGACCTCATCAGTAAACATGGTGTTGATTGGGTGATAGGCAAGGAAAACATCTTCCATTTTATTTCAAGCAGTTGACCTCACTGGGCAAATGTCTATTTAGAAAACTATTTATATTTCGCCCTACTTTGTTGATGCGAATATGAAGCCATACTATCCACACTCGAGAATTTTAGCCACCTATAGTCAAATTCTGAGGGCAGGCACTGTAAAAATAGAACGTTTTCAAGGAGAAAAATGTCAGTGGTGATTTTGCATACAGTTTTGTAGCTATACTCTCAATGGAGTTAGTGAGATTTAAGTAGTATAAAAAGGTAAAGGGACCCCTGACCATTAGGTCCAGTCGCGGACGACTCTGGGGTTGCGGCACTTATCTCGCTTTACTGGCCAAGGGAGCTGGCGTACAGCTTCTGGATCATGTGACCAGCACGACTAAGCCTCTTTTGGCAAACCAGAGCGGTGCACCATTTACCTTCCCGCCAGAGTGGTACCTATTTATCTACTTGCACTTCGTGCTTTCAAATTGCTAGGTTGGCAGGAGCAGGGACTGAGCAACGGGAGCTCACCCCATCGCGGGGATTCAAACTGCCAACCTTCTGATCGGCAAGTCCTAGGCCCTGTGGTTTAGCCCACAGCGCCACCCGCGTCCCAACTTAAGTAGTATAACTCAGTATTATTCAGGATATTTGCCGTTCTTTAAAAATTGCCTTTTGTCCATGATATGTTGACACTCAGAAGTCAGGTATAATCAATGGCCAATAATAAACATATGAATGACTAAACAAATAGCCCTTATATGCAGTGTTCTGGTAGGACAGCAGAACAGTAGCCATGTCAAGGGATACTATCTTTGTACTTCATGTAAACTGAGTCAAGAGCAGGAGCCTTGAGGGATTAATTACCTTTTTATTATTATTATTAATTTATTTTTAAAATGTGAGGGCGATCTGGCTGCGACATCTGTCACCCCATTGATTGCCAGGGTTGATTCGGCTAGGCGGGTATCCCCTTCCTCCCTCACCGCTCCATGTGCATCCCTCCCAAAGCTGCACGCTCAGTGGAAGAGGACAACCATCCCAGATAGAAGGAGTGTACCATTCTTCAGTCAAGGGTATACAATAGCTGCACTCCCCTGCTAGAATCTCCAAAGCAGCTCGAGGTATTAATTGCCATATCTCCTCTCAGGTAGGCATTGGTATTCAAGTAGCGAGATGCCATACCTCACCTCTGGAAAATTAACTCCAGGAAAGGCAAGCAGCTTACCACTTATGAGGAAGCCATTGCTATGCCCACTCACAAGTAAATTTAGGCTGTATAACAGCATGAGGCTTGAAGAGCTAGTGCAGAAGGTGCTTTCAGTCTGGGAAACATCTGCTAGGCCATGTGTAGAAGAGAACATATTCCAGAGCAGGGGTGGGGAACCTGTAGCACTGCAGATCCTGCTGGACACCTGTCATCCTAAACCACTGGTCCTGCTGGAGTCGAACAATAGCTGTAGGGCCAAGGTTTCCCATCCCTCTTTCAGTCCAATCCTTGGGGCAGCAGAATCAGGTGAGGCCCCTCCCTCTTGTGCAACAGCATTGTGGACCACCGTGTGCAGCAGGACAAGCGACGTTAGAACAACCCCATGGTGACCCAAGATTGTGTTTAGATGTTTGTTTGTCTGGGTTGGGATTCTCTCTTGCTGCTGGTTAAAATGAAAGGGGTTGGTGTGTATAATTTTAAAGGGCTTTGCAGAACAGTAGCAGCACCTCCAGGCATGAGGTTGGGGTAGAGACATTATGGTCTAAGAGGCTGAACTTAATCCGTACCTAGCAAAATATTCAAGGTGGATGTTGTGTGAATACAGGGAGGGCTTCTATATGACAGCACCCCTTACATGATCAGCATGTTTTGGAGCATAAAAATCACAATGCACACCCTGTGGGATCCTTGTGAGTGAGGATCAAGCTCCCAAATGTCCAGAGGTCCAGATGTTGCCTTCTTTGTACCTGCAGCATGTCACACAAACACATATTGTAGTTACCGGTAGTGGCAACAGTTCACTTATCAAAGTAAAGGGATCTCTTAGGGCATAATGGGAGTTAAAAACTTGCTTCCTGTCCCTGATGAGCCCAGTCATTGAGAAGCAAGCTTTTTGGCTACATCTACCTGACCTCTGTTTCGTCATCACACAGCCTTAGATACAAGAGGCATTCAGATACCCCGCATGTACTGGGAGGGGGGTGTAAATGGAGAGGGATGCCTAGCCCCAGCCCCATGTCTCTGCCTTCTGTGTGTTTGGAATGCCTCAGAAGGAGCTCTACGTATATAAATAATGAGGAGGGAACCAGGCCCTTGTGCAAAGGAACTTGATATGTGAACATCAGAATGTGCATGGGGGCTTTTATGACATCCTCTGAACATATGGAGGGTGGCAGAGCCCCTTACACATTATTTCAAGAACTGGGGAACATCTGGACCCTTTAAATAGATCAATAGGGAGAGAGAACGAAAGAGGGGGGGGGAGCTCCTGGTCAGTCTATTCTGCTCCTGCCACAGTTTGTTTCTGATGGGAAACAGTTTCACAAAGGTCTAACTAATAAACAGACTTATATTATACACACTGATTTAAAAATGGTTTGTTCCTAAAAATAGCAAGAAGCAACCACTTATGGTACCATGTTACGTCCACATAGGCAGGGCCGGCCCTAAGGCAAGACTGGGTGGCGCAACGCGCCAGGGCGCTGGGCCGCCAGGGGGCGCCACGCTGCTGCACTCGCGGCAGCTGCACTGCGCCTGCTAGACAGCCGCGCTGGGAAACAGGGCGGGGGGGCACCAGAGGGATCTTCGCACCATGGTGCCAGGGCACCAGATATGCTTAAGGCGGCCCTGCACATAGGGGCTGGTTCATCCATCCAAAAAATAAAATAAAATAAAATTCAGATTTAAGCCCAGGTCAGACTCCTCTTTTCAAACAGTGGTTTTAGCCGGACTTGCTGTTGCCACTGATGATTGAAACTCGATTGCTTTCCTAGTTCTACCCCAAGCTAGCAGAGAGAGTTAGAAGGATATGCTAGTCTGGCAGGAGGCGAGATCCCTGTCACTCAAGGTCTCCCGGATCAACATTTAAAGGGAGAGTATTTTTCAAATGAACTTGGAGCATCAAAATGTTTATTGGCACTAAAAGGCAGGTAGCACAGAACGGCTTGCATTTCCCCTGAAATGACAGTTCAAAGATGGCATTTTTGTTGTCAGTCACACAAAGCGGTTCCTCCACACAGCTCCCAGCTTTAGCCATATTAGAAGCTAATTTGAAAGAGATGTAGACTAGAGATCAGAGCAACGGCTGTGGTCCACGTCCATGAACACGGCTGTGGACGTCTGTCTGTGCAGCTTGGGGGGAGGGGTAGTTGGGGGTGGCAAATTTAGCCATCACACTGCCCATATGGCTGCCACAGGAGCAGTAGGGTATGAAGGTCACAAACAAAGTCACACTCTGCCTTGCCTTTGTATATAAAAATGCCCTTCCATTCAATGCATGGTCCTGCCATTGCTGAGATGCTGCAACCCCCGGGTGTCACTTAAGGCGTAGTTTCATTAAGGCTCTTGAACCTTATCATGTTACACTTCAGAAAGAGTGACCAGCTTATTTAAAACAAAGAAGCTCTGACCTTTCTCCCCTTTTGAAACTAAAAACAGATGAGGCTAAAGTGACTCATTTCCGGCTTTAAACAAGCTCTAAAAAATACTTTCCATGTACAGTTGGTAAGCCTTTTCAGCCCCCCCCCCCTTTTCTTCTTCTTCCTCTCCTTCTTTGCATAAATATCTCATTCCTTCTCTCTCTTTTTGTCAAGGTCAACGTATTTATTACTTGTATTCATGGTGTAGTCCTTTTTTCTTCCTTCAAGCTCTCTTTCTCTCTCTTCTTTTTTATTTTTTATCTGTGTTGTTTATAACCATGACCCTTGATCTTCCAAGTCTTAAAACAGCTTGGCTTTCAGCAGCTAAAACTGACAAGGTCAGCATTTTTCTGTTTATTCTGAGAATACTATTTACCCTCTGGGGTTTTTAAAAGCAATTCTGTAAAGCATCACTTGGAAAAAGTTTGTAACATTCACAGAGACTTCCATTAACTTCACGCACAAGAAGCAGCGAAACTTCTCGGTTTGCTGAACTCCAGAACAAAACCAACGCCCCAGCCGGGCTTTCACAAACAATCAAATAGCTAAGTAGTGCCATAAATGCTTCAAGCCCTTCTAGAGAAAAAAACAATTTAGCAACACCTTATCCATTTAAAAATTGCCTCATCTCTCTGCTGTGATTTTTCATGAAACTGGACATAACTATTTATATCACACAGCTCTTGCAGAATAACAAAAATCCTAACATGTTGTGTTACGGGATTGCATGTTCTCTCACTTCAAACTGTCACAGCTACGCTCTTAACAGACATGCTATTTAGGCACAATATTGATATGCTATGTGGTATCCTGTGTTGTGCTTAGTTCCAGCTTCCCCTTAGAGCTGGTGGCTCTCAGTGGAAGATTGGTGTACCTAAGTCCCACATAAGTCTAATCACTTAAATAGTCACATGGGATCTATGAATTTAAAGCTTTTATGCAACTGAAGCTACCATTCCACAAGTAACCAAATGGAAACAAATACCATGCATCAGTTGCATGGTAGTTTGAGTTGCATGGACTCTGTATGTCTATTCCAGTGAGCATACAAATCTGGGGCTTTTTTCCATAACAGGGTTCCTGTGCATTTAATGGGGTTGCCAACTTTTACTGGCTGCTGCTACTTCTCTGCCTGTAACAACATTCAACAACATTATCCGGGGGGGGGGGGGCATGTTGGTTCCCAACACCACAGCTGATCTCTGCATGTTGTGTGATTATTAAAGGTATCAGAGCAGATCCAGCTGGGGGTTTTCAGGTAAATTGTCAAGGCTAGGCTTTAAAGGCTGCAATGGAAAAACAGGAAATTCAGCAGAAAAAGAACTCACAGTCCCACAGTTGCCTCCTCTCTTTCTCCCACTTCCTGAAGGCTCTCATATGCCTTCAAAAGCTGCCTGTCAGAAATTTGGCTGTTGTGCATATGAGAGTCCCCCTCCCCCTTTCCCTCATGCCTCCCAAACAATTTTGTTACTCATTTCCTATGATTTCTTCTCCCTGATTCCTTTTACACTAACCTCTTGGCCTTCCTGAAATGTAAACTGTTCAAGGCTGATGCCTGGTCTGTGAGAATCCTGCCTAGCAACAACATGCTTCTAAACTTCCAGAGATGAAGACTGCCCCAAAACATTACCCACCGACAGCAAAATAAGAAAGCCCATTGACTAAATACAGGCAATGACCAATTTACAAGCGTCCAATTGACGTGCAACCGCGCATATGCAACTTTTTAAAAATGGCAAAAGCAGCCCAGAAAGAGCCCAGAAAGGGCAAAAATGGCACGAAAACAGTGGCTAGCAAGGGCGCCAACTCCAATAAAATAGAAGGCAGTGGCATATCTGCAAACAAAAATTCAACAGAACGCTAAAGTAACAAGGGCATCTTCGGTAGAAATCTCTGGTCACTTCACTGTTTACTGTGCATAAGAGGCATCCTTTTGAACCCAGTGTCAAATGTTCACAGGAAGAGTCTTGTTCAGGTGGCTCTGGCCAACAGGACTAGCATTCTGAGGATTTCAGCTACATCTCCTTCCCCCAAGGAAGTATAGTCAGGATGCCTATTGTGAAGTATAAGCTAACTGCTTCAGGGAGACAGAGAGCCAGGGGAAAGTTAGTGGATGGGCTGCAGTGTCCCTCTCCTAGACCCAGAGTTGGAACAGAGTTACAATCCAATGCGCATTTGCACAGGGGGGGATTCCTTGTTCTCTTTGAATCACAGTGGCACCCCCCTGAGAGGTGACAGAGCCCATCTGAGAGGTGCTGGTGGAACTGAGTTCTAGCGAGTTCTGGCTGGAAAAAAAAACGACTGCTTCCAAGTAGGTATATAGAGGAACCTGAGATCTCCGTTTATAGGGCGGCATATAAATTCAATTAATAAAATGATGGTGATGGTGATGGTGATGGTGATGGAACGGGCTACAGATATTACTAACCATCTAACCCTTTTAAGCCCTGAACTATACATAAGGCAGTGCCAAAAAGTTGCAAGATATTGTGCAAGTTTTGGGGTTCTGTAGATTTCTTCACTTGGACAGATGATAAGAAAGAAAGAGGGAAGGAAGAAAGCTCAGCCATGTTTCGCCATGGAGTCTGCATCTGATCGCAGTCTTCAGCTGGAATGTAGAAGGAGGTAGCAGACATTGAGCTGAGGCACTGCTAAGAGCTCTGCAGCTTTTATGTTGCTTCAAGGACTTCTGAGAATGCAATGGTTTACCCCATGTATTTGGAAATATAAAATCCAGGTGTTACCCAGATCTTTGTTTATCTTTCGGCTAAGTGTGCAGGTTCCTTAGTAGTCAGAAGACAGGAATAAAGAGGAATCAGGCCATTTTTGTATTAGAAATTCTAAGGATCTCAAGCACAGACATTTGTCCCTGCTCAATTTTATCAACAATTGTATCATAGTGATCATGTTTACTGACTGACTGGCTTATATACCTTAATTTCCCAAATTTGCAAGTGGTGTACATAAACATTATAGAAAGCGTACAATGAAGACAAGGAACAGAAAAGTTCCCAAAAATAGCTGCTGGTGGGAAAATTGTGTTTGTCAGGCACCTGAAGTTCAGTGGGGAAGTGGCCTGAATAATCTCAGCTGGGAGGGAGGGTTACAGACTAGGAAATATGTTTATAGAAGTATGTTATGCATGTTAAGGAGTGGACCTAGGAACGGTCTACTCAAAGTTATTAGAGAGTAGAGACCATTGCCCTCTCATCCCAGCACCAAGGCAGGACTCATTTTATGAAACTGCATCACACCAGTGCTGCTGTCTTGTCACCCAGCAAACTGGGGGGAGAGAAGGTGAGTTCAAAATGCCATACTTAACCATTACATTTTGGATTCCTGATTTGACAATGACAATCTTATGAGAGAGCAATGCGTCCTTTGTAACATGTTCATGTGGCACTGATGGAGACCACATGCCACAGGAGATGGATAGGACCCTAATTGTATAAAAGAAGAAATTTCACCAGGTTCAGCTTGCTTTGCAGCATATGCTGCCACCCCTCTTTTACAGGAGCCTTGTGTTCCTTTGCATCTGGTTAACACAAGAGATATTCCTTACCCCCAAAGAATTAAGCAGGTATTTATTTATTTATTTATTTATTTATTTATTTATTTATTTATTTATTTATTGTGTGTGTGTTTAAAGAGTGGTCAGGATTTACCTCTTCTTAAAGCCACTCTGTCAGATGTGAAACTCTTGTCTTCTAATTCTAGATGTGTGGTTTACAGAGTGGTGAGATTGATTGATTGATTGATTTTGGGGGGGGGAGGTTGCCAGGTGAAACCTGACAATTCACCCAGTTCGAAGGATTTTAAATTGTGTTTTAAACCTGGGTTTTTATTTGCTGCCTTTTGTTGATTTTATTTATCACATATCATATGTTTAACAGTTTTTACTTTTAAAACCCGCCAGGGAATATTTATTTTTTGGGCGGTTATATGCATTTAATTAGTTAATAAAACAATTTGTCTACAAACAGGGGCATTCTCACTCTGTTATCATTCTAGGGCTCAGCCCTGACATGAAAAAAAAATGCCTTGGAGAAAATTTATACAACACAAATTAATTACTCGTTTTGGCAGATGCAAAAGTATTAGTGCATCCTCATGGTTTCATCCTAACATGGCCAAAATTGTGGGAATTCAGAATTATGTCTCTCAGAGTGGTCATCTTTTGTACACATAACACTTACGTACCAAAGACATTTATTTAGGTAGAAAAATGGTCACAACCACCCAGCAATAGGAAATATTATATATGTATAAGAGGTTTGACATATATTTGCTGTGGGAGCCATAACTTGGGCTTTGCTAACTTTTCAGCATGTAAAATCTCATCCATAATGTTCCATTTACATGGCTTTAATCACTAGTTCCTCGTGGCATTTCTTGGAAAGAATTTGTTAAGTTGCTTTAATGGTTTCAATACAAAACATGGTCTAGACGTGTACATGTACCAGTGGAATTAAATCATCAATAATCACTATCTAAAATGAATTACATTCCAAAAAGTGCAGGCTAATGATTTATCTTTTCTTTGCGGAGCTGATCTCTATCAGATTGATTTATGTAGCAGCCAATCATGTTTCAGTAAACTGCAGCATGCACATGCATCTTAAAGTGACGATAAGCTGTGACGGACTATTTATTTGTATACCACCAGCTCCCCCAAAATCCAGCCTAATAGCACTCATGTCTGCAAAACACTTTCTGAAACGCTAATGAATGCTATCTTTTACTTCCTGTGTGAAATACGTGGACAACCTGCTCTGATGATATGAATACACCATTTAATTGAGGGGAGGGGGTGCCATTTTTGTTCCATGACAGTCAGTATTCAACCTTAGCTTTCTTTTCATGTTTACATTTATCTGCTTTGATAAAAGGTACTCCCTCTCTCTCTCTTTTGTACATTTTACGTTATTTACTTTGATGGTGGATGCTTTTGTGGGTTGCTGGAGTGATTGACAGCCTCATGCTGTTCTGTTTAATTGTCTTTTCTATTATGCAAGATGCAGTGTTTAAGAGACACCAGTTCAGAAATAAATATGAAGTATGTATATACATCGAAGGGGCTTAATTTCATCTCCAGCTACAGCAGTTGCTGTACTTATTTGAATTTTCTTTTGCTGTGTGTTCAGTTAAAATATTTGCTCGTTGCCTTTATCTCTCTCCCTGTGTTAAGAAGGTCTTGGGTACTTGACATTTTTTAAATAATAAAAAACAAGGTTCTGTGCAGTACTTCTCCTTCTGCTGAAATGCTGGCCTTTCTCTAAAACGATGGTTATTATTTGGCTGGATCTGAGGCTTAAACAGCAATTTTAAAAGTTTCTTTCTCTCTTAAATGCTAATTGGATTTACTGTGCATTTCTTCCCTCTCTTTCTTGTGCTTCAGCTCAAATGCTTTATTTTATTACTCTTGGCGAAGCCAAATGAGACTTGCATTATTGTGCTACAAGGAGTTAGTAGTAGCAGAGCCAGAGCATATTTAGTCAGTTTGACTGCAGTTTGTTTGAAAAGAGTCACTTGGATGAGCCAGCTCCAGGGGGCTGGAGTTTTATTGACATCTGAACAAATTCACTCACCTCACATTGTTTTTGCTGATTCATGGGCTTCCAACAACTATGGCCCTCTGCCATAAGTAACTGATCACATCTACATATTTTATTTTCCAGTAACAAGATAAGAGTGATTTCCCACACTTTCAGGCCCTGGAGCTTCTCTCTCACATTCTCCTCGCCAGAGCAGAGTTCCTCATCAATTGTGTATCATTCATTTATTATAATTATTTATATCCTGCCTTTCAGGATCTGAATCTTTGCCAGGCAATTTTTTTTAAATAAATAAATAAATAAATAAATAAATACATACATAAATAGGATGGCAAAAAGCAATATCAAACTGTGGCAAGTCATCAGGTTACTTCCCAAAAGGCAATCCATCGTGCAGGGTTAGCAGACGGTCTAGTTGTGATATGGTTTTTGCCTCCCTCTCTGCTAACATGCCATGTAATGTATACCATACCTTTCTGTGTATAAGACGTCCCCATGTATAAGACGCCCCCTATTTTTGAGGACTGAAATTTAAGAAAACGGGGGGAGATGGCACAAAGATGTTGAGCTTTTCCAGGGGAGGATTGCCCAGAGTTTTTGAGCTTTTTTTGGGGGGGGATGCCAAAAATCGCTCACCCGCACGCGTCGCACAATCAGCTTCCCGTCTCTTCCCTCACAGGCAGAAGCTGCCAATCGCCCGCCCAATTGTCGCAGTGTTGGCCAATCAACACCAGCCATTAATGCAGCAACCAATAACACACACAATAGCCACTGACAGCCATGGCAGCAACCAATCAAACACCCACCCTATGTATAAGATGACCCCCACTTGTTAGCATGATTGGGGGGGGGCTATTCTTATACACGGAAAAGTACGGTATTTGTTTTCTTTGTTGTTGTTGTTGTTGTTGTTGTTGTTGTTGTTGTTGTTTAGTCGTTTAGTCGTGTCTGACTCTTCGTGACCCCATGGACCATAGCAAGCCAGGCACTCCTGTCCTCCACCGCCTCTTGCAGTTTGGTCAAACTCATGTTTGTAGCTTCAAGAAAACTGTCCAAACATCTCGTCCTCTGTCGTCCCCTTCTCCTAGTGCCCTCAATCTTTCCCAACATCAGGGTCTTTTCCAGGGAGTCTTCTCTTCTCATGAGGTGGCCAAAGTATTGGAGCCTCAGCTTCACGATCTGTCCTTCCAGGGAGCACTCAGGGCTGATTTCCTGAAGAATGGATAGGTTTGATCTTCTTGCAGTCCATGGGACTCTCAAGAGTCTCCTCCAGCACCATAATTCAAAAGCATCAATTCTTTGTCGATCAGCTTTCTTTATGGTCCAGCTCTCACTTCCATACATTTTTTAACTACCGGTAGGAACGCCAAAAGATACATGATCATGTGACCATTTCCGTCATAATGTCCTGAGTTAGTGCACACAAGATGACTGTCACACATTAAGGCCCCACCAAATCAAACTGTTTTATTCGTGCCACTCTAGGCCACCCAAATGGATAAGAAACCTGCAGTGATGTGAAAAAATTACCTATTTCTAACATAAAAAACACTTTAAAGTGGCCTCCACATGGTAAATGTTCCACATGCAGTAGCTCATATTACTTTGAGTTAACGGATTTCATGTCTTTCCCCCCCACCAACGCTCATGTTTCATAGTCCGAATATACTGTAACTGCATTGTTAGCCAGTCACAAATTGTGTCCTCCCTGTGTTTTGGGTGGGTACGATTGGATAGCCACAACACCCAATTGGTAGGTCCCTTGATGCTGGGTTGAATCGGGCCAATGGGACGCTAGCCAAACCGATCAAGCGACATATATATGCCCATGCACATGACTCAGAGTTTCCTCTTTTGGTCAGTGTATCGGAACACCCGCCCACCTCTCCCTACATTTAGGGCTTGTGCGCTTGACCTTCCTATGCTGTCGTGTGTCATCTGTCGTTGGGACAGGGGCACGGCAGGAATTTTCCCCACTTGGCTGATTGGCTGGTGCCACTTGGGTTTTGCTTGCCACGTAGCAAATTGTCACAACTTGTAAGGTTGCGGATAGGCTCTGGTTCAGGTGATAGGGATGGGGGAACGCTCTCGCCATCCCTATGTGATATTCCGTTAAAGGAATCCAGGGAATCAGTGGTTTGGTCAACCCTGAGAGGGGTTGTGCCCATGCCTGAGTCCAGGGGGACATCTGGGTGGTGGACATAGCATGTCCCCAGCTTTCCGCCATTCCAGGTGTTCACCCTAGGCTGACCTAGGCTGGTGCCCTGGGTCAGCGCTACCTGCCACGGTGCAAGGAGCTAGTCGAACGAGAGCCTATGCAACCACTCACCTGATGTAATCAATAAAGGTGTGGCCTAAATTCTGCCAAAAGCCAAACCAAAATTTGAGTCTTGTCTGAATTTATTTAAGGGGGGAGGTTTAAAGGTCTAAACATGCAAAATCATATTCAAGTGAGTAGAGAGAAAAAGGCAAGCTAGAAAACTCACCTACGCAATCAGTGTCACGTTGTTCCACAGGAAACATGGTTTGCACTGGACTGCAGAGCAAATAATTCTGGATTATTCAAGAAACTGAACCAGGATACACAATACAGGCAAAAGTTTTAAACAGAATCAGTATCAATTATCTGGTCGTCATCAAAATTTGCCTTGGCCTATGATGGTCAGTTAATTCCAATGCATTTGAAATCCCATTAGCTGTCAAGAGAAATTTGTTTGGGCACAAGTTGATGGCACCGAATTGTCTACCTTTTCTGGAACCCCCAGAGAGAGGAGGAGGAAATCCATGCAAAGTTTGCAAAATATTTAATTGTAATTAGCATATTCACTTTAACAGAGTAAGAATGCCAAGTGTCAAACCCCACTTCAAACCTGTGCTTCATTTGGAATCAAAAAGGATTGCTTGATATTTATTCCTTTTCACTCAATAGCTGAGAGAGGAAAATGACGCACCTGCTAAATTAATGCATTTTATTGTGCATGACAGCAGTTCATTTGCACAGTAAATAAGTTAAAATCGGAATCTCCTGTAATCCACTATTCAAGCGGTCTGACGGTGGAACCTCCCTAATCAAATCCATCTACATGATATTGTAAGCTACATTACGGAATATTATTAGCTTGTAAAATGAAATTGCTGCAACATTATGCCCTATATGTTGAAGCAGTAACAAATTTACCTGCAATAGATGTACTAATGGATATATTGCACTGAAATAAATATGACTTGAGAATACCAGTTGGAAACTGAAGTTTACACAGATACACACACACAGCATTTATGAGGGTGAATTAGCTAATGGCAAAACCAGAAAATTTCTATATAATTTTTTTTCTGCTAAGGGAGAAGAATGGTAGTCTTTTCATAAAACAGTAATTTGTAACAGAGCAGAGCTTGTGTGTAAAACAGAAGCTCTTTGTGTTTAGCTGTCATTTGCTTGTATATAGAAAAAGCATTTTGCAACAGAAAAGGTCCCAGGGCCAGTGGCGTATGAAGGAGGGGCGGGGAGTGGTTCGCCCCGGGTGCCAGCCTGGGGGGTGATAAGGTGGCCCACTGCCTTCCTCCCAGCTGTAGAGTGGCCGAGGGCATGCACAGCGTCCGTACGGGCAACCTTGCTGCCTGCTGCTCGGGCCAGTGGTGCTCTCCAACCTGCCACCGCCCACCCGCAGCATTAGCACAGCCTGGCATCCCTAAATGGGACAGTTCTGTCCATCATGTTGCCGCTCCACTGTCTCCTGAAAAACTTTTGTCCCACTGGCCAATCAGTGGATGGCGGCCAAGGAGCGGGGAAGGGAGGCAGGGAGCCAACGCAGGAGAGGGGGCTTTCCCAAGTAGCTTTTGCTCACACTTGGCTCGCACTGCCGGCTGTCAGTCCCGCTTCCTGCGCCATAAGACCTTCTAGTAAAGCCGCTGAGCAGAGAAAGCGGCTGGCAGAGAGGGAGGTGGGGGAGGGGGGAGAGAGAGACTGAGGGAGCGAGCAGGGGGGGAGGAGGAGGCAGGAGACGCAGGTGGGCACTGTTCATTTACTTCACTGCGCCTTTCAGATGGAGGGAGAGCCGCGGAGAGGGAAAGGAGAGCCATTCAGTGCCTTCCCTTCGCCCCCATGGCAACAAGCCATAGGAGGCATAGCTGTCAAGTTTCAGATTTGAAAATAAGGGATCAGCACCCTCACCTGTCCCATGGACGGTCTACAATTCCCAGGGACAGTCTACGCCGCGGTAATCCCCCCAGGCTACAAATTAATTTACACCAGGCTCCACACCATCATCTTTCCCCACCTTCAGAATGGACACCACCCCCATCCATCTCCCCATCCCACCCTCCTCTTCCCCCCTTTTCTTCCCAGTGTCTCAATAACTGAAACTGATTTGTTAAAATGTTAGAGGGGGAAAATATGAGAGAGACATTCTACACTCCTCTGTAAATCAAGAAAATCTTTAATAATAAATATTCAATTCTTCATGGGGGGGGATTGATCAGGTTCAGTCTTTTGGCTCTCTGGCATCCATTAATGACTTATTATACAAATGTGTTGCAGGCTTTGCATCCTTTAACACTCTTTTGGAAGGAGTGTATTTGTGGGCTGGGCCAGAGTGCAGGGCAGTTTCGAGCAGGTCGCACGCCCTGGTGCTGAGGGGTGGATATCGCTCCGGCACCTCCGCCCTCGCAGGGCGCAGCACGGCCCGGCGCCCTGGCACACCACACCACCGGGGGTCTACCTAGAGCCGGCCCTGCCAGAGTGGTCGATTTTACATGCAAGCAAAGCAGAAAACATTGCTGTTGTCTAATGAGAAGCGTTCAAAAAAACCCTCTCAGCCTTGCCTACCTCTGGCAGGGTCCCTCTCAGCCTTGCCTACCTAATGGGGCTGTTGGCATTACCTGGGATCTGGCAGATCTGAGTTCCTTGGGAGAAGAGTTTGGTTGCCCATACGGAGAATGAGCAAATCAACCTCTGCCATATGAAATGCACCTGCTATAAACCATTCTAGGCAGATCAGTTCAAGCCAGGCAAGTGCAGACCTGTGTAGGATTTCTTTCCCACCACCCATCATGTGCAGAAGGGTTTTAGAGAAGGGCGTTTGTTATTTTTAAAGCCAGCTTAACTTTAGGGAATAATAAGCATTCTGAGGCTGCTTGGGAGTTATGCACCACTGCACTCCGCGGGGCTTGTTTTTGAGCGTGCACACGCGCACCGGTTGCAGCAGCTGCAAACTAGCCAGCGCCTATCTGCACACGCAAAACGTGCAGTGCCGGGGATCCTTCCCCACACCTTTTCCCAGGGCAGGATGCACACCATTCTAAGTCTCCCTGCAGTGCTTGCCTCTGCATCCCCTGACGAGCTCACCGCATCCACGAGGCCCTCCCTGCCCCCGCAAGGTGCTTTGCGATTCCTGCCATTCGCTCCCGCCATTAACTCTCCCCATGCCCCTCTCCCTCCCTCTGATTCCTAGTGGGCACCCTTCCAACAGCCCACCACCTTTTGCCTAGGCTTTGCGCTCACGGCGATGCTGCAGCCCCACAACAGGGTCACTGTCACTGAGCTCAGCAAGTTCTCCCACAGCCAATCGGTGCACTGTGGGGGGGAGGCCTGCCCTCCCCCTCATTGGCTGGCTGTCTCCCCTCCCTCTTTCTCTGCAAGGAGGCGAGGTCTTCCCAGTCCCTCCCTGGCCGGCAGGGGGAGGCAGAGGAGCTGCTTCCTGAAATCCAGGGATTTTAGGGGTATCAAATAATCCGGGGGAGCACCGGGAAACTGCTTGGAATCAGGGGGTTTCCCGCCAAAAACGGGAGGGTTGACAGCTATGATAGCAGGGTCTGAGAAAGGGAGCTGGGATTGGTGTGTGAGGTGACCAGAGAGAGAGAAGAGGAGGAGGAGGAGGGGAACTCCCTTTCCTGGATGGTGAATAAGTGTCGGGTAGAGCAGCTGCCACCTGCCTTTGCCAGCTCGGAGGGTCGTCGCCATGAGGCCTGGCAACTGGGCTCCCGAGGAGGAGAGGGGGTGAGGTGGCACGGCCCAGAGGCAGCACGGGTTTCAAGGGGTAACAGAACCTGGGGCCAAGGCAGGGAAAATTATTGAGGCTGCTCTGAGCATGAAACAAAGCAGGGGGCGGGGGCGGCAAGGAAACGGGTGGCACTGATTCTCCATCAAGCATCCGGATGCCAAACTTCCTTGAACACGTATTTGCGTGATTGGTGAACAGCGCTGGCATCCCCGGGAGGATTGCCACGCCTCCATGGGCGGATCGCCCAGTCCCCGGGTGTGCGTCATATTTGCTGCTCCGGGTACCCCAGCAGCTTCCTCCGCCACTGCCCGGGGCATAGTCTAAAGGTGGAGATAAATAGGTTTGGGCCTGGTCAGTGCCTGATGGGCGAATTCCTGTGACCCACATGTACTGGAGGAAAAGTGGAATCTAAATGTAAGGAATAAAAAAACGTAGATAGATGATAGATAGACAGAGAGGGAGATAGTTTCATCTTCAGCCAATCAACCATCATTTTCTTAAAATAACATTTATAATACAGTGGTACCTTGGTTCTCAAACTTAACCCATTCCGGAAGTCCATTGCGAAACCAAAGCGTTCCAAAACCAAGGTGCGCTTTCCCATAGAAAGTAATGCAAAATGGATTAATCTGTTCCAGACTTTTAAAAACACCCCCTAAACAGGAATTTAACGTGAATTTTACTATCTAACGAGACCATTGATCCATAAAATGAAAGCAATAAACAATGTACTGCAGGCACACAATCAATCAGTAGCTGAACTGGGTTCCACAAAATCCAGTCACAAAGACAAAACAAAAGAGCCGCCAAAACAAAAACGCAAAACAGACAGACCTCAGCATAACACTCAAAATGGAAATGTGGCACTCAAATCAGAAGCATAACACTCAAAACGGGGCACGCTCAGCTTCCAAAAATAGTTTGCAAACCGGAAAACTTACTTCCTGCTTTGCAGTGTTTGGGTTCCAAGTTGTTTGAGAACCAAGGCACCACTGTACCAGGGTTTTATATTATCACACATTCAAGCATTTAGGTTTTATTTTGTTTTTTTACTATAATTGCCTCTGTGATAACTGCAAAACAGACATTTCTGCTGTAGTGATCTGAGTGTTGGACTAGCACTGGGTTCAAATTCCCATCCAGCCATGAAGCTCACTGGGTGACATTTAGGTCAGGCACTTATGATCAAATGGGAGAATGGCCCATGCTGCCCTGAACTCTTTAAAAGACTGGTGAGATATACCGTAAATATAATCAAAGTCACCATTATTATCTGCATATTGCTTGTTGGAGACTGAAGCCCATCATCACCTCATGAGTTCATAGCTGAGCTGAGCGATCCCTGGTTCATGATTCACTGTCTGGTTAGTCCTACCACTAAACTGTGACTCCCTGCCCCCCCCCCCATGTTAAAGATTAATGCTGAAAGTGAGCAAAGTCCTTCTAGAAACAATGAGATTTTACCAGCTAAGACTAATGACGGGTGCTTCTGCTAAGGATCAACATGAGAGAGACTTTTCAAGCGGCTCCCCTTCCCATGTTTCAGTCTCTGACTTTGAAACATATCAGTTGGCAGCACACCATGAAGAAAAAAATGTGGATAGATAGGTTGTATTTATTATATATAACTTGAGGATCTGCAGAACAAATTAACTAGTCAGATTCAACCCATGTAACCAAATCAACTTCTTCAATTGATGGGGATAATTTCATTAACAGATGGGGTGTTCATTAACAGATGTCTACTCCCATCACCTGAGCAAGTTAACAGCCGCATACTATGTTTCCTAAGATTCCTCCCTCCCCGCTGCATGGGCCTTGGGTTTAAGAGCCCAACAGGCACACTGTGGCTCCATTAGCCAACATTTACCCAGAGACTAAGGCAGGCATCCCCAGACTTCGGCCTTCCAGATGTTTTGGACTACAATTTCCATCTTCCCCAACCACTGGTCCTGTTAGCTAGGGATCATGGGAGTTGTAGGCCAAAACATCTGGAGGGCCGCAATTTGGGGATGCCTGGACTAAGGGATGCCCACAACCCAACACATCAGTTATGACCAAGGCATGGAGGTCACAAACTACTGAATAATAAATGATGATGATGATGATGATGATGATGATATTTATATGCTGCCCATCTGACTGGGTTGCCCCAGCCACTCTGGGCAGCTTCCAACAAATTAAAACACAGTAAAGACATCAAAAATTAAAAACTTGTAGTTTGTAGTGCAAATGTTGAACACCTGAAAGCTGGGAGAACAAGATGCAAGTAGAGGACTGTGCCTGCCCAGTGAGCCATAGGCAAGTTGAGTCCAGCTTGGGAAAGCTTGGGGGAAAATGAGATTGAAAGGAAAGTGTGAAAGGGTAAGACAAATTCAGAAGGCATAGTGTGTTTGGCTGGATGGAGAAGCAGCTATATAATAAATTTGTGAAAACAATACATGTATGAGATCCACAGACATAATATTCTTGCCCAGTCTCATGACTGGTGTGGCTGCTATATTTGCTGTATTCCTCATCACCTCTTGGCATGGGGTTTTGGCTCTGCATTTACAATCAATATTTTTCTCCTCTATACCGTTTTGTATCCACCATAGCTAACAAGCAGTTGAGTATACTCCAGAATCCAAAGGATGGCGCAGACATCAGTATCAGTAGAAGGTTATCAAAATAAGACTGCATTTATACAGTGACTAAAACTGGTGGAAATTCAATAAGTCCTTGGTAGTGTAATCTCCCTCACTTCTTTGTCACTTAATAGCCTTTTAATTAAGGAATCTTATGATGATAACATGGAAGTGGGTGGACTAAATACACTTCTTTGCACAGGCTGCTATTGCTCTATGCATAAGATGAACATTAAAGCAGACTTTTCCTTGAGCATTTCAGCCCAGCTCACAACCCAGGCAGTTTAATGTTTTTTTCTTAAAGCTCTTTTTGAAAATCATCTTTCAATACCAAATATTTTTGTTTAAGTGGGTTGGAGATGAAGCTGTCTGAGATAATGGAGATCTGTAATTTTATGACTAAGAAGTGTTCAACATTATTTCAAGGAGAAAGGAATGAGATTCTCTCTTTGTGGGAAGAGGTGGAAAGATTTAACCAAGATTCTGTTGTTTTTCCTTACTGGGAAACAATAGAAGGTGAATACACATGTTCATTTTCCGGTTTGTGTCAGGAACATGAGCATTCATGTGCTTTGAAATTTGCCCTCAAGGTATCCTGCAGAGGAATACATTGAATACAGAGAAAGTCTGTAAAACCTATTTTCTGACACCAGTCCTCTTGCAGTGTTGTATCCAGGTCTTAATAATGTAATGAAAACCAAACTTTAGCAAGGTGGTAGTAATAAGAAGGGGCCTGCAATTTCAGTCACTATAAGTTACCTTATCTGTACATTGGATATAAACAATCACATCAACCATGTAACTTTGGTCTTATGTTGTCCTGTTTCTGCTCTCTTAAGAAAATATTTCTGCAAAGAACTTATGGTCAGAAGTGGTAAAATATTTATTCATAAAATACTGAAAGCAATTTAAAAACAAAACAAAAGCAGGATGTACGAAAGCTTCTCTGTTATTTTCACACAAATACTTGCAACATCAAAAAGCAAAGCTGCATGTTCCTCAAGACATGTATCCACAGATGTAGATGTGCCATTTTTGCTAAGCTAAGGGAGAAGTTTCCAATTTGCTATTTCATCTGTTGGTTTACATGTTTGTTAAGGTCCCATTTATGAAAACAACTCATTTGCATTCCATTCCCCATTTAAAGTGCTGACCATCTTGCTAAGGCTTAAGTTCTCCATTCAAATCCTGACTGTTACTCCTTATTATAGGTTCTCAACCTGCTGACCTGTTTGCTATTGCACCAAAAACTAAATATTACTCAGTAATTCAGGCTGAATTGCAAAAAAAAAAATTCCTTCCTTCTGTAACTGTTCAGAAACCTGCTGCTATGTCAAGGACATTTATCTACAGACTGCAGCTGCAAATATGTGATTCCCATTCACAAAAATGAGAAGTATTGATAGTCATTGCATCCATGTCTCTTTTTGCCCAACTATTTGTTCATATATCTTTATAGACATATATATATATATATATATATATATATATATATATATATATATATATATATATAGTATATAAAAATAGCTAGTTGCCCATTTTTAGAATCAGTTGGAAAGGTAATAGCAAAGCATTAAAGGAACTTGCAGTGTAACAGCAGAATGTATGTTCAGTGATTACTTAATACATTTTGTAGAGGAGAAGAAAAAAGGACACAATAAGTAAAATTCTGAGTAGGTA
Organism: Zootoca vivipara; assembly: GCF_965207765.1. Lineage (NCBI taxonomy): Eukaryota > Metazoa > Chordata > Lepidosauria > Squamata > Lacertidae > Zootoca > Zootoca vivipara. The sequence continues at coordinate 27,401,869 of NC_142593.1, read as the reverse complement.
ACTATTAAAGAATTGAGCATTGCATTTACAACTCCCTTTAGTGTTAATGGAGCTTACATTCCCAAAGACCCATTCATGCACTAATATGGAAATAAAACAGGTTCATTTTCACTCCTCCAAAGTAATAAATGTATTTCTTAAAAAAAAAAGTGGAAGTAACAAAAGTTTATCCAAGAAGCATTTAATATAATACACTTTGCAAATATACAATATATGAAAAGTTTCATCATTCCATTCCTCTGTTATGCCGAACGTAAGAGCACTAGGATTTGCTGGGTTGTGTTTGTTCATTTTTTAAGCAACAGATACCCAAAAGAAAGAGAGAAATCTGACCGTTAACTCCCTAGATTAGATAGGAAAAGGAAATTAAAACAAGGATGCTACACTGCCTAAAATCCTAACAAAGAGAGAACAAAATGGATAACTGGAAGGGAACAGACCCAATATAAACAGTCACAAAGGGTATTGTTGGCAAGATGTCAGATAGGGCTGGAGGAGGATAGAAATGATAAATTCTTGAGTAAAAGATGCTATAAATGAAAGGGGGGAAGGATGAAGGAAGAACTTTAAAGCATGGGTGCCTCTAGAAATCAGATGGGAATGAATCTTGCATACCCAGAAATAAAAGTCCTTCCATAGTACCATGCCCACTGAAGTGGACCAAAAGAACCACGCTATCAAGTGGCAGACCATAATGTATTGCGGACATGCTGAAGTCACTACCCTGTTTCTCATATTTTAAGACATACCCATAAAATAAGCCATAGCAGGATTTTTAAGCATTCAAGGAATATAGGCCATACCCCGAAAATAAGACATAGTGATAGGCGCAGCAGCAATGCCGGCCGCGGCAGGAGGAGGAGGGGAAAAATAAGACATCCCTTGAAAATAAGCCATAGTGTGTGTTTTTTGAGGAAAAAATAAATATAAGACGTGTCTTATATTATGAGAAACACGGTAGCTAAAACTGGAGGCAGGGAAATAGACCTTGTTTCAAATCTGATATCATCCACAAACTCAACAGCTGGCCATAGACAAACCACTGCTTTTGCATCTGTAATATGCGGTTGACAGTCCTAAACTACCTTACAGAGTTGTTGTAAGGAGTACTGAGATAATGTGTGCAGAATGTTTTGAACACACCCAAAAAGCAAGACAAAGTCAATCTGGCGAGTCAATAGGGCTGTTTCTGCCCAATGATCATTCCCTGTAAAGCAACAATATCTTTTTTTAAAAAAATAAAAATAAATCAGACCCTTCCCTTGAAACTGCCATTTATGGAGTACACTGAAAGTGTTTATTTTGCCAGAAGCACAACAATTGACAAGACTGTGTGTATATTAGCTTCCCAATCCATGCAACTTAAATACATGTACTGAGCACCTTATAACTGACATCATATATGAAAAAGCCTGTGTAAGATTGTGAGGGCAAATACTCTATGTTTCAGCAGGCGTGGGAATCTGGCCCACCCTCCATTGGCCATTTCTGAGAGGTAGGACTCCCCACCTGTCAATCATTTGATGTCATTTTGACATCAAGTAGTGACTTCAAGTGCCAATCAGCTGATTGGTGCTAACAGAAAATCCAATTGAAGGCAGGCTATCAGCACCAATCAACTGCAGAAGGCACACCTTCAATGGAGTTTGGTATCCATACCAGTCTGCTGATCAATGTGGGCAGTGAGCCCAGCTTTGTCTGCTTGCAGGAGCAGTTTAAATTCTTGCAAATCCAAACTGTGCCTGCAAACATACTAGTTCTCTGAGTAGTAATCAGCTGATCAGCACTGCAAGTGCGTGCCGTTTGCTATGGATAAATCAGAATCACTTTAAGCTCCCAACTGTTACTTTGCAGCCACATCTTTACCTGCCCCACTCCTGATGTCACATAAGATATTACTGGTACAGTTGGTTTCCTAGGCCAAAGTACCACCTCTGTTGGATATAATTAGGCCTGCAAACTACAGGGTTTCCCCAGCACTGCACTACAGCATCAAGATGCCATTCACTTAGCAAGATTTTAGGTATGTGATTTCTTGATATTAAATGCTTGTGATTTCAAGGAAAGAAAGCTTAGTGACAAATGCACCCTTTTCACCATGCCCTTGGATGGGAGCCGTCCATTGCGGATAGGAGGGGGAGGGAACCCCAAACTTACTGTTACCAACACTGCCTCAAATGGATGAGTAAGAGAGAGAAATCTATAGAGAACTGCTGCCGAATGCTCAGTCATACACCTTAATACATAGTCCTTTTTCATCACTTTTCAAAAAGCGGTGCTGAAGCTCCAGCCATCTATCAATTTTTCCCCTCCTTGAATTACTGATATGCATTAACCGCTATTAAGAATGGATTTCCTATGATTCCTAAAGAGCCTGTTACAGCTTAATCTGAGAGTTAATCAAACATGAAATTAACCATGGTCACTGGCAATATTAATGCACTCCAGACTGTCATTGGAACCTGACCCTGTTGTATACCAGCTGCAAAGAAGTGGTCAATGAATCCCTTTAGCAAGCACAGAGAGCATGATCTAGAGCAGGCCTGTCAAACCCATGGTACTGGGGTCAGTTGCAGCACACCAGTTAGAGGCTGCAGTGCACCAGGTGCTGGATAAACATCCGTCTTTTTTTGCACCCTGCCTGGAGTAACTATAATAGGTAAAGGTAAAGGGACCCCTGACCATTAGCTCCAGTCGTGACCAACTCTGGGGTTGCGGTGCTCATCTCGCATCATTGGCTGAGCGTACAGCTTCCAGGACATGTGGCCAGCATGACAAAGCCGCTTCTGGTGAACCAGAGCAGCGCACGGAAACGCCATTTACCTTCCCACTTGCACTTTGATGTGCTTTTGAACTGCTAGGTTGGCAGGAGCAGGGACCGAGCAATGGGAGCTCACCCTGTTGTGGGGATTCAAACTGCTGACCTTCTAATCAGCAAGCCCTAAGCTCTGTGGTTTAACCCACAGCACCACTATAATAGGGAGGGTGCAAAAGGAGGGGATGAGGGCAAACACACACCCCATACTTACAAGAGTGGTACAACATTCTCTCAAAATCTGCTACCTGATCCTATTTTAACTGGAGTTGTCAGGGATTGAACCAGGGATTTTCTGCATGCAAAGCAAGCGATCACCCCACCCATGTCTTCGATGACAGCACAACATACCACAAGTCTAGGTATGGTAGTAAATGCAAAATGAGTGAAGCATCTTTCAGTCTCTTTTGTTCTTTGCTTCCTGCTCGATCTCTCTCAAAAATTAAGAGGGAAGAGGCCCGCAGTCTATTTGTTGTTTATAACAGTGGCTTGTGCCATTGAACTTGGTGTGACGTTTGAGGCCTCTGAAAGCTCCTGTAATGTAGGCAACAAACAATGCTTGTGACATATGATTTACATTCAGATTAGCATATATACATGTGTCTTGGGATATAGTTCCCCCACCTACATATTTCCTTACAACTTGTAAGTAAGGTCTTGTGGCAGGAAGGAATTTAAAGTGCAAATGCATGTACGTACTATGGCTAATTTCTGCACCATACAAAATCCCTCGTGTGTGAGAATCTGCTGCTGACTGGGGCTTTAATACAAATGTACAGGTGAGCATAAAGGAGGTTAGATAAGACTGAAGCTGTAGAAGCAAATGCAGTCCAGGTATTTAGAAGATCAGAGAGTAGCTCATGCTGTGTTGTAATATCTTTCTGACTTTTTAGTGGATCCTACAGACTGTTATATGACAGATTAGCTTCCCACCAAATCATATTAATAGCTTCTTAATCAAGGTATATTGGCTCTCAGCTTAAGACTAAAGAGAACTCTTTTAACAATGTGGCATTTTCAGGAGTGTCTGGATCATGAGGGGAGGGAGTGCATGCACACACAAATCTAAGGAGTCAGTCACTTTTTAAAAACAAGCAAGGACTATTTTGCACTCCCCTCATCCCCATTCTCCTCCCTTCCGCGCTCCAGCCTCCCTGAAATGAAAGTCTAATCAGTGAGAATCAGCATACTAAGTACTTTCGTTTCAGAGTGTAATGCAACATTTAAATGTGAGAAGGGTTTTTATTTAAATGAAGTTCAGATGCCAATTCAAAAACAATTCAATCCTGCTTTTGTTCTTAATTGCTCCGTGAGAATTGTATTACTAGTTGGCTCTTTATATCACACAATTTGCTCCCGTTGTCGTTTGCAGTGCAGGGTACAGCAATTCTTTTTAAGTGGTGCTGTCAAGAAATCAGCACCATATACCCGCTGATGTCTTCACCTTCATTGATTTTTCTAGATAGAGTCCAGACAGTTCCCCCATGGTTCTGTGGGATTGTTCTGCACCTCAAAAGCAAGGGGAAATCTGATTTCAGCTAAGATAAGGAAGCCCACAGGAAGAAGGGAAATGATTCCTGTACTCTTATGCAGCAGCCTAGACAAAGAAGAGAATTGTCAGAAGGACTTTTCTTGGGTGGAGTGGAATAATTAAACAATGTCATTAGCAGTGGTTGAAAGAGATGAGTTGGTATGGCAATGCAGGAGTGACAAAGAAGCTATAACTATAGCCATGTTCAGGCATTCACCTGAACACAAGATGTGTTAAAACAGATAGGGGCAGGGGTGAGTCCACAAACCTGGCCAACATCGACAGGTAGCTGTGATCATAGAATCATAGAGTTGGTAGGGAACATGAGGGTCATCTAGTCCAACCCCCTGCAATGCAGGGATATTTTGCCCAATGTGGGGCTCAAACCCAGGAACCTGAGATTAAGAGTCTCACGCTCTACCAACTGAGCTATTCCAGGATTGCCTACTACAGGGAAAATGTCTATGAAAGTTCAACCTCTCCAACACACTGGGCAAATTTGAGAATTTATTGTATGACATTTCTCCCTTTCATTGTTGGATTAAGATTCGGCTGCTAAACCCATGAACTTCAGCGCATGGTATTTGGAAGGGGGCTCCTTTTTCTTTCCCTCTGGCAGCAAAATGTCTTGAGTCTCTCCTGCCTCCAATCTGTAATACAAGAGGCTTGGGACAGGCAGTCTGAGACAGATTACGGCTGTATACACACTATTTCTTTAAAGCACTTTCGAAGCACATTCTTTCCCTCAGAGAATTCTGGGCACTGTAGTTTCTCAAGGGTTGCTGGAAATTTTAACTCTGTGAGGGGTTTGCCAAAATGGCCAGAATTATCTGAGGCATAGAATGTGCTTTGAATGTGCTTTAAAGTTATAGTGTGGACACAGCCTCAATTATATGCAAGCACAAGATGTGAGGCTTCACAATGTCTTCACTGCTTACGTGGGGGGTGCAAATTAACGTGATAATTTAAACATAAATGTCCCATGCTTTTTGGAGCACGTGTGGATTTGGATGAGCCTTAACTCTTCCCTTAAGTGGAAGAGTTAATATCACATAATGTTTACTTGCATTTCCATAATGTTTACAAAAGATGCTTCCCATTCCTTCTAAACAGGCCATGTATCTGGAGACACTTTATACCTTCAGACAATGTTTATAGGTGCAGACAACACAGTGTTAATTTAATCTCTGTTTACAAACTGCTAGGTGAAAGGGCAAAGTGTGCTTATTCTGCTTTGTGTCTCATGACAACTTGACACTAGTTCTTTTTGATGGCCTCTATCAGTAAGGGAAGAAAGGGCAGTAGGAACACTGAGATGCTTTTTATGGAGTGACTCTTACATGAGCTGAAGTGTTGTACCCTCTGAAGTAATCTTGAATACTCTTATTGAGGGATATTTGCATTTTTGTATGCACATACTTCCTCCTAAAATACACATTTTGTATGCATCTTCTCTAAAGTACACATTTTTGTGTATTTTTTTAATTAAACTGCACCACAACATTCAGAAAATGGTACACTCCAATTTCTAAATGTGTATCAACCTACCTCTAAGTCTAGAAGATTCCTCATTATTGGATTTTCTCAGTAGGGTTTTTGTTACATTTATATCCCACCTTTCCTCTAAAGAGCTCAAGAGGACATGCATGGTTCTACCCCTCCCCATTTTATCTTCATAACAGCCCTGTGAGGTAGGCTAGCCTAAGAGGCAGTGACTGGTCCAAGTTCACCCAGTAGTTGAGTAGGGAAATGAATCCTGGAAGGCATCAAGACATGGGGTTTATTGTGTTAATTTTGCCGGTTATAATGCTAGTACACCTGTCAGGATTTCTAACTTTTTTTTTTTAGACTGCAGTACCTGTTGCATTATGGAACTGTAGCTTTTTCATCAATATATAGCCATGTCACATTAACCTTCCTTCAACCAAGTGGGCATGGTGTGACACAACAAGAAATGCCATTGGAGATGCTGCGAATCTCCCATCCTTTCTGTGCAGGCATGCACAGAATCCCCCATGATTCACTGCATGGTATGCCAAAATATTGCCCAAAAATTGTTATGTGAGCAAAACTCACATGATAATATGGGTTTCCAGGGCTACAAACCACCAGTTCATGTTGAAATAAGCACTAAACTTACATGAGACCCCGCTAGATTTCCAGAGTAGGATTTTACGTCATGTGAAAGTTCATATATAAAATATTGAAATTAACAGGTAAGGAAACATCCTGACGATGGAATAAAGTGCCATCTGAATGCAGCCAGGTCTCCCAGCTCCTAGTCTAACACTCTAACCACTACACCACACTGTTGTATGCTTCCCATGCCGGTCCCTTTGCCTGCTCCCTCTATGCTGCTGGGTTTCTGCATTTGGTCGTTCTTTTCATCCCTGTACATCACCTCCTTTACCCATCTTACCCCCTTTTACTATTCCTTAGCCACAGAAGTAGACTCTAATATTCACCATGACATAGAAAGCGCAAACAACAGCCAAGTACAAGAGGCTTGCACAAAATCATAAGAGCAACTCTGCTTTGGCACTGTGACCTGGAGAGATCTCTTGTAGCTAGACTGGCTGAGACCAGTTGTGGTGAGAGTTGCTCCTAAAGAGGCAGCTGAGCTCCTCACAGTGACATGCCCCCTAACATTTGTCAGATGAAATTAGGCACACTTGCTTCACTCTACGTGCAAGAGAAGCTCATCATAGGGTGGAAAACAATAAGCAAGCTGCTCAATGCAGTCTTTTATTATTTCTTATGCAAGGGTAGAATTTTACTACCTGGAACAAAATATTTTTCGTTATCACACAAACACACACAGAAGATGCAATTCTGAAAGTCATTTGATTAGGTGCCACATAATTGGATACAAATACAATACTTCACCACAGCTGGTAGCAAGGCCAGCTTGGGCAATTACCAAGGCCCTAGCACCTCAACAGGGCCTACTGATAATGGCTCCCCAATTTTTTAAAAAAATTGGGCACACTGAGCATCACAGTGTTGCTGGGGCTAGCTTACATTTCCCACAATTCCCATATTATTTTCCCACAATCAATTTCCAACAAAAGTATCACTCTAGGACAACCTCCCCTGCACTGGTTCCTCCAGATGTTTGGGACTACAGTTCTCATTAGCCCCAGCCAGTGTGGCTGATGTTGGGAGTTGAATTCCACATCTTATGGAGGGCACCAGGTTGAGGAACGAAACCAAAGTGTGCCAAAACTCACCCACCTAGTACTGCTTGCAGTTTTGTTCAGAGAGCTCCTGCCTCATCTTATCACCAACAGGTAAGCCCAAGTGTGCCCATCAATCGATGAAAGGTCCACCAGAGGTCACTTTGCCTAGGGTGCTCTCAAGCCCAGGGCTTGCCCTACCCTACCTCTTTAGTAGACATCATCTGCTATGGCAGCAAAAGCACTTCCTTTGCCTCGTCATAAAATTGGTTTCATAATGGGCCAGTTTGCACATATTTTGAATCATCAGGTTTGACCGGCAGTTTACTATGTGAATAGACTCCATTGTGTTGGAGGCCCTATAAGGTGGAGAGTTGTGCCCATGGTCCTGTGACGAGCATGTTTGTAAATGCCAGAGTCCCATGTCGCATTAAAGTTTAAGACTAACAAATGTATCACGGCGCATAAACCTTTGTCAAATGACTTTGCTTCAACATACTAACATGGACTATGCATCAGGGAACTGGGCACTTGCTACCATCCGTAATAACTAAAAATACAGTTATGTTTGAACATTATTTTCTTACTTCTGCACTTCAAAATCACTCTGATTTTGTTGGCTTTAACCAAAGCATGGCTTAGCTACTTAAAACCTTGATTATAATTTGGTTTCTTTGACTATGTAGGATTTAATGAAGCCTTTCCAAAAACCAAGTGCTGTGAGGGAGAGATGAAATCATTGTCAAGATGTGCCCAAACATCTGTTTCCGAAACAAAGTAGTCAAAGACATAAGGGGACGCTACCCTGGGAAATATGTTACTTCCGGGCCTATTTACATGCACCTAAATGTGCATAAACTATGAAGTTAACAGATGAGTTGCACCAAGACCCTAACAATAGTAGCAAGCCTGGGTTGTCCTCTCCACATTTGTTTCAAATATGGTCTGGACGGTGAGTGTGTCATCCAGTTCACTAACAAAAGTATCTTTCTGCTTAACTACAGCCAGATGTCAACGGCACCTGAGCACATCTCACAAATGTTGGGAAAAAATCATAATTTAATCAAGCAATTACAGAAAACTATTTTCAAACTGTGGTTGGAATAATTTGAATACAAATTGCTGTTAATCAGCAGCATTTAGCACAGGGATATTTGATTAAGTTTTCCCCTCAAAACAACTTATTCTACTAATGAAAAGGAAAATACTATTTTTCAATATATATTTTTTGTTCCTCACAAAGATGCTTCTAACTAATATTGTTTTATCTTTTGTATAATTATTGCTCCTTAAAACTTTCACCTTTGGAAGCTTCTAACTGTGCAGTCCTGTAATATCTCCTCAAATGTAAGTCCCAATGGGTTCAATGGGACTTACTCTTTGGCAAGCGATTTCAAAAAACACAGTTACATATTCCTTGTGGAGTTTTGGTCACATAATCTTTTCCATTTCCACCCCCCCCCCAACCTGTTTTTTAATCTATTTGGGGCATGGGGGTTTTTTTAACAGAAAAAAAGTTGTCTCAGAATTCCTTTAGAACATCAGGAGGAGGAGGAGACAAGGAGGGGGAGGGGGAGGGGGAGGGGGAGGAGGAGTTAGGAACTGCTTTACTAGACTTGTCATTGTATTTTTTATTTATCTGATAGGAAAACCCCAATTAGACTTGGGGGGAATGGAGCAAGGATGTGGAAGTATATGTCAGACCAGGAGGTTGGACTACTTTCTTACCAAATATATGCTTCTTCTGAATGAACTTATGTCTGTGGGATGTCTCTTATACTACATGGTAGTCTCTTCACAGCGGGCATGCTTCATCGATTTTTGGAACAGTAATTGCCAAGATAAAATTCAGCCACATAATTATTTCTTGTTGGGCTATTTTTTAAAAATCCCATTGTTATAAACTACCTATTTCTATTAATCCTAGCTCTCTGACACATGTAGGTATATAGTATGTTCATTTGCAAATTGTACGTGAATTATGTAGCTACACATGAAAACATTTTACTTGTTTGCATAAAAATGTAATATGGAAATGGATGTCCCTGAGAATGGTACAACAAATGGTTGTATTCCACTCAAATTCGGCTTCGTAGGTTCCAGACATATAGACATAGGAAAATGTTGAGCAGACTGCTCAGCTGTTTCCAATCATGTGGGGGGAGGGAATATGTGCTTGCCATCTACATGCCCATCCCTAATATCATGTTCCAGATACCGCTCTCCACCACTGTCCACATGTTGGGGCCGAACATCTGCAGTGGGGAGCTGGCTCCATTTATGGATGCTTTCCATATGATTCAGAACTCTGTGTCATCAGTAGGGAGGGGTGATGCCAATTTTGGTTTCAATCAGTTTCTCATATTTTTAATCTTGTGTTCAGCTCTCCATATTTTCACATCCTTGGGGGCGGGGTTAAGTTCCACGAAAATCTGCTAATATTCAACACTGTTCTGTGCAATATTTGCAAAGCAAATTTCTGAAATATATATTTGTGTCTCTTATTTTCACCAATATGTTCATTTTTATGCACAGTTTTCACTAGTATATCCATTTTTGCACACAATACTTGGCTGGCGAACTGCACTGCAAAGTTCAGAGAAATACGAATTTTGAAGGAAACCTGTGTTATAGTTTTGTATTGTTTTGCAAAGTATGAATTTGGTGACTTCACTTTTAGTCTCCCCATCCCTAGTGATCAGGGCTATAAATTGCATAGGAAGACTCCACAAGTGGAGCCAGTTTCACCCCAGTGCTTAGAGTCCTAGAGCCTGGTGAGGTTAGGCCATTTGGAATGTACCAAAAGAGATGGAGTAGCAAGCGCTCTCTTGCTTTCCCCTTTCATGTGATGGAAAACATATGAGGGGGGATGTCTGAATAGGGCTTTGCACACAGACCCAAGTTGGAGACATTGCACAAAAGCCATTCTCTTTCATACGCTGCTGAGATGCCCAGCCAAACATTGCTTTTGCTTATACATGTTCAGATCAATATGGTTTTGGGCAAATTGCAATCTTCCTTCCTCATGGAAGCTGTTGCTCCATTGAGCAGGCCTAACTTCTACAAAAGTTGAAGATCAGCCTTCTTGGAAAGCCATATCCTGTTACAGCTTAAATTTGCAACTATGGAACACATACAAACAAATCTCAGCATAATCCATTATTATGGATTAATCTATAATCCATGCTCTATGGATTAATCCATAATCCAGCTCTGAGGGCTTTCTGGTGATTCCCTCACTGCAAGAAGTGAGGTTACAGGGAACTAGGCAGAGGGCCTTCTCTGTGGTGGCCCCGTCCCCACGTCCCCCCATGAAATGCCCTCCCATCAGATGTCAAGGAAATAAACAACTATCTGACTTTTAGAAGATATCTGAAGGCAGCCCTGTTTAGGGAAGTTTCTAATGTTTGATGTTTTATTCCATTTTTAATATTCTGTTGGGAGCCGCCCAGAGTGGCTGGGGAAACCCAGCCAGATGGGCAGGGTATAAATAAATAAATAAATAAATAACAACAACAACAACAACAACAACAACAACAACAACAACAACAACAACAATAACAATAATAATACTGACCTGCTTTCCTCAATGTTAGGCTTAGAGTGGGATAATCAAGAGGGATAGGAGAGGCCAAATACAAGGAAGCACAGTTCTGGGACTTCAGTCAGAGCAGGAGTGATGATGTCACATATCAGACATTCAGGTGTAATTGACAAATCCCTCCTTTCCCTAGCAAATGAATGAGTGAAAACAAGGCTTTTTTCTTTTGTTTGAGACAGATTAGCATAGAAAAGGTCGGAAAATGAGGAAAATAAGCAGAGGATGAATACTTCTTTCTTTTTCTTTGATGGGGTTTCCACTTCATGCTTGCAGTTTAATGGTAGCACTTCTTTGCAAGATGGTTTTGATTTCTAATTGAAAACTAAAGGTTCTATTTCGGTTGGCTTAAAATCTCTTTTGGCAAAACTCACTGTGGTTGTTTTTCAAACCTTTAGCAGTCAGAGGTATCACTGAGCTCAATGGGACTTTCTCCGAGGAAACTATACATAGGATTGCTGCTTTTCTGACCTTAATAAATAATTTAGGGTTTATGCTACCTACTGGTGAGCAAGCACTTTGGCTGGTAGGTTTTCCAGTCACAATATGATGCGTAAGAAGGCCTTGAAGGTGCCTTGAGATGATGGGCCTCCCGGATCTGATTCCCATGTTCAAGGCACCTTAAGAATACATAAGAATATATGAAAATGCCACAGGCAAAAGTCATTGCCTATCATGGAGACAGAAACACTGAGGTTTGTTTTATGAATCCACCTTTCAGCATAGCTCTACATTTGGACTGCATTATAACGGAATTATTATTTGTATATTTGCAAATGAAATTATCCTCTGTATTGTTACATACATATCAGTGACAAATTGCAATGCATGACAGTGTCACTTAGAAATACATAACTACATTATGATACTGTAGGTGAAACAGATTATAGTAATCAGGTGCCAAATGCTATAATTAAAGCTGAGATTATTTTTCCCCCCATTTTACAAACCCCCATTTCATTCATGCTCAATTTTTGTAAAAGAGGGGGGGGGAATCTCTTGTTTACCAAACTATTTGACATACATCCATGTCGGTGGATGGGAACAATTAACTCAGAGCATAATTAAAGCAATCAAAAGGGTTTAAATAGCCATGGAGTTATTATGTACCTACGTGATAATTAAATGATCAAGTGACTACACAGTAATTTCATGGTGATTTGTGCTATATACAATATTTACTATGCACAAAACAAACAATACTGTCAGTTCAAAAAGAAAGTGAAAAGCCATATGTCAACATTAAAATGTGTGCATGATATTTTTTAATGTTGATTTACTTCCACAATTATCACTTTCTCGCCACATTTTATGGCATGTTTTCACTGCCTTGCCTGTGAACAAAGTGTCATGACTGGTTTAATGAAAATGTAAACCTTTGTGTGTATATGCCACACTGTAGAAAACAGTAATTGAGAATCTAAATACTTGAAGTATAAAACAAAACCTGAAAGGAAAATGTTGTGACACATACCGAGAGCCTGATCCAAAACACAAATTATGTACATCTTATGATCTAATAAAATCTACCAATGAAAAGCAAACAGACGAATGAATGACATGGCTTCATCTGATTTCCAACTATTAAATATGGTGTAGTTCATGGCTGAGGAACTTGTGACCCCCTGTCTGTTGGAGGACTACAAATTCCCTCTTCCCTGACCTTTAGCTATGTTGCCTGGGGCTGGTGGGCACTACAGTCCAACAACATTTGGATGGCCACAGAGTCACCACTGCTAGTGTAGTTAATAGTCTAGAGCAGGCATCCCCAAACTTCGGCCCTCTAGATGTTTTGGACTACAATTCCCATCTTCCCTGACCACTGGTCCTGTTAGCTAGGGATCATGGGAGTTGTAGGCCAAAACATCTGGAGGGCCGCAGTTTGGGGATGCCTGGTCTAGAGAGTGCCCCAGTTGATCATAGAGATGATTGGGCCAGTAATTTCTCAGTGCCAATAGGTTTTTGGATGCTATTGGCTTGTCAAACCAGATATGCAAGCATAATTGGCACAACTCTTCAACCCTTTCCTACAAACCTTTCCTACCACACTAGTAGAGCAATAGACATTTTCTTGGCTAGTGTATCCTTCCATTTTAAAAATACATAAGTTATGTATAGTGCAAAAGGTCAGGGTTTTTTGATCCTGTGAAAAGTTAATTATTTTACTCTAACTAGATTTAGCCAGCAGAGTAATTAGTGCTTGGGCATCCAGTTCTGTATACATGTTAGTGATGTAGCAGAATGGCCCCTTTAACTGGCTTGCGAGGAAGGTCTTGCTGTGAAGAGCTGGGCAGAGAAAAGAGCCTGTGGCCAGATGGAATATGAGTGCTTCTTCAAGAAAAGCACCAGTCAGAGTCACTTAGCTTTGTAACTGGTTTCATTTTCCAGTCACTCGTGCCTCATGCCTCTGTCAGCAAGGGAGTGCTGTTTGCAAACAAACAGTTAAGCAAGTCTGTTGGGTTCCAATATAATCCCAAACCATAGTTAAATCTAGCCATGGTTTGTAAGTCAACAACAAACCTTGGCTCCATATCTGGGTTTGTTGCAAGAAAATAAATCACCATTAGTCTGCAGGACTGGGTTTGGATATTTAGGCAAACCACACTTTGACTAAACAAACCATGGCATAGTATTATGTGTGAGCCAGGCCTATCTGTCTGTAAAGAAGAATTAAGATCTACCGCAATGATCCTCTCAATGAATGGACATCTGAATAGGGAAATTGTCCCAGCAAGCTCACCACAGGAAATACCAGATCAGGATGCTTTAACAGAAGTCAGTTCACTTACTGGTAGGTGCTACACCTGGCCATTTCAAACAGCAAGCTGTCTCCTTCCCTGCCTGTGAACTCACCTGAGATGCTGGAACTTTTGTAGTTCAGTTGCTCACTGTAGCCTAGTAAATTTAGCTCCCATTGAACTCAGTCTTTCTTTCTTCCGAGTAGGCATGCTTAGGGTCCTATAGTATTAGTTAAACAAACAAATTCTGCTGAACTATTCACGCTGCCTTCCACAGACACAAAAACAACATTGACTCAAATTCAGCTACAGTAGCTGGGAGAAAGTGTAGTTGGAATTAATAGCAATCCTCAAAGTATAGGGTTATCTTTAGCTTGTTAGATCTTCCTGGATTACTTCTTTCCTTGTTTTCATTTCTTTCAGCAACCAATATTTTGATCCTCGTCCTCCGTAAGAACTTGTGCACTAATCATACCTCTTACACCCAAGCTATTTCATCAATTGACCCCAATCTAATTACTCAGCAGCCGTGTCTCTACCATTTACAAGGTCCTCCCCCCCCCCCTTATCTTGGTCCTAGCAACAGACATAAATCTTTAAACACAGAAGAGGAATATCTTCAGGCTCCAGGCTCCAAACTTGAATATGATATGCATATTGAGACCTGCCTATTGTAAGGTTCATCCATCCAAGACGTTAGTCAACAGATTTTGGAGATTAGCTCTCTCTTTGGATTAAAAACTAATATGGAACTCAAATACTTAAAGATAAATCTTTAATGTTCTCCCAATGAATCATTGACCATTGTGAACTGCATGAATCTGGGCCTTTGTTTCCAATTCTGTCCCCTTGCTGCCATGCATTATGTTCGCCACTAGTGTCTCAACAATGCCACAATGCCATTCATTCATCCCAGTGGCATGTAAAGATTGATGAGGCAACACCAGCTTCGCAGTTTGTTTCCTAAGGCAACTTTTTCCAGTATCTGATCTGTAACTGCCTGATGGAAAAGATGTGCAATGCCTCATGCTGCTACTATGCAGCTTAAGAGTTTTGAAAAGTTCAGGAGTTTAAGGAAGGCTTTTGACAAAGTCCCCCATACTATTTTTGTGGAGAAGCTGGTAAAATGTGGACAAGGTAATTGTTAGGTGGATTTTTTGCTGGATGACTGACTGAACTCAATGAGTGCTCACTAACAGTTCCTCATCATCCTGGAAAAAAGTGACAAGTGGAGTGCCACAAGATTCTCTCCTGGGCCCATTGTTGTTCAACATAGAATCATAGAGTTGGAAGAGACCACAAGGGTCATCCAGTCCAACCCCTTGCCAAGCAGGAAACACCATCAAAGCATTATTGACATATGGCGGTCAAGCCTCTGCTTAAAGACCTCCAAAGAAGGAGGACATCTTTATAAATAGGTGAAGGGATTGAGAGGATGCCACAGAAGACAGAATTGGGATTCAAGATGACCTTGCCCAATGAACTGGGCCTAAACCAATGAAAATAATTTCAAAATGGACAAATATAAGGTTCTACACTTAGGCAGGAAGAACCAGCTGCACAAATATAAGGTGGTGGACACCTGTCTAGCCAGTAGTACATGTAAAAAGGATACTGGAGTCTTAGTAGACCACAAGCTTAACATGAGAACAGTGTGATGCAGCAGCAGCAGCAAAAAAAAAAAGCAAATGCTATTTTAGGCTGCATCAACAGACATATACAGAGTTTAATGGCACTTTCTCCCACGTAAGTATGCGCTGAATTGCAGTCTAAGTGATATCTTTAGAAGACAGTCCCCAGGCGCCCCAAACAGCTTTTGGTGTTCCACTGAATTGAAACAATAATTAAATGCAAGACCCTTTAAAGGAGAAATTGGAGCGAGTTAGAGCAGGATCAAATGGCACACTGCACACCACTAGTCTTTCCTCTTTGAAAAAAGCTCCCATCCAGCACAATCCTATGCCCTATGCTTGTCTGCTTTGAAGTAAGTCCCACTGAGTTCAATGGGACCTACTCCCAGGTAGACATGCATAGGTTTGCAGCTGTAATCACCAAATAGCTTTCTGAACCCAAGGGACAGCAAAAGCCAATCCAGACCCCTGAAACTATCAAAGCCACCTACAGTACATCATGTTGAGTGTCAATGTGTAAAACAGAATGCCAATATTAGTTTTTTAAAAACTTTGGAAAAGAGTTAAGCTCTGTCGATAACCACAAATGTCTACGTGCCAATATCTGCGAGTCTATCAATCTCTCTCTATACACATTTCAGACAGTATTAGTCTATTTGACAAATAAATGACAGAAAACTAATATCTTATTTTGATGTGGTGGTAGAAGCAGTGATAAATCAGCTCCTCTTGCCAAGAACATCTTTCTCCCTTAAAAGGACAATTCTATTAGACTTCCTTCTCATATGTATTACTTCCTAGAATTTTTCTCCAAGCCTGCCTTTTTATTTTGCAATGGCAGGGCTGTTCTCTAACAGGCAAGAGATTGTTCACAATCTGTCCCATTGTGCACTGCATGCTGTGTTGATATAGTCCTCAGTATGTTGCAGTAGTAGGCCATAAAGGGAAGTGCAAATAACTGATGTTCTGCTGTTAAGGTGGTCCCAGCATGTGGCCCCCAGCTATTGGGGGGGTAGCCGGGGTTTTCTGCCCCAAGTGAAGCCTCCAAAGGGGTGTCATTGAGGTTCCCAGCCTGTGTGTGTGCATGTACACAAATGTGTGTGGAGGGTTGCCCAACTGGGTCTTTGACCTGGGTGAAATTAAGCCTAGTTTCACTCCTGGCCCCCAGAGGGTTACCCTAGATGGAATGTGGCTCCTGGGTTGAAAAATGAGTTCCCTGTCCATGTAGCCTTTGCCAGAGTGACAGCTATTAGAAAGGCAACTTGGAAGCTTTGAGAACATAAAAACATACCAGGAGCCTGGTGAGTTAGGCCAATGACCCATCTAGTCCTGCATCCTGTTCTCACAGTGACCAAACTGTGGGAAGCCAGCAAGCAGGATTCGAGCAGAAGAGCACTCTCCCCTCCTCTGGTTTCCAGCAACTGGTATTCGGAAGCATTGCTGCCTCCCAACTGTGGAGGCAGAGGATAGCCATCATGGCAAATATCCATTGATAGCCCTCTCTTCCATGAGACACAACGGAGCTGCATTGGCAACAGAACCATGGCAAGAATGACTCCAACTGCTATCGGTAGTGAAGATAATGTGGCCGTGTATCTGGATTAAATTTAAAGCTAAAAATGGTTTGCTTCTTTTCTGAAGTATGTGTGAAAGAAACCACATCATGTTGACATATATATAGCACTTTACTGTGCTATGAAAATATCAGAGGGGAGGTGATTCTGGACTTTTTCTATTGTTGTGGTCTGAATGGAATTAACAGGTTCTGTTGTGTGCGTGCAATATTAGAGAAACTCGAAAGCAAACACTCTGCTTTTCTCCCCCTCTCTAATGGAACTGGAGAAATGTTTACATAGCAGCTCAAAGCTTCAGAGCAACACAAGAAAGCTAATACTTTTCAAAAAGGTGTCTGGAGACCAAAGGAAATGTTTCAACTGTCCAGCAAATGAGCCTGGTTACAGTCCCCTGACTGCTAGGGAGGTGATGATCTGATTCTTAGTACAAGCAGCAGAGTCTTTACAGTCCACCAGATTAAAGTACTGGTCAAGCCTTAGAGATCAGATATTCCCACATGAAACATAATACACCATGAAATGAGCAGAAGAGAGATGCTGAGCTTTTAACCAGCCACTCTGTGACAAGGGGGTTGAGTGTAAGCAGATGTTGCTGCTGTCTAAACAACTAAGCCCTTTGTCCATAAAGGCTCTAAGAGTTTAGATTGTAATGGACTGGTGGATAGCTTTGATTTACATGGCAAAGCCAGGGTGCTAGAAATACCCTCTTTAAAAAAAACAAAAAACCTGACATACAGATAGCCATCTACTCATTTCCCTGCATCTTGCAACCTACAAGTATGGTCATTTAATTTACCTAAGAGCAAAGCAAACACTTAAGGAGCCTACTCACTAAAGGCCTGGACTGCTGTCAAAAGGTAATGGCTTAAGAGTTGGATTTTTGCCCTTAAAGCAAATGCTTTAGAGCTCGAGGATATTTGTTTGAAGCAATCTTCTCACAAGAGCCTCCTAAGTGCTGAATATTTCAAGGCACGCTCCCTGGTGCCCCTCCTCCAGCTTTCAATGCCCTTGGTTCCTTTATAGTTCCCCCCCCCACTCACTGATTGGGCCTGCCATTTTAAAACGAATGCCTCTGGCATCTATTAACACTACAGTATTGACCCTGTTCGTTGAGTGCCTGGTAGCAGAGCACAGTCCTTTAAGCTCATTCTTAAGGAGTCAAATTAGCTTCCACGAGACAAGTGCAAAGTCAGAGCTTTTGGAATTCTAATGATGTGAACAAATCTAAGGACAATCCACCCTCTCTCTGCTCCCCTCTGTGATGGGGTGCCTGTACACTGAGCCACTACCAGGATAGGAAGGTTTGTTGTGTCTCCCATATCACCATCCAGCTCTTCCTTGCATCTAGATACAAGTCACTCAGTAGAGCAGGAATGGGGAACCTGCGCCGTCCTCATGTTGTAGGGCTCCAACTCCTATCAGCCTCATGCAGCATAGACAACAGTCCAGGGTGATGGGAGCTGAACAACATCTGGAGGGCCACCAGTTCCCCATCCCTCCAACAGGGCATTTTGGCTGGGAATATGCGTGGCAATGCATGGGCCACTTGTTCATGGCAATCGCTCAGTATTCTGCAGGAAGTGTGCATGTGTGGTGGGGGGAGGTGTAGAGTACTTTAGGGCCCATGGTCTCAGGCAGCCATGTGCACATGGGGATGGCTAGTGCTCCTTTGGCTTTTGCCTAGTAGGTACATAGAACATAGAAGCAGAAGGCATTCTATTCATTCAAAAGAAACACTCACATGTGGAGTAATGTAGAGCCTACCTGAGAATGCTGTATGGATAAGGGGGAGGAAATGCACAATGCTCACCCATGTAGTTTTGTAACAGCACACAAAAATGCTATACTCCGATTGTGATGCCTTCACTCCATTTCACAAGATCTTCTGCATCTAAAGAGAGGCAGTTCTGCATTAAGTCAGGTTTCAAGTTTGTGCAGCAAATAATAGGCTTTCACTGTAGATGGTATAGTAGCAATAGCGAATGATATTTCATTGGCATTGATACATAATATAGTCTCTTAAACAACACATCTGGATCTGAGAGTATTCCCTCTGTGCAAATGTTATGGCTCATTTACAACATACATGAAGAGAAAAATGATCACATAATTTCCCAGCAAAACAATAATGGTGTCATGATTAATCATTAAGATTGCTGTGATTGATCTAAAAGTCCCTATACCATATGTCTATCGAAATTTCTGACTACAGCAAGACAGATTCAGATTTGTTATATGAACAAGTCACTTGAAAGAAGCATGAGCCAAGCATTTCAGGTGAAAAATTCCAGGGATAATTTACATATAAATTTAGGTGTGTAATCCTCAGACCTATTTGCATATGAGGCTACGGTTCTCAGTAGTGGCAGATGAAGAGATGCACAAACACAGGACACCTTGCTTTAGTTACCAATGAGAGAGGCTTGCTTACGTAGCTATATGTGGGACCGCTGCCCTAGAGACTGAAGTCCTAAAAGAAATTTGCTCTAGAGTGATCCCATTAGAGTCAGTGGAATTTCATAAATTTTGGGAGGATTTGAGCCACTGCGAGGAAGAGTCATGGCATGGTGGTCAAGCACATGTGCTGCATACCAAAAGTTCCAGGTTCAATCCCTGGTATCTCCAGGTAGGGCTGGGAAGACACATGTCTGAAACCCAGGAGGGCCCCTTCCAATCACTGTTAACAATACTGAGTTAGATTAACCAATGGTCGTACTCAATAGAAGGAGCTTGCTATGTTTCTATGCCACTGTCTGGGAATGGTCCAGCAGCTGGAAGTCTTGGGCTGCAGTATACATTTTGTTCAGGGACTCAATATAAGGGTCCAAATCACATAATCCTGCAAGCACACAAGAGCTACTTGCCCCTCCTGTTGCCCTTGATCTTTATTCTTCCTATCCTAAGATATCACTTTAGTTTCTCTAAGGTTGAAATTATGTAATCACTTTTGTACAAAAAATAACAACAACAGATAGTACTTCAACACTCCGGATTCCAAGGCAGGGATTCCTACCCACCTACCAGAATGGCCAGCAGGGGTGAGAAAGTTCAGAATCTGGTCTACCCACAAGATCCGTACTTCTTGTTTCATATCTCTGTGTTTCATTTTCATTAAAATCTGATTGCCTGGTGTTAAAGTACTTTCTTCAGGAACAATTTATGGTGTTGTGTAGGCATAAGCGAAATGGGTTAGAATCTCCATGTAATGTGGATTTAAGATTCATTTTCTCACTCAGTCGAATTCCTAACTAGCTTAGAGGGACTATTCTGCACTGAGCGAAAATGCTCCGAGTGTTTACCTTGTTTGCTGATTCTAAAATGCTGTCAAATTCAGATGGTCTTGGTGAATTTGGAATTGTCCATGTCACAGCCCACCTCAATATTTGGCAGTAAACAAATATGTTGAGTGTTGGTTTAAAATCCCCTGACTTGAATTTTCAGACAAAACAAGGTCAAAGAACAAATAATGCACCAGATAAACTAAGAGCAAAGGTCAATGGTTTCTAATGCTGGGTGATCAATATGCAAAGCTTTGGGATTTTGTTGGCATGCGGGTTGGGAGAAACGCACATCTTATAGGTCGGATATTTCCAAAGGGACCTTTTTAAAAACTATTTCTTTCAACAGGCAAACACCTTCCAAACGACAAAAGCCTTGAAGTCTATGGCACAAAAGACATGCAAAAGTCATTAAGGCTTATCCCAAGAGACCTTCTAGAGTTGCTTCACATTGGAGTGGGTGTAAGTCTGCTTAAAATTAAATTACCTTAAAATAAAGTTAGAGCACTAAGCAATATCCTGCCTTCAACCCAGCAGGGTTTCCCGTGAGAAAAGAAAGTAGGCAAAGAGAGCTTAGACAGACAGACAAACATATTTACCCCTAGGTGGAAGGTACAAATTAAATTAGCTTGCCACAAAAGGGGGATGTTTTCTCCTTCTGTTCAGATGTCATGGTAGTGAGGAAACATAGTCTTGGGGCCAAGAAAAATGGCACAGATGCATTCATCTAAACTACCATTCATCCTGTTCCAAGGTCTAAACAGCACACATAAAAGAACAGCGCTGTTGAGCTACTTCCTCTCCTTAGTTACCAAGTGAGGGCTTGCAAAGGAATATGGGAGCAGAGGGTGCTGATTTTTCCAGAAGGTTTCAGTGTTGCAATGGAGAGTGATTGAAGAGGTTATCAACCTGATGAAACCTGGAGTATGAATATCACAAATAAACCTTGATTTCATACTTTGTGGTGAGTTTCTTTTTCTTTCCTTCTTTTTCTTGTTCTGTGGGGCTACAATTTAATTCTCTCTCTCTCTCTGCAGCTGAAAACAATACAAGCACTACTTCCTGAGTCAAGTATATCTTTTATTGTGCCTCATTAATATGCATGTTTTTGGCACTCAGTTGGGTTCAGCTGGTATGCTTTCCAGTATCTCATTCTTTATTTATATGAGACTGGGAGGTGTGACCTATGGAGCCAGTTGGCTGTCATGAATTGGAATATTCATTAAGCCTTGTGAATTATGCATCTGACTGCTTATAATACCGTGATCAACACTGGATGGTGCCAGAACTCTGAGCTACTTCCTGCTAGGTGGAAGGCTCTGCAGCTGGGTCAAAAAGTGCATGCGCTCAGTGCCCTTTGGAAATAAAGCTGATCGACTTGTGTTTTTCCAGCACTGGAATGCCATGGGGGTTTTGTGACTTGGGTGTGAGAAAATATTGTTGGGGGCTTCTCTCTTTCTGCAACCCCAGTCAAATGGGGCTGTCTGGTATTTCAGCAATTTCCACCCCCAAAACAAAACCTTTATTTGTAGTATGTTTCCTATCGCATGGTACAGAATGTTGGACACAGCAACAGAAATTACCTGCACCACAGAAGTGTTGAGTCTTGAGAGCCAGTTCAGTAGAGCATTGGACTAGGACTGAGGTGACCTAGGTTCAAATCCCCAACCGGCCATGAAGCTCACACTGAGTGGCTTGCATCAGTAACTGTATCTGCTGCTTGACCTCATATATGATTTGGGGGCACATGATGGAGCTACCTTGCTGAAGCTAAGCAGGTTTTGCAGCTGGGTCTTGGATCCCCTACATATGCCACCTTTGGTTTCATTATGGAAGAAAGAAGTGGAGACTTGACAATAATTAAAACATAATAGGAACATTTAATAATAGGAACATTTAAAAGTGACAGTGCACATAATACAGAAGGCCTAGGTTCAATCCCTGCTACTTTCAATTAAAAAGGATGACATGAAAGCCCTTTCTGAGACTCAGGAGAATTTAAAGTCCTTTCCTATTTATATATGCTTTTTTATTGTTATATGCAGTTTTTTAAACTGTTTATATATGAGTAACTTTTATATGTAAATCACTTTGAGGTGCTTCATGAGAAGTGATTTATAAATAGAATAATTGTTATTACTGTTGTTGTTGTTACCATTCAGAATATACAATACTAGTAGACTAGATGGGGAAATAGCTTCCTATGTTCCTGCTTCTACAGCTATCCCTACAGTTGCATCAGGGTGAGTAACTACTGAGTTGCAAAACAATTTCTGTGTGTGCGTGTTTTCAGGTTGGGGTGGGCTTGCTCATATTATTGCACACTGAGAATTGATTTAGATGTGAGGCAGAACAATCAGATGACCACTTTGCCTTGAACATAAGAAGAGGCCTTCTGGATTAGGCCAGTTACTCATCCATCCAACATCCTGTTCGCACAGTGGCCAACGTACACCCACCTATAAATTCACTCTGAATTCATCACATGCATAGAGCCAGGTGGGGTGGTATGAATCAGTCCTCAGATTGAAAAGTGGTTGGTTCTATATTTGCTGCTCTTTCTCTACAAATAAATGTTTTTCATAGAAACACTTTCCCCTCATAAATTGCTTGAGAAAATTCCACTTGTGTCAAGATTACATTCCCGTCAACCCTGGTATGTCTATACTGCCTTGTCATTAAAAGCCACTGGTTTGTTTGTTTTTAATGTAATAAATAAGTGAACTAGAACAGGGATATCTTTGAAATCTGCATTGTTTGAAATGTAGTGTGTTTCACTCTTAAAGAATACTTGTAGCAGAAATAAGATTTTTTTAAAAGGCTTGGCACAGGGAGATTAATGAAGGATTTTAATAGCTTTAGTAATACCAATACTCATACAAGTCTTAAAGCAGAGACTTGCTGCCTTATGACCTATAGTCCTGAGGGTTTATAGTTCCAGGATGACCCCATGCAAGCTGAAACTGTAGAATGGTCCTTTTGCATAAAAATAACTTCATATTTGGTTGAAGCAAGAACTCTTCAGAGTCAGCATTCTCAACACCAATATGAGCAACGGATTCTCTGACATAACTGCCAAAGGTGAAGAGCGATTAAAAAAAATAAAGTATGTTGAGATAAAATATGAAAAGTACAGCTTACAGTCTATAGTCACATTATTGTGCTTGATGGGTCCTATAGCCAGGCCTGGCCAAGCTATAGATCTATATAAAGGTCATAGGTGAGCCCTGTGTAAAATGGCATTGTTTACAGGTTTTTTAGTAGAGAGATTAGCTGTCACTTATTTTCACATACCTAACTGAAGAGCTTTAAAGGTTCCCAGTGAGAGCATGCTCTCTTCTCTTTCTCAGCCTGTCACATCCTTGTCAGTTTCAATAAAATTACTTACCTGAATTATGCAGATGAGCTTTTGTTGTGTCCAGCACCCATCATTGTTCCTCTCCACTACAGCTGAAACTTCTAGCAGGCTTCTTGCTTTTACTGTCTGATTCTAGCACTCCTTAGGTCAAGACCTTTCAACCTCAGGGCTTGACTTATGCCACAACCATTTGACAAATCGCCCAGGCCCTCACAAAAGCTGGTTGAGCTCTAGAGTGAGTGCTCTCTATGCACCACTGTTCCTCAGTTTTGACATTTCCTTCTCACTTGGCCCTTCGGTGATTAGACAAAAGAAGAAAAAGACATTTGTGTCCAAGGAATGCTTTCATTTGAGACGTGATAAATGGGAATCCTTTCCAAGAAGTTGTGGTCTCACTCTATGGCAGAAAGTTCCTTCACAAGAATTTCGAAACTTGCCCTGTAAAACATACTTTTAAGTCTAAACCCTATATGAATTGTTCACTGGATCTTTTTTGGCCTCCCCCCTCGCTCCATGTTCCAAACTGTATGATAGCTTTGTAATAGACTACCTACTCGTGATAGCCTTGCAAGGAATTGCTATATCGGATGAATGAGAAAGCAAACCTTTTAATAAAAATTAAGATCCCAAGAAGAGGCCTGCTGCAGTAGACCAAGGGTCAACCCATCCAACATCCTGTTCCCAGCAGTCTACAGAGTGAGGCTTCAGGGGGACCCTCATGCAAGGCAAGGGCGCAACTTGCTCCATAGTAGCTGGTATCCTCAGATACAAACAGGACCTGCAGCAAAATTCATGTCCACACCATGCATTAAAGCACGTGGCTTCTCCCAAAGAATCCAGGGAATTGTAGTTTATTTCTCACAGCAATACTGTCCCAGCACCCTTAACAAACTACAGTCTCCAGGATTCCTTGGGAGAAGCTATGTGCTTTTAATCTATGGTGTGGAAACATCATAGTATAGAGTGTTCCCATGATATTCTGTCCCAATCCCTCTGCCACCCAGTTTCCCACCCCCACCCCCTTAACTGTCAGACAACACTCAATGGGCTATGTTTGTACTTCTGCAAAACCTTGGGACTCTAGCTGATACCTCTCTCTTCTGCATGGGTGGTTCTGTTTTGGCTACCTAAGCAACAAAGCAGCCACAGTCCTGAACATTAGGAATAGAGAGGATGAAACCACCTCTGAACATTGAGCCTACAACCACTGATTAACCTGCTCCTCAGATGCAAAGACCTCAAACAAGTTAAAATGTAATAGGGGTGGTCAAAATTTATTAAAGTGAAGCCATTAGTAACTTTCTCTTCAATGATGTGTCTATGAATCAAAAAGAACCTTTAAGCAGGGACTTCAGAGTAAAATGCAATAAAGGACCCAGGAGTCTTTTCAACCCATTTGCACTCTTGGCATGCACAATATACATTTGCCCAGAAACACACACAAAAAGTTTGTGCATCTGCTTTTTAGTCAATCACACTCTTGCTATGGCTAATCTTCTCTTTGATTTTCTTTTGTTTTGTTTTGGTGGCACAGCATTAACTGGAGTGTTGCCAATTCAAATCACCAAATAACCCACATTACTTTTATGAACCACTAGCACATCCTACAGAGGAACTCTGCAAAACTACCCAAGAACCAGTTTTTATGCATGATAAATAAATCCCTTGAAACTAAGGAACTGGATCAGGACCAACACACAGCACACACACATTTGCTTAATAATTCATTACAGGCAAGATTCTTTACCAGATTCTCCTGGTTTTAAACACTACAGTCCCCTGATACCTTTTAAAACTTTTTCTTGCACTTACACACTGGTGAAAAAGGGGTTAGTGTTGAACTGAGATAGTTTTGCCTTCTCTTTCTGCCCATCCTTGCTCTTCCTCTACAAACTGTGTGAACAGAACGGGGAAATATAGGGTTATTTGTCAAACCACAAATGAATTCTTTTAATTTGTCGTGCTTTATAGGCTTTACAAGAACAAGGGTGTCTTTGGAAGTTTTGCATAGGTATGCATTAGACTAACATCCTGATGCCTGTAATAATGCACCCGTAGGCCAAATATCCTGGATGCATTCCACTTAGCGGTTCCTTTCCACTGCACACAAATGCATTCAGTGGGGAGAAGGAAACCATGGGAACTCAATTGGTCAAACTTTAACTAATATACTATATAGTTAGATGATTGTTTCAGTTAGCGGGCAAGAGCCAAGCTACGTGTCTGAACATGCAGGAAATACACACACTGCATAATAAATTTACAACCTGAAGGCAACATCCTGAAGTCCATTCCCAGGCCAACTTAACAGGGATGCCTGCAGAGGTTCTACTTGAAGAAGCCTCTTGTTTTCTGTCTCAATTGTTTGTAATTAGGGGTAGAAGGAACTGTAAGTTTGGGTCGTCTCTGTTTCTCTTTTTTTCAGGTTTCTGAACCAATTTGCAAAAATAAAAAATAAATTGCGCTAATTTCTTCTAAGAAGCACAGTTTTGTCTGCAGTTTTGGCTAATGGCAGGGCCGGTCCCAGACATTTTGGCACCAGAGGCGAATTTGAAATTGGCAGGGGTGACCCCCTGCCCATTGTGGTTTGTTAAGGGTGCTTTTTTGAGGATCCTTACACACACATATCACAATGTTTATCCTTGCTTTCTTTCCAATGCTGATCTTCACTCCTCTTTTGCCCCATGCTGATCTTTGCTCCCCTCTTGTTTCTGATGCTGATCTTCACTCTCTCTTGTCACTGCATTTCTCTCTTCCCTGACAGGGGGGAACACAGTGGCTGTGAACCAACCCCCTTCCCCAACCTGGGGCTCTCTAGATCTTTTGGACTACAACTCCAATCAGCCTCTGCCAGCATGACATTTTGGATGTCTCCCAAAATGAAGAAGATACCGTAAGTTAGGCGTCTCTGCCTCACACTTCATCCAGTTTTTAAAGAAGAGGTGAAACCAAGGCGTGTCTACTGGGTTTTTTTTTTACATTCCTACCCTACTTGTCAGATAAGGAAACAAATACCGTAGATAAAGTGTATGCTGTAACTGCTAAAACACCAGCCTCCCACTGAAGTAGGGATAAAGCAAGTAGAAGGTACTCCAAAACAACCTGACATTGTGTCCAAGAATTAATGAACTGTTGGGAAGTATAACATATACCATGCAGATTAGGAGTCTAGTTCATTAAAACAGCCAGATACAGACTTGGGAGGATCAATAAGGAGTCAGGCAAGTTTTCTGGATAGGGGTGCCAACTTGAATAAAATATTTGGGGGGCCCAGGTAAGTCCCGTCCTGCATAATCGATCACATGGTGCTGTGTACACATACCATTTGAATGGCAATGCCCATCAGCTGGGGCATTGCGCCCCTGCAAATATTTTAGGATGGGGTGAAGACACCTCCTATGTTTCTGGATATTTTCGTGTTGCGGAAAACGAAATGGCATCTCTAACTAGGTGGTCCAGTTGGAAGAATAAAGATCATGGGAAGGGCTATAGGGGGGTATGAAAGCACAGAGATAAACAAGACAAGGCCATGGAGAGCTTTAAAGAAAAGTTGAAAGCATTTGTGCTGGATACAGAATTGACACAAGAGATAGCCCCATCCCATAATCTTCTGTGAGGAGACTAAAGGTGACCAGCAGCTGGCTGCCAATGTTCTCTCCCACTCCCTCTTGCTCTACAGTTGTCCGCATGGGAAAAAAATGAAATGGCCAAAGGCAATGAAACCACAGGGGCCCCTAGTTGAGGGGCATCACTTGTTCTGCATTATAGAGAGATATGGATTATTTTGATAGCAGAGTTCTGGATAAAGTTGAGAGGACAAGCATAACAATGGGCAGGCAACAGAGACAAAAGTTACAGTTATCAACATGAGTGTCAACCACAGCATGAACCAGAGTTTTAGCCAAGGGAAAGAGAGATTTTAAAAAGAGCGGGAAGGTTACCACCAAGTAGCATGACTTGGTGACAAGTTAAACACAGTAGAAATTGGAGTTCTTGGTAAAGTCCAGAAGTAACCGAAAAATTACAAGAACTCAGGCCAGAAAGGATAATTTCAAAAATTCTTCATAAAGTTTTATTCAGAATAACTTCCAGTAAATATCAACATCAGGTCTAAGTGTACCAAGTGTGTTTGCTTTGCAAACCTGAAAAACCTCGCTGATGAAGAATCATCGAAACAGGGCCTTGTCCTGATGTTGATATTTACTGGAAGTTATTCTGAATAAAACTTTATGAAGAATTTTTGAAATTATCCTTTCTGGCCCGAGTTCTTGTAATTTTTCGGTTACTTCTGGACAAGTTAAACACGGCATGCAAAATAGAGGGGGAAAACCACGCTAATGCTAAGGCTTCATGTCCAGTCATCAGGATGGGTGACGGAGACAAAAGACATGAAGGCTCAAATGAGGAAAGATGGCTTAGGAAGAAAACTGAGCAGAACATGTCACATTTGAGAAGTCAACGAGATGCCTACATACAAATGTCAGTTGACTGAGCACATGTGTGGAAGTCTGTGCAGACATGACATGGAAAGTTTAAAGTTTCCACCATATAAGTGGTAATGAAAGTGACAGGATTGTATGAGGCTGTCTAGAGAAAAAATAGAAGGTGACAAAGAACAGGGCCATGATTAAAGTGAACAAAGAGGAAAGACTGTGGAGATTTCTCCTGTGATAACACTATCTCTAGTGATATTGCACCAAAGGATGATCAACAAATTAAAATCATACAGCAGATACCACAGTGAATTTCACTTCTTTCAACAGGCATGAAAACAATAATCAAGTCATCCACCAAGAAAGCTATTTTCAAGTGGTCCATAGGGTGGGTGGGGACTGGGGAACCCCTGGCATGGGCTACAAATGAAAGTCCATATAGTATTTATAATATTCAGACATCTTCATGGAACAAGAGGATTCCATCAGTGGATGCAACAGAAGTGGCCAGGTGGGTAGATTTTGTGAGAGCACAAGACAGCTTGCTTATCTTGCTATCTTGCTTGAACCTTAGTCAAACAGCAAACAAACTTCTCACAATAGCAATAATGTGTGTCTGCTCACTATATAAAAGTTTGTACTCATCTTTCAGTTTATTGCAAGTGAAATGTGATACTACTGAATTAAGCACACAAAAACTGAGTCATTTGCATCTCAAATAAGCGACGCTGTTGATTTTTACACAAAGTTTAGCATGAAAAAATACAGTATGTGCAAAAACACCGGGAATGTACATGTTAAATAGGGTTCTGACAAAAAAAGTTCCACACTAATTGCTGTACCCGCCATGCCCACTTATGCCGTCACCCCTCTTATTCTAGTAATAGAAGCTGAAGATTGCCAGCCATTAAACACTGTTAGCAACTGTGGCTAATGCAAAAAGCATTTTTATTAGTTACACTCAAGTCCCATCAAATCTTTAATTTGTATTGCTGGTTTTCTCCCCTTTGATCTTACACTGCATTTCTGAGGGAGGGGTAGTAAAGAAGAGCAGAAAGAAGCAACAAAATAGATATATTAGGAAGAGTAAACGTGAATTGAAGCATGGGGGGGGTGAGAAAATGAAAACTAGCAGAAATAAGGAGAATTCAAAATAAGAAGTAAGAACTTTAGACTGCTTCCAGATTTTTTTTGGGGGGGGAGCTTAATACTGCAAATGGATCATGAGCAGCAGTAGCCCCAATCCTGAATGGTTTGGATCTGGCACATTTAATGCCAGATTAATTCAAGATGTCATAGATTGCACTAGCTTCCCACACTTATGATTTCTTCCTAAAATCTTATCCAGGTGAGCTGATGCATAAATTTAATAGGACAGTAGTGCTTGGAGATCTTATATACAACATTCCCTAAACCCAACTTGATTTGTGCAAGGACATGACAGTGCCTAGCTTGCATACCTGTGCCTGCCAAATAAAGAAAGGCTCCATGAGAATCACTAGTATTATTTATAAGATTTATATACCACCCTTCATCATAAGGGCAGTTCACAGAATAAAATAAAAGTACATAAGTAAAACAAAACAGCAAAATAATATTTGCTGCCCCCAGGGCCGTCTTAAGCCTATCTGGCGCCGTGGTGCAGGGATCCCTCGGGCACCCCACCCCCACCCCCACTCTTCCCTCCCTTCTGCCGCCTCGATGGAGTGCAACAGGAGGTCCCAGGCCTGGGAATCCGGCCCCTGTCTCTTCCCTCCAACCCCAAAGACGGGCTCGTTTACCCATTTTGGGGAGCCCCCGCACGCTCCTTGGAGAGGTTACCTGGCCCGGAGCGCAAACAGGGCCACCACGCCGCTCCTCCTCTGCCACCTGTGCTTCGCCTCTGCCTGCTCAGCCGAAGCGGCTGCACGGTACAACCACCCAGGGAGCCCTGGCTGCCGCACCGATGGGAGGCTCACAGCCGGCTTCCCCACAACAGCACCCGCAGCCCGAGAAGAGGCAGGCGAGAGTGGCGCTGCTGGCAGTACTTGAGGACGGCTCCTCCAGCAGGGAGGAGGCTCTGGGCATGGCATGGCATGGCGGAGGTGCCCTCCAAAGCGCCCTGCAGAACGTGGCGCTGTGGCGCCTTGCGCCAGTAGCCTCTTTGGCTAAGACGCCCCTGGCCGCCCCCCTTCCCACTGACACATTTAAAAGGCTGTAGAATATTAATCAGCCAAAGGTCTGGTTGCAGAAGAATCTTTTCGCCTGGCACCTAAAAATATATAATGAAGGTGCCAGGCAAACCTCTCTGGGGAGAGCATTTCACAAACGGGGAGCCACTACAGAGAAGGCCCGTTCTCATGTTGCCACCCTCTGGACCTCATGAGGAGGCACACAAAGAAGATGATGAACACAGGGTCCAGGATGGTTTATATGGGAAGAGGTGGTCCTTGAGGTATTCTGGTCCTGAGCTGTTTAAGTCTTTATAGGTCAAAACCAGCACTTTTAACTGGTTCTAAATTAGATTGGTCCTGACTAATTGGCAGTCAGTGCAGTTGGGCCAGGATTGATGTAATAGTTGTGGGTGTGTAATTTTGTGTGGATCTTAGTTTAGAGTAGTGATGGCCAAACTTGGCCCTCCAGCTGTTTTGGGACTACAACTCCCATCATCCCTAGCTAACAGGACCAGTGGTCAGGGATGATGGGAATTGTAGCCCCAAAACAGCTGGAGGGCCAAGTTTGGCCGTCACTGGTTAAAGCCAATGCCTCGTTTGTCTGTACAGCTAGGCTGAGATGTGGGCACTCAACACAGAGAAGCACAGCTCATCAGTGGCTGTGAGCCTTTGACTCTGAAGCAAATATCATTGATTTCATTAGAATGCACTTCCTTTCCAGCAAAAATGATTACTATCGGTGGCTGGGCAAATCTTTGGCTGATTTGCTGTGAGCAAGGCCCTGTGTATGACGCTCTTGTGTTTAAAAGAATTTCCTTCATATGCCTTTACAATTTTCTCATGGTTTTGTCCTGGGAAATTTCTGTAAGAGGAAGCAGAAACATTTAAATGGCACAGGCTGGGATTTATAAACTGCCTTTTGAAGAAAGCTGAGAGAACTTCCATTTCCACAATAGCTCGTGAGAGTGGTGATGACGAAACCCAGCTCATAACAACGTGCTTAGCTCACTTCTCTTGCCCTGCTAGTTATTCATTTCATTTTCCCATCATTGGAAAAGAGTCCTATTGCGGCTAACAGCCTGATCCCAACAATTTGTGAAATCTCCAGCAAGGAAAATGAGCAGCTTGCACCACTGCAAGTTCACAGCAGCGTCCTGTGACAGGCCCATCCTCTAAGAGGAAACATTCTTTGCTTTAAAGGAGACTCCCCCAACCTGGGGCTCTTCAGATGTTTTAGACTATAATTCCCAGCACCCAAGTGGGGAAAAGCTGTTGATAACCAAGGCAAGGATCAGGGTTTGTGCAGCCTTCAGAAGCCCATCAGATGCTGATTAAGTAAATGGGATTGCCCCATCCCATCCAAGCCTCACGCACTAAGGTAGGAATAAAAGCCCTTATTTGGCCACTTTTAAAGCGGGTGGTGCTGTGGTGTAAACCTCAGAGCCTATGGCTTGCCAATCAGAAGGTCGGCGGTTCGAATCCCCGCGACGGGGTGAACTCCTGTTGTTTGGTCCCAGCTCCTGCCCACCTAGCAGTTTGAAAGCACATCAAGTGCAAGTAGATAAATAGTTACCGCTCTGGCGGGAAGGTAAATGGCATTTCCGTGCGCAGCTCTAGTTTGCCAGAAGCAGCTTAGTCATGCTGGCCACCAGTAACGTCTTAAGTGTATCCAGCGCCATGGTTCAAGAATCCTCCAGCGCCCCCCCCATGGGTGGCAGTAGTGCACAGCTGAGGGGCGGCGGCGGAGGATGGCGGAGCCTGGATGGCGCACACCACCTTGCACAGCCTGGGCACAGAGCCCACTTCCCACAGAGGGGGCTGCTCGGCCTCCTGCCCTGGACTGACCCCTCCTTGGTGTCTCCCTCCAGTGGCCGCTCCGGGGTGCGGCGGTGGCGCGCAGCCATTGAGCTTCCTCCATGAAGCCGAATCAGTGAGACTCCTGGCTAGAGTGGCAGCAGGCGCGTGGTGCCACTCTAGGCAAGAGTCTCGCTGATTCTGCTTCATGAAGGAAGCTCAATGGCTGCACGCTACTGCCGCCATGGGGGGGGGGGCCGCCGGCAGCAGCTGCTCCCAGACACCAGCCGTTCAGCGCCCCTTCCGCGCCCCTGGTGGCCAGGCGCCCTGGTGCCTTGTACCACCCAGCCCTGGCCTAGAGATGGCCCTGCTGGCCACATGACCTGGAAGCTGTCTGCGGACAAACGCCGGCTCCCTCGGCCAGTAAAGCGAGATGAGAGCCGCAACCCCAGAGTCATCTGCGACTGGACCTAACGGTCAGGGGTCCCTTTACCTTTACCTTTTAATCTTATGGGGACAAGAAGGAAAAAAGGGCTGCCAGAGGAATACACCAACACTAGGACTACAGCTGAGTTCTGTCAATGACAGAGGTATGTCCCTTAGTTCGGCAGTTTTCAGACTGAATCTGAGTTATATTGTATGAAAAAAATTAAGGGCTTTTTACTGGTGCTTCCCCCACCCTTAGGCAGACAGTTAAACTGCATATAAAATGGTCAGCGTAATGGGATGACGTCGTCTTAAAATAAAGCCACCCAAACCATTTTTTTAAAATCACTTTTACAATTTTCACTATGTTGTATATTATATGTTCTGTTAACGGTACAATACAATACTGTGCTATCATGACAATTATTCGTAAATGTAAAGGTCATCCAGTAAAAGCCCCACTGCATTCACTCATGATGGATCAGGGCCAAAAACAGCTGAATAAAGCTACAGAAGAAACATATTCTGAAGATGGGAAAGAACTACTTTGAATGACCTAGTAGTTCGCGTCCTTTTGTAGCTAAAAAGGGATTAATACAAATTAAGAAAAATGTGTATCATCACTACTGTTATTGTTAGCCATTACTTTTTCCTTAGTATTTCCTTTATTTTATTTGGCATGCAGAAATTTCAGGATATTAAAGCTTTTCATAAGGAGACAGAAAACCTTATATTGACACTTTTTGTAATCACCTTAACACCCACCGTGTCTCTTGGAATTCTGGTTAACACACACACCCTCCCACAAAATGACAGCACTGCTTTTTATTTAAAATCCCCCTCTGTTTTAGTATTTACAACTACATTAATATAAAAACTACAAAAGCAAGACCAGCTCTGCAATGAGGCAGAGTAAGGCTGCAGGTGCTGAGGTGCAGGGAACGGCCAGAGTTGTGAGTGCCATGTAGCTTGCCCTGTACCCTCTACACTAGCCTGCTGCCTTCAAGCACAGTGGTGGATACTGAACTTTCACCAATATTGGACTAAGATTCAGCTACCGACTTGGTGGAACACTCTCTCACAGGAGACCAGGGCCCTGCGGGATTTAACATCTTTCCGCAGAGCCTGCAAGATGGAGCTGTTCCGCCTGGCCTTTGGCCTGGAATCAGTCTGACCCCTATGTTTTCCTCCCTTATGGTTTTGATTTGGGCTACTTAAAAATGAGGCTGTATTTTAAAAAATTTAAAATTTAAACTGTATTTTAACCCGTATTTTAATTAATTGTTTTCTTTCTTTTACATTTTATTGTAATTTTACTGGTGTTAGCCGCCCTGAGCCCAGTTTTGGCTGGGGAGGGCGGGATAGAAATAAAAATTTATTATTTATTATATTATTATTATTATTACCAGTCCAGCTGGCTTCTGTATGTGCCTTGGGGGAGGGCGCCATCTTGTCCTTTGCCTCAGGCAGCAAAATGTCT
This sequence comes from Zootoca vivipara, assembly GCF_965207765.1. Taxonomy (NCBI): domain Eukaryota; kingdom Metazoa; phylum Chordata; class Lepidosauria; order Squamata; family Lacertidae; genus Zootoca; species Zootoca vivipara. The sequence goes on along the minus strand of NC_142593.1, from coordinate 27,367,884 downwards.
TGAGCCAGCCCTGTACAAAAGGACTTTAAAATCCTCCAGTTCCATTAAAGCAATTAGAAGACATATAAATAGACATATAACCTTGCTGTGATTTACACTGGATAAATCACTGCCAGATTAAAGTTGAATCCATACTGAGGAGTATCTCTCCCCAAATATGCTCATGCCTTACGATATTTGGACAAGGTTCTTCCCTGTGTACCGCTGTCTCTGATGCGCATTATGTGGTGATGTGAGAAAGGACCTTTACTGTAGCGGCTCCCCAACTTTTAAATGCTCTCCCCTTGGAAGCACACTTGGTACAAAAATTGTCAAATACAGACTTACCTACCTGCGAAATCAGAGTTTTAGTGTAGCACCAACTGTGGTAGACAGCCTGCTGCTTTTTTACCTGCTCTTGTTGTGAACTTGGGCATTTAATGTTGCCAGTCTCATGCTGTGGAAAATTCTTCCAACAGAGATTGGCGGAATCTCACTTCTGACTCTCAGGCATCCGTAGAATAATTTTTCATGTTGGCGGGCCTATGCAATCATTTCAACGGATAGCCAGTCATTTTAATTATGGTTGTGTATTGCTTTAAATGGTTTCGAGATGAGCGCCGCAACCCCAGAGTCGTCCGCAACTGGACCTAACGGTTTTGTATATATATTTTTGTATTACTGTACACTCCTGGTTTTTAATGACCAGGGGGTACATATAAATATTTTGATAAATATACTCCAGCTTTATGGCTACCTTTATGTAAATTTATGGGATCTGTATCTTGTACCCCAACCTGGGTTCTGAGAATGAAGGGTGGGGGTTATAAGTATTCTTAATACACAAGCAAATCAAGTATAAATCAAGGCCATTTCTCTCCAGCAGACTTTCTTTGCTTCTTTTATTTTGTCTCCTCAGTCAGTTTTGATCTGTGTTTTCCCGTACATCTGCTGTCTAGTCCAAGAATGCTCCAGGTCCTCCCACCCGTCTTCTGCAGAAGCAGTTCTGCAGAATGTGGCAGGCTGTAGAGTCAAAACGCTCTGCAATGTGAAGTGAAACAGCTGCCTGTAATCACTTGCACAAGCGAAGACTTCGGGGGCTTTGGTTTCAGTCCTCATCTGCCTGGAATCTTGCATTTCCTGTGTCCAGATCAAGTGTCAGACACAATGCAGATGCCGTATTCCTGGTTTCATTGTGCCGGGTCTTCTCTTTCGTAAGTGCTCTGCACACTTTTTAAGTCGATAGTGTTTGGGGGAGCCTTTGCTCAAAGTCAAGTTAAGTGTCATCCCTTCAGAAAGAGTTATGTGTATGCACAATGCATGCTTTGGAGCCATTTCTCCAGCCAAAGGGAGGGGGTGATTAATGGAGAAGTTACATTGCTCACCAATAGGGAGGAACAAGCCCCTTGGAATGTCAAGTGCACACAGCTGCTTGCAGCAAAGAGAATTTCATTCACCTCATTTCCTTAATGCACCTTGACCGTCACCTAATGAGAACATCCGTCTCTCACAATTCTATTGTATACTTCACTTAGCCGGGCTTGCTTTATTGAACTGTCACTGAACTGAACAGTCAATCCTTTGCCGGCACAGACACCTTGGCACATAAGACTGCAAGGGGAGACAACAAACATGGGATGTTATGTCCCCGGGCAGTTCTCTCTGAGGACAGGGATTAGCTACGTAGATGGCAAGAAATCCTCACTTCCTTTCAAGTCCCATAACAAAAACATGCATGGTTTTGAACATAATGATTTTATACTCCAGACGTAGGTGAGACAACAGGAGAACGAACATAAAACCAAAGCTCAGGAATCTACTTTGTCCCGTGGTGCGCGGCTTGGGTCACTTGCTTGAGCCACCTGAAGTTGTGTGCAGTGCTGCGCAGTTATTGGCTACATTATTTGTTTACAGTATTTCCTGTACCTCTAACACCTCAGGGCAGGTGGCACTGTTTCTTTTTGGAGCCAAACAGGTTGTTTTGATCCAGTTACAGTAAGGCAAGGTACCCACCTCAGGCAGCAGGTGGGGAAAGCAATTTAAAATGAGCTTGTAGCTCTTGGCAGGGCTGCCAGCAAGGGCAGAAGAAGGGAAGTGGCAGAGTGGGATGAGAAAACACTAGGCCATATCATTTTGCGTGTTCAGACCTTTAAACCTCCCCCTTAAATAAATTCGCACAAGACTCGCACAAGTTTTATTGATTACAGCAAGTGAGTGGTTGCATAGGCTCTGGTTTGACTAGCTCCCTGCATCGTTGCAGGTAACACCAGCATAGGGTCAGCCTAGGGTGAACAACTGGATAGGCGGCAAGCCGGGAACAGGCTATGTCCACCACCCAGGTGTCCCCCTCCTCACAGGGTTGACCAAACCATTGAGTCCCTGGATTCCTTTAACGGAATACCCTTCACATAGGGATGGCGAGAGTGTTCTCCCATCCCTATAACCTGAACCAGAGCCTATCCACAACCTTACAAGTTGTGACGAATTGCTACATGGCAGGCAAAACCCAAATGGTAACAGCCAATCAGCCAAGTGAGGGAAATTCCTGCCATGCCCCTGTCCCAACGACAGAAGACACACGACAGCATAGCAAGGTCAAGCACACAAGCCCTAAAAGTAGGGAGAGGTGGGTGGGTGTTCCGATGCACGCACCGAAAGAGGAAGCTCTGCATCACGTGCATGGGTATATATAGGTCCCTTGATCCATTTAGCCTGTGTCCCATTGGCCTGATCAAACCCTGCAGCAAGGGACCTACCAATTGGGTGTTGTGGCTATTCAATCAATCATACCCACCCACAACACAGGTCTCACTGCAACATGGGCCCTCTTTGAGGGAGGACACGATTAACTGCCACAGGGTGCAATTTGTGGCACCTGTGGCTGGATATAGAGCACCTGGCATGGAGCCTAGTGACAAAGGGTAGAAACCTACGGTAGCAGCCACTGGGCCAGCCTGGAGTCAATGAACTCGCCTCAGCTAGTGTCTGGAGCCACAGGAGTAGGTCAGTAATTAAAAAAAAAACACCAGTGTCAGTGAAGTTAATTATCCAGCCAGTCCATGACAGCAATGCTGGCTGGAAGAAGTAGGGCTGGAAGCAGCAGAAATGGAATAACAACAGTGAGGGACTGGCCATGAGCCAGGTAGCCTGCATGACTACACTTTTGCTACAGATGAGGCAGTCAGGCTCCTCCATCTTTGAATCTTGGGTGTAGCTCCATAGCCAGGTCTGCATCCTTCTGCCCAGTATGCAAGCATGCACCAAACAGACCCAACTTCAGAAGGGAGGGAGGGAGGGAGGGAGGGTGCTGGGAGCAAACTGGTCAAGTGTTGGAAGTGCTGCCTATCACCACTCTTCTCCAGCAGCTAGGGTTTCATGTGCTCTCAAGGTGACTTCAGAACATAAGAAAAGCCTGCTGGATGAAGCCAGTGGCCTTTCTAGTCCAGCATCTTGTTTTCACCATGGCCAACCAGAGGCCTGTGGGAAGCACACAAGCAGGATGGATGTGAGCTCAAGAGCCCCCTTCCCCTTCTGTGGTTTATAGCAACTAGTATTTGGTTGTCTTTCCCTAGTGAGTTGGCATCCCTACCTTCACACAATAATGGTTACCAACCTTTGGGGGGCTGTGGGCATGTTTGCATTGGAGATACTGCTGAGGGCACCACATGCACACAAAATTACCAAGAACAAGCCACATCATATTCTACAGGCTACAACAGAATGCTTCTTTCAATACTAATTTTTTTTTGGGGGGGGGAGGCCCTGTGGCTAGAGGGAAGGCTCCAGCAGGCATATGTGGCCTGTGCGTGACATCTTGGTGACTCTTTCAATGACCTAAAGCAGGGTTTCCCCAAACTTGGATCTCCAGCTGTTGTTGGACTACAACTCCCATCATCCCTAGCTAGCAGGATCAGTGGTCAGGGATAATGGGAAGTGTAGTCCAAAGGCACAAGTTTAGGAAACCCTGGCCTAAAGAAATCAGCTTCCTGATATACATCTCACAGAGAGCTCTCAGAGGGATTCACTTGTATGAAACAAATGTTTAAAAACATGTGTTTATAAGTGTCATGTGTCTTAAGGCACAATCCAACTGAAGTTCAGCATTTTTCAGCCCCATTGTCAATGGTGAATGTAAGCATATCTCTTCCACTTCAATGGATGAACTTTGGCTAGACAATGCCCCCTTGACATGTATTATACTGGGCACACACTGAATATATAACATGTACATTCTGAACTATGGATTATATGAACAACACCTGCTAAGAATATTTTGTTTTATAATGTTTTTTATTAATTTTTTATATAAACACAGACAAAACACAACAATATGTATATTTTCTGTCCCTCCATCCTCCCTTCCCCCACCAGTCCACTTCTGCCACCAGTAGGACCAGTAGGCGTTGAGAGCCGAAGGGGTCCATTTTAGGGCTAAGTTCGTCCTCCACCCCTCCTCCACCCCCGCCCCCCCTGCCACCAGGAGGCCAGGTGCGGAAGAGTAGCATGGTTTGGATTTCCCCCAGCTGTTCCTTAAACACACACATATAAAACAAACAAATAAATTTACCAATTCTTATATCTTAACATTATGCTTATGGGTTCTTCAAATCTCTTCTTCCTGGTCTTCTTAATTTCTTAACATAATTATGGCGGATTTTCTATTCATGACTAAAATCTTTTCCTTTAAATATTCACATTATCCTCCTCCTTTTTCGTGCCCCCTCCCCACGGATCCCCTCCTGCCACGAGGTGAATCCATGAGGTGCGGCCTTCCAAAGGAGATCCATTTTTGTGTCTGGGTTTCCCTCCACCCCCTCCTCCCCCCTCAGAGCACCCCCTGCCACCAGGTGCTTCCAAGTAAAGAGAGGAAGAAAGGTGGCTCTCTGCCCAGACACCAACACCTGCTAAGAATATTTGGGCATTTGGGGTCCCTGGTCTCACTATAAAAACTGAATTAGATGGGTTCAGATTTATACAAGTCTCGTAATGTTTTGGTTTCGTAAGCGAATTTGCAAATCTTGCTGTAGTGGTGATTAATTAGAGGGGGAAACCCCAAAATATTCTGGTAACTCCCCTTTTTATCAAACTGGACCTTCAAGATAGCTTACAGAAATATAAAATGTAGAACATTAATTAAAATTAGGAAATGCCTCTAGTTCTGCTGGCTCCATATGTCCCCGGGGGGGGGGGGTATTAAACCTGATTCAGTCTGCAATCCTCAGCATACTTATTAGGAAATAAGTTCCCAATAAACTCAGTGGGACTTGCAACTAAATATACTTCGGATCAGGCTGCCACTCAGCAAGAGAGCATCTCTCAGTATTCAAAGCATCCTTGGGGATCCTATGATAAATGACAGTACAAATGCTTCGAGGATGTGATGTTACTCGTTCGATCCATAGGGATAGCACTGCAGTTACTGGGTGTAACTTCACTGGAGAATATGCAGCATACGAATGACCCTGGAGAGAAACAGGTGCCACAGAAGGAGTGACAGTAATCTTATGTAGCAATTATTAAGAAGGAGGAGGAGGAGGAGGAAAGATGGGAATGCATAGGAATTTTTAAATCTTGCCTTGTTCAACTGTACATTTCCATACAGACTTAATGAAATTTGTTTCATCTAGCAAATCAACAATTAAATGTGCAGCTCAGTCCTGTGCATCAGAAGTTCAGTGAGACTTGCTCCCAGGTAAGTATGCAGTGGATTGCAGCCTAAATGTTTAAAACAAACAGGAAGCCTCTCGTTCTTTTTTTCAAAAAAAGAAAAGTAAGAGCATTTAAAAGAAAATATACTATTGAATTCTTTTCATTTGATTTTTGCACAGTCTGGAAATCATTTGATTTATGAATCATTCGGCATTAACTCGTCTACAACATCTTTACAAACAACTTTCTGATCAATGGAGCTTTGAAATATGCGTAGTATGATAATACTAAATGTTCATTGCTCTCAAATCCAGCTCTCTGTTTACTAAGCGTAAAGACAAGTGCTGACTAAAGTACTTTCGCGGTATACCTCTCCTGTTCCAGTGCAGGGACAATTATCTCCTTCAATTTTTAATGGTCTAATCCTAAACAGACAGTGCTACAAGTATAGGCAGCAGTCCAATTAATGTGCTGTTAATTTTCGAGCTTACTAGCTAAAATGGACTATAGAGTTACTGAAAATGAGCAGAAGCACATTTCCCCAAGGTAAAATTCACTCTGCAGTTTCTGTATAATGGGATTAAATCTTTTCCCCATAGTTCTGTTTAATGGGTTAAATCAGTTCACTCCCCAATGTTCATCTGGTAAATATATCTTCTCTATGTGCCATGGAAGACTTAGAAGACTCAACTGTCAGGAAGCTAGCTAGAAGAGAACTTTATTATTGCTGGTTACAGGTAGGTAGCCGTGTTGGTCTGGATCGAAGTAAAATAAAAAAATTCCTTCAGTAGCACCTTAAAGACCAACTAAGTTTTTATTTTGGTATGAGCTTTCGTGTGCATGCACACTTATTATTGCTCTTAAACAAGGCAGAACAGCAACCGGAAACTCTTAACGTCACCCAGATACATGTCCAGTGCCACCTAGTGATTAAACTGTATAATGACACTATCCACCCAGTGGCTGTACATTATTACACTTATTGAGACAAAGTTTAGGCTTACTGAATGAAATTAGGTGTGGTTTCCCTCAAGCTTCCATGTGTTTTCTCTCTTTTTCAGTTGACATCTGAAACGACAGCACTTCCCATGAGACTACCTTCTGTTACGAAAACAGGGGTTATTATTATCTTTACATTTTTGTATTGGAGCATATCTTAATGCAAATATTATATCGGGACTAAAATCAGCCTTGGGGTGAATGCGTAGGTGGAAAGGGGAACATTATAATGGGTTATATGAAGATGCAGAGGCGTTGGCAAGCAGAGCAAGAATGGGATACTGCCCCCTAATAAACAAATATTTTTGCAATAATTTCTTTAAAAGTAAAAAGACTTTGCTTTTATTATGAAAAGAAAATCAATTGTCATGAGCATGAAGGGCAGCCACCCCAGTTTCTTGATTTATAGAAAAGCACAGCCAATGGCACCATGAGGTTTCCAGAAGCACTAGAACGAAAGAAAGAACACTCACAAAAAACCATCAGTCAGATTTTTTAAATATTTTTTTAAAAAAAGGCAACCACTAAAAGTGTGTACCCCATCCATGATAAAGTTGTTGAATTTTTCTCTCTGGGTTGATAATTATCAAATGCAATTTCTTTTCGCAATGATTAATGGGAAACGGTCAAAACAAAATGCAGAATATTTTTTTCTTGAATAGCACAACTCTGTGCCGTATTTTGAATTACACTTGCAAAGGAAGGAAAGCCTTGACTTTTAGTACTAGTCTCCCTAGATTTCCTGTAAAATATTTCCTCCTAACTATGTGATGTAATATTGAGGCTGCACATATTCAGCAAAATTATGGTCTGTTACCATGTCAAATTGCTGCTGGGTTTTTAACGCCACATCCACACGTGCAAAGCTCCTTGTAAGTAGAAAACTAGATCATGGGGAAAGTTTCTGACCTAGCTCTTTTCCATTATGCCTTAGGTTTTTTGATGTGCAGGGATATGAATTTATTTGGAAAGCATTCAAAAGCACAATCTTCCACTTTTTAAAGTCTAAAATCAATGAGGATTAATATTCATTTCTGCCTTCTGCATTTGATATGTGTTGCAAAGCAAAAGCTCCGAATGCTCATCCTCATCTCATCCAGTTCAAAACCTTGAATGTGACCTTTTAAGGACAGCTTTCCCACATGTTCTTATTTTTCCACTTCTGTTTTAACCCAACTTAATGATGAGATTGGCTGTAATCCAGTACATGCAACTTGCATTGAGCAGCATCCATTAACTCGAAGTTTTACAAAAGAAAGACAAATTGTTTACTTCAGCTAATTTTACGACAGAAAATGTTGTATTATCTACTACAACTGAAATTACCAAGGGTATTAGATCTGAAGTCTCTGGGAAGACTTTCATTGCAGCTCATGAAGCCAAAATTCAATGCTTTGTCTGTGCCTCCCATATATCCCAAGAAGATAACACAGGGATAAAACCCATTTTCGCATTAAAATGCAAAGCTTGGCTGCAAATCTGATTATTTAAAGCCTTATTCTATACAAGCTATTAAAGTATATGTTCCACATTGCCAGAGTTTTAAGGTTCCTCCGTGTTCTTCATTAGTCTCTCTAAGTTACACTGTAGATCTTGGACGGCTAATTAAATATTAAAGGTAATATTAATGGAAAAGAACAAAGCATAATGAATATTCCTCAGTTTATTAGAGAAAGTAATGAAGATTGATGTGTCTATTGCGAAGTATTTTGATAAGGGATAAAAAGTTAGACTATATTAAATGACTCTCTTTTGTTTTGCATCATAGGGCCAATAGGATACTGTACTGATTTCTGCTGCTCCTTCCCCCCTACTTTCCTCATTAAGCTCTTTAAGATAAGTGTGGAGAATAGAAGTACCAAAAAAGCAGGGAGAAAATAGGCTATAGGAAGGAGTTTCCATCTTGTCAGAACAGTGAGATGTGAATCTGACACCTACAACTGAGAGAGCTCTTCAAAGCTGCTCCTTTATTTGTGAACATGGCCTTTGTGTCGGACCATTGTGACACTAGTTATAAGAACATCCCCCACTCTCCAGTCGTCAGCAGATGTCGAACTTGGTCCTGATGTTGTTAATGTAATTAAAATATTTTAAAAGTTATAAACTAATTTATGAGGCAATCAAGCCGATTTCTTAAAAATTAGAAACATTTCTGATAGATACAAATCATTGAAGACCCCTCTCTTAATGAACCCTATAGCACCAGTCCTATACACATTTTTAGATTATTGTAGTTAGTTTCTAAGTAAGATCTAAGGCTGTTTTCAGATGACCTGATTACTGAGCATTCATCCTGACTTGTTTGCACAGAGTTTATGGGAAGGTTAGTGGACATCAGCAATTTATTAAGCATTTCTTCATATTTCCTTGTGGGGAGGTCAGATTAAATTGTTATCCCACACTTTACAGTCCATTTTCTCGTCACTTTCCTTACCACAAGAAGCCTGGTTTTGTGTGTGTGTGTGTGTGTGTGTGTGTGTGTGCAACCTGCGTTTATGGGTATGTGACTTAATCCCGACCCAAAATAACAACACCTTGAAAGCACCCTACGAAACAAGGTGTAATGTAGAGAACCAGCACAGTCTATTGGTTAGAAAACTAGACTTCAGTTTAGGGAACCTTGGGGATGCCCTAAAATAAGGATACACTTCATGTCCTTGTCCTTGTCCTCTTTGACAACCTTCATCTATTTCTTATTGCTCAAAGGGAAATACACTCCAGCACTGATGAAGTAGCAACACTGGTAGTGCATTGAGACATTTTGTTTTACTAATTTCCCTACAGGCAACATAAATAATACATATTAATTTTAATGTAAATAATACATATGAATTGGGGGGGGGTTCAAAACAAAGAAACAAACAAACCACTTTCCAAAATATATAGTTTTTTTGTATGTTATTTTCATTATATATATTCACTTTTATGCAGTTTTACAAAATATATGCAGTTTTTTAAACATTGGTTGGTTAGAGAACTGCATCACAAAATTTGTATAAGTGCACATTTCAAAGGCTGGCTGTTTTTCAGTTTTCATATTGTTTCAGTTGTGTTTAGACCGTTAAACCTTCCCCTATAAATAAATTCAAGCAAGACTCAAATTCTGGTTTGGTTTTTGGCAGAATTTAGGCCACAACTTTATTGATTACATCAGGTGAGTGGTTGCATAGGCTCTGGTTCGAATAGCTCCCTGCACCCTTGCAGGTAGCTCTGACCCAGGGCACCAGCCTAGGTCAGCCAAGGGTGAACACCTGGAATGGTGGAAAGCCGGGGACATGCTATGTCCACCACCCAGGTGTCCCCCTGGACTCAGGCACGGGCACAACCCCTCTCAGGGTTGACCAAACCACTGAGTCCCTAGATTCCTTTAACAGAATACCCTTCACATAGGGATGGCAAGAGTGTTCCCCCATCCCTATCACCTGATAGGGTGTTGTGACGATTTGCCACGCAGCGGGCAAAACCCAAATGGCAACAGCCAATCAGCCAAGTGGGGAAAATTCATGCCGTGCCCCTGTCCCAACAACAGGCGACACACGACGGCATAGCAAAGTCAAGCGCAAGCCCTAAAAGTAGGGAGAGATGGGCGGGTGTTCTGATGCACTGATCAAAAGAGGAAGCTCTGAGTCACGTGCATGGGCATATATAGGTCCTTTTATCAGTTTGGCTAGTGTCTCATTGGCCTGATTAACCCAGCATCAATAGGGTGTTGTGGCTATCCAATCATACCCACCCACAACACAGGGTTTGGTTGCCAGGTCGCACCGCAACCGTGCCCTCTTTGAGGGAGGAAACGATAAAGTATTACTGTATTTTGGTAAATTCCACTTTAAATGTAAGGTGAATAGAATTTCTACTCCATCCCTAATTATGACTAATTGCATAGTTAGTTGTCAACCTTGACTTAAGAGTCTTGATTTGAGACTAACTTTTGTCATTAGCTGTTCCATTCATTTCAATGGCACTTGGTCAAGGTTAATTAATCATAGCTGGATCAGCACCTGTGGCTTTAACTGCACTACTGTTTTCAACTCACCTGACCTGTATTGACACTTAACTTTGTCAATGGGCCTCATTATCACTGAAGAGGTAAGCCTGAGTCTGGGACACACCACTTCACAGTGCAGGTGGATTCTCATATCTACACACACACACACACACACACACACACACACCCTATACATATGGATCTAGATATCAACAAGCAGAATTGGACCATTGCCTTCTCCTTGAAAGGAGCATTGCAACATACTGAAAAGATTTGTGACATGGGCTGATAGGCACACTCACTCCATGAAAATTATTAGATATGTCACCATTTTGCAGAAGGATTCAAGGGGAGGAACTCCACAAAGCAAATAAAGTTTGGGGTTTTGTTAAGCTTCCGTTTTAAAATTAGATTAAAAGGTATATATTTGGATTACTTTCTAGCATGGTAATTTTATGAATGCAGGAATACATTGGGGGAGCATGCAATCATGGGAGCCCCTACACCAGGATTCCTCACCCTCTGCCTTCCAGATGTTTTGAGACTACAGTTCCCATCATCCCTGACCACTGGTCCTGCTAGCTAGGGATCATGGGAGTTGTAGGCCAAAGACATATGGAGGGCCAAGGTTGAGGAAGCCTGCCCTATGCCTACCTAGAGAGGGTCTAAAGTGGTACAGTCCATTTATAGGTTTAAGATATTTATGAGAATCAGGCCCTCGTGTTAGGTTTATATGAACGAAATCCTCAAACGCACAGTCTGCTAATTATTATAAGCATAGACCTAGCACTAGAATGGCATGTGATGCTGCAGACAGACTGAAAACCCATTGTCTGAGGAAGGTTGCATAATTCTCCCCTACCTGTATTTTATTAGACTAAATGCTTTTATTCCAAATTCTGTTCACGAAAAGGTTAAGAGGAAACTTTCTCATACATTTCAATAGTCCTGATCTCTGCAGATAATTGATTATCAGTGATAATATTATAGCCAGTAGGAGAACACTTCAATCTCCCAGGACATTCTATACAAGATCTCAAAGTAGCTGTCTTACTACAAAAGAATTTCAGAAATAGACTGGAAAGAGAAGTTGCTGAATTGCAATTTATCACCAAGCTCAAAACCATGGAGGGACCTGGTTTGAACAGAGATATCGGGTTCTTATCTCATTATACATGATAAGCGATCTTCAGCCATCTCAACCCTTGCTTTTTCATGCAAAACCATTTGCAGTCGTTTGCGGTCATCAACAGCTATCAGTCAGTCAATCACCCATTTCCACCACCCTTCTGAGTGATCCCCCCTCCCCATCCCCACCCCTCCCCACCCCTTCTCTACATAAGTGCCTGGAAACTTCCATTTCACTGTATCTGAAGAAGTGTGCATGCACACGAAAGCTCATACCAAAATAAAAACTTAGTTGGTCTTTAAGGTGCTACTGAAGGAATTTTTTTATAATATTATAGCAGTAAATAGTGTATGATGGGGGGAGGGTGGAAATCCCAGACCTTGGATCTTTGTGAATTGGGTAAAAATATTGATTTTCATTTTGTTCAAAGAGCTTCAGTGAGTGATTTAAGAGCTTAACATCTATATGAGTTTGGCCGTGTCCCCAAAATAATTCATTACATGGTGGTTATTATTCTGCATTTGCAATTAATCAGGTTGGTAAAGTGCTTCATTTGGTGGGTATGTATTGTTAAAATAAATCTGGAAACACTAACCTTGTCACGTTCAGGGGTCGAGTGTGGGAATGAATCTTTAGAACACAGAGGGTAAAATACTTAAAGGCGTAGCCACAAGAGATTTCGGCTGGACAATCAGAATTTATTTTCTAAGCGGATGGTGTACCCAGCCAGCGCCATGGCATGTTTTAAGGTCTCCTTAACCTGTCTGAGCAAATTGTATAAATTACGGCAATAAAATCTTCCCCATTCAAAATGCTAGCGCTGAAGAGCACTGACCAGCTTTTGACCTCCTATTCTGGGCCCCAACTGACCCTAACTTAGAAGTTCAAATGGTCAACAGCAGGTCACTGAGGGCAGTTACAGAGCCATTTTAATTTCAGTTTGATTGTAAGGTTAAATCTATGCAATACAGGTACGCTTTCCGGCCTTCTCTGGTCTTTCTGCTCACTGGAGAACATGTGGATCTCATGAAGCAAGTGACAGCTACAGCCTATGTTATGTTTTTCTCCCTCCCTCCACCATTCCCCTTAAAATAAATGTAAAGGGGAGGGGAAAATCAAACAGGTTGCTTTCCTTCTGGCATAAACCAAGTTGGTCGTTTATCAGTATAATGGATCTATGGACAGCCTTAAACAATTGTCAAACATTCTTTTAAAAGCCATTAATTTTTTCAACTAATATATATCTGTTTTGTGCATTTGTTGAACCCTTCACTTGTCATTGCAAAGGGCCTGTAAAACTAAGCAGAGGCCTGATCAGTTTTCAGTGAGCTCTGAGCCTCAGAGTTCACCTGGGTCACCCACAAGATTTATGAGACTTAGTACCAATGTCTGATTGGAACTGTTAGGCCTAGAGAAAGCTGACTCTCCCTCCCCTGCACACCGAGTCCAGTAACTCCACTCATACATTCCCAGTGGCTGTCAGAGAGGCAGCAAAATTGATGGCCTGTACAGATACCAAAGTGGACATCAATAAAAGGAGATGGATGTGAACCAGTCGAATGACATACCTCACTGCTGGGGTGGCTGGGGAGAGGGGGGAACAGGTTAAAAAAACACTGGAAAGTTATTTATTTAAGCTTCAAGGACAAGGAGTTAGTCACTACTTGCTTAAGGATTTACTCTTCAAATGCCCTATATGCTGGATTTCATCATTCTCTAGTTAGCATACGTGCACAAAGTCAAATTATTGCAGTGGCTAAGTGTCTTAGCACTTGGCTCAAGTATAGGAAATAATATGTAAAAAAAGAAAAAAGATATCATAGAGTACTACAGAACTCATTATACACTGACAAAATTGAGGATACCACTGAAATAAAGCTATACAAGCCATTTTGATGAAAGAGGAAATGAGTATCCTTTTTTATAAACAGCCACCAAATTGGCTCTAAGGGAACATCACCATTGCAATCTGTAATGAAACCTTACAAATGCAATCCTTACAATAAATGTGGAAGCTTTATTTGGAGCAGTTTGCCACCTTAAATTAATTTGCTCTGCTCTTCGTGTGTCTTTATTTCATTTATTTTCATGTTATGTCCATGAAGATAAAGGTGAAAGGAAAAACCAAATAAACCCAAGGCAATGTCTTTCTGAAAAGCACCCCTCTATCAAATGCTGTCTTGTACCATATGACACATGGTCAGCCAATGTAAATTAGCATGTGTGCCACTAAAACTGCTTCATCTCACAGCATTTGTAAGAATAATAATTGCAATAACAATGAATTTAAAATTATTTTTATTGAAATCCACACCCTACCAATTGGTGGCTTAGGCATAATACACAAAAATAGTTTAAAGTCCTGTTAAGATGGTACTTAACTCCTACAATGTTAAAACAAACATGTAAATCAATAAGTGGCCTATATTATAAGGGCTGTAGCAAAAAAGGAAACTTTATGCAAGTCTGGTGGAGCTGCACAAATTTAAGGGTTTACAGCTGTATGTGTGCAGAACCTATTTCACATGTTCTCCCAAACACAAGAATTATAGAGTGGTGAGCATGCAGTTTCAGGAGGAGCCAGCACACAGTGCACAGTGGACTTCTACACAGGATTAGGGTCTTCCTGGAGAAGGTGGAGCGAATGAGGCACTTTTGTACATATCTGATGAAAATTCTCCTGCAATGCTATTTTAGAAAGGATCATAAAAGTAGATGCCTCTTTTATGCATAACAGATCTTATGTGATAAAAAATGGAATTAGCATTCCTTTTATCTGCAGTTAAACAACTGATTGCCAGAATATGGAATATGGAAATCAGAGTTGCCTCCATCTCTGTGCTCTATAAGACAACTTCTGTCCTAGCTTTCCAATGAACACATGTCACTCAGGCTGACTTACAAAAGTTTCAATCACAAATTAAAACCACAATAATAAAGAAAATACAATGGAGGCAGGCAGAACAGATAATAAATAAATAAAATTTAAATATAAACATTATCTTCCCAGCAAGGCAAAAGCCTGCTAGAACAAAAAGTCTTTATTAGCCAGTAAAGGGGGGGGGAATAAAGAGAGAACCATTCAAACCTCATAGTGCTTAAAGTTCCATCATTTGGGTCTAGCCCCAGAAAAAGCCCTGACACGTGTCACAACCAATCTTGTTTCCACGATAGGTGGAGCACAGCAAAGGGCCTCTCAAGCAGATCTTAAACAACAGAAGAATGATACCAAGGGGACAGGTGGAGGACACTTCAATTATCCTTGACACAAGAGCCTTAAAGATATTTACTAACAACTAAGAAGAGAGAGACCTGTGGGATCAGACCAAAGGCCGATCTAGTCCAACACTCTATACTCACAGTAGCTAACCAGATCGCCATGGAAAGCCCACAAGCAGATATTGAGTACCACACCACAGCACTCTTCCAACCTGCAGTTTCTAGCACCTGGTATTCGGAGGCATACCGAGGCAGTGGAGGTAGAACATGGCCATCATAGCTAGTTGCCATTGATAACCTTATTCTCCATGTATTTGCCTAACCTTCTTTTGAAGCCATCAAAGTAGGTGGCCATCACTACCTAATGTGGGAGTGACTTATGTCTGGAAACAAATCCAGCCAGTGCAACTGTTGCAAGATAGTGTGATCCCAATAGTGTGATCCCATAGGTGAGTGCCCACTAATACCCACCACTAATATGCTGCATTCTGGACCAAGTGAAGCTTTGAAGACTCTTCACAAGTGATCCCAAATCAAATGTAATGGAATAGTCCAGCCTAGTTTTAATGGAGGCATATGTTACCATCTTCATGCAGCAATAGATTATACAGTAAAGAAGGTGCTAAAAGAACTCATTCATTAAAATTCACCTGTTGAAGAGATCCTTCAAGGCACTACTAAACTAGCAGTTTTTGTATCTGTTCCAGCTTTCATGAAAGAAAAACAATGGAAAAAAACACTTCAGAGTATGCTAGGGAAAGTGATATTGTTGTACAATTCCGATTACTATCTCTGGTTTTTCTTTAAAAAAAAAAGCCAAAGGAACCAACAAAGGAACGATTTCCAAGACTTCTTCCATTTTTATGCTCAAAGTGTTTATTTGCCCTCTGGGACATTTCCTGCATTCTTATGTATTATGTAAATGAGATCTAAATCTAAAATGTGATCTGTGTACTTGGAAGCATTATGCATTCAACCATGTAAAAAGAAATGGCAGATTCTCCAGATCATGATGTTTACAAAGGACTTTTTTCTGTGTACTTACAGTACTCTGAATTGATAGAGCTTTCCCAGTGAAGAAACAAATGGTCTGAGGCGGTGCAAGTAACAAACATAGAGATAACAGAGTAGAAAATATACCCATGAAATATTAAATATATGCTGTTGATAGTAGAGCTGAGCAATGAAAGCCAAACTACATAAGTACTAATTCACTGACCCAGCTTTGTTTGGATGTCACTCTCAGTAATGAATACACATTCATTTTATAGAGGTATAGTGAGCCATAGTCCATTGTTTGCCTCTGATCAGGGGGTGCCTCACCCACAATTCCTGGCTTTGAGGAAGGAATGTCCTCAAAGTCTTTACCCTCTATTCAAGATATCTATTCAAGATCAGAGCTATGTGTGCCACAAGCTTGTCATTCACCCCCTAAATTACCCTCAGATACATCAGAGGACACCATCCCGTTTCCAGATTCAGCTGCTAGTCCAGTCATCTTCTGTACATTGAACAGAAGAGCTGGGGCATTTATTCTCCTTTCTGTCAGGCAGCAATATGTATTGGGACAGTGCTGGGGCTGAAACAAGAGAGGTTGTAAAGAATCCTCCTCATACCACTTCAAATAGATGCATATCACTGTCCTAGAAATTATCTTTCAATATGACTTTAGGTTTCTTTTGAATAGCTTGCAGCAGAATCTTCTAAAACAGTGGTACTTCAGTTTTCGAACATAATCCATTCTGGAAGACCGTCCAAGTTCTGAAACGTTCAAAAACTGAAAACTCAGTACAGAAGCCTCAAAACAGAAAACTCAATACGGAAGCCGCGTTTCATGTTCGACATCCGAGGCGCGTTTGAAAACTGAAGCATTTACTTTCGGCATTATGGCATTCAAAAAACGAAATGTTCCTCACCGGAGATGATCGAAAACTGAGGTACCATTTTTTACTGTCTCCTTCTCAAAAGTTAACATAGGCAGCCTCCATCCATCTGAGCCCTCTCTACACCCATTTGTCTCCTCGTGCTCTTTAATTACTTAGATATGCTTTCAGTCTCACTTGTATCCTGGCTTTTCAGCAGCTGCTGATCTTGCTGCATATGCCTTTTTATTATGCCCCTGATCTTGACCATCAAGTCACACTTTGTACCTTCCGGGAAACCTCTTTCCTCACATAATGGAAACGGCCATGCTGTTTGCAACCTTTCTGCATCATAATGGTCCTTTTGGTGATGTCTGGGACACTGTGGAACTATTAAAGAAATCATTTTAATCTATCTTAAATATTTCAAATACATATTCATTTTTATTCATCAGTGAAATTAGACCAGGATAAAAGATGATTAAGCTTGATTTAAGCTTAACTCATCGCAGTCATCATGACTTGGGAGCTATATCTATAGGAGAGGCAAAGATTCTCCTCCTTGCTTCTAGCTAAAGGCACTATTACATTGATCAGCCAGGCCTGCCAAACACTGATCTCTTTCCAAATATGTGGGAAGCCCAACTGTTAATCAGAAATCAGGTAAATGCTCTTCTTCAATAACATAATCAATAGCAAAGCAGGGTTTTGAAAACATGCAATATTTCATTCCCGAGAAAGGGTTTGTAGGAAATATTTGGGGAAAACACACACAATATGCACATCCATACCCTTGATGAGCTTAAAAATGAGCATATCAAGAGGAGGCATATATCTGCTAATGTATATCATACAACAGAGATATATATTTTAATGCATGTGAAAATATTGCTTGAATAGGGGGAATGGCCTGGGGAGAGTCATGAGGCCCAGACAGAGAGTTCTGGAGGGTTGTAATTGCCCCAAGCCTGAAGTTTACCACTTGAATGTATGAAAGAGCCGCTATTGGGCTTCCATGTGACTGAGAGCCTCACCAGTCACATGGAACATCCTAAGCCCAGTGCTTTTCCCCCTTAAAAATATTTAAGAAATGTCATTTTCCTACTCATACTGAAATACTGTCCCTCAATGAGGCCAAACTTAGATTCACAAACTGTTTAGGGGTATGCATATCCCTGCGTGCCCCCAGAAAAAAGCACTGGTAATGCCTTATGTTCATACTTAGGTCATAGGTCATGGCCAGAGGGGTGCACTAATATTGGGAGCAGGTCTGGATAGCACAGTTCTGCTCCTGTCCACATCTTCAGACAATGCCTGGAGGGGCTAATCCTGCAATGGTCAGTCACCACTAACATTTCCTCAAAAGCAACATAATGGGGCTTAAACTTTTGGTGAATTATTCCCTTTAGAGTTATGAGTGACCAGGCCTTTCAAAGAACAGTAAGAAATAGAAAGCTGATTAATGATCATCAGTAGAATTTAAATAGATAACAAGCTGGATAATGCCACAAACCATAGCTGTGATCCTAAGCAAACAACAGGCCATGTTTTGTTGAAATCACTGAGAGTTTCTGAATGAACCATGCTTAGATTTCTTGATTATCAATATTGCAAAGCCCAGTACCAACACAGGTTTCAGTGATTTACCTTGGCTATCCAATCTAGCATTTGCAGCTGATGCATTAATTTCCAAGCATGTGTTAAGCTACAAGTTTCCAAGGATGTGCATTCCATTTATCTTTGCTTTAGTGAGATTGACATGGTGAATTATGAAGTCAAACCCTAGGCTACAAGATGCCTATAAAGATTAAGGCATTTCCTCCTTTCCCTAACAATTAGCAACACTACGCTGCTAAACAGAGATCAATTGTAATTGGGAAACTGAAAGAAGACAATAAACAAATTACTTGTGTTTTCACTGAAGCCTGTTGGTTTACAAGACCAACTGTTATTTAATCCCAAAGCCTTGTTGTAGGCTGTAAATTACCCATTACAGTTGTCACTGGGCCCTGAACAAGAGTTAGTTACTCCTAGTTGGGGGGGGGCACGATCTAGTTATTTACTTTAAGTGAAACTGAATACCACAGTACATAAATAACTTCAAAAAGTTTGCTGTTTATGTCTATGTGCTTCAAAAATACAGGTATTGGGAGAGAGAAAATGTAACACATATTTAGCTGTTTATCCAGGCTGCCCATCAGAAGACTCTGGTTTAAGTTAAAATAAATAAAATTGGGTGAAAAATTCAATGTTTAACTTTCTTTTCTGAATAAGCAAACAAATAAATAAGAATACTATATATCTATATACATATAGGGGGATTGCTGGGTTGTTGTTTTTATTTTGTTTATAAATTTTGTGGTTTTATGTTTTTATTTTGTTCAGTGAACCGCCCTGAGACCTCCTGGTATAGGACGGTATATAAATTTAATTTATTATTTTTATTTTTATTATTGATGATGATGATGATGATGTTTCAGGAGTATCTGAATCTAACAGATAGCAAACATTTACATGAGGAGCAAACCTTTCCTCTTGTAGTGCTGGCCCTATCTTTAGCAAGTGTGAGGCATTTTTCTTAGATGATTCTGAAGTTAATGAAAGGTCAGTAAATTGTTAGTTTTGCAACATTTATGTACTGCTTGATTGTAATGAAACCTCTAAGAAGTTTGTATAGTGGTTTGTGATGGTGATTATTTACTGCGGGGGTGAAGAAAGACACTTGTGGAATTTTCAACCATAGGTGCCAAAATAACTTTTATGAACTTTTTCAGAATCAATATATACAGAGAAGCAGGAGCTGTCAGTGTGGTCTCCACAGGGCACAGGGGTCTACAGAGCCTTTCTCAAGAATCCTTCTTTTGGGCTTGAAAAAAGCATTCAGTTGTAGGTACTAGAATAGGTTGTGTTGTGCTTAGTTGCAGTGTGTGTGTGTGTGTGTGTGTGTGTGTGTGTGTGTGTGTGTGTGTGTGTGTGTGTTGCCCACAACACTTTTGCAGGCTTGCAGATGTGTCCACAGGCCCACAAGCCCCACAAAGGGCTTGAAAATATAGAAAGGACTAAAACAGTAGCATGTGCTATAGATGATGCTGAACAATCCCTGAAACAAAAGGAAGAGGCGCATGATCACTTACATTTTAGTAGCAATATTCTAAGTTGAATATCAAAAGAAGGGTTAGTGAATTATAAAGGTGAGCAATAACTGATGCTGGCAAAGAGAGTTGTCAAATCTTATCTTCAGGAGGCATTTAATAAATAAACAACCACTATCCAAAAAAAACCAATCATAGTGAAAGCCAACATTCTACAAAGAGTTGGATTTGTTGAACTTGGAGGCCACCTCAATCCTATAATTAATTGTTTCTTTTATAATATTGTACTAATGAAAATATTTCATTCTGGCACTTATTTCCTATTATCTTTGCCAAGACATAACATAAAGTTTGACTTTTTAAATAGAAATGCTTATACCTTGCCCCGGTAGTGGCCATGAATTAACCATCTGAGCAGATGCAAAAGCTACTGCACCACCATAAAATCACAGCGAACAACACTAGACTAACAATGTTTTGAGCTACCACAAAGTCAGTTAAAATTGACTCAGCTTCTGTGGCTATACTAGGAAGATAGAAAATTGCCTTATACCACCAGACTATTGCAATATACAGTAGTTCAATGCATAGTTCAATACAGTATAGTCTACATTCTTGGCAGTGGCTCCCTAGGGTTACAGGCAGAAGTATTTCTCAACCCTACCTGTGGTTGCCAGAGGTTGGACCTTGGACCTTTTGAACATAAAGCATGTGCTCTATTGCTGAGTATTATAGAGCAACCTATATGTTTTGGACTGAAGTTCCAATATGAACAAATGTGGCCACAGTTGCAATACACAGCAACAAGCTACATGTTACTGTCATAGTTAAACACAGCTACATAAAACTTAGTGGTGCTATTCCTTGGGGGGGGGGGGAATACTCCCCAAAACCTCAAGGAAATGTTTGAAGGAGGGGAATTATGAAAGCTTTGTAAATCTTCTACAATAAAAGTGAAATTGCGAAGAAGGAAAAGGCATTAAGGTTTTCAGAAGCTTAGCAGGTGGATAATCAAAGCTAACCACCATCATTAACAGAACAGAAACAATAGCCAACGATTAGGTTATCTTAGCAATAACAGCCTCTAATTAGGTATTGCTTAGTATTAAGTAACAATCCGAAGGCTAGTCTCCCAGAAACCATAGCTAGAACAACAGTATGGTTTAATTGTCCACAGCTATGGAGTAATCAGTAGGGTGCAAAATAAATAGCTTAGTATATGGTTTGCTACAAGGCGCTGAAATGTAAAGTGGTTCTTATAAGCACTACAGAATTAAAAGGGACATCTTATGCTTCTCTGACTTTATGAAACATATATGGCCTAATCACCGAGACATTACCTCTAACCCATTTTCAACATATGCCATCTGCTGTTTTAAAACAACTCTCATTTATAGCCATGCATTCTCAATTGTACACCCACTCCTAAACAAGAGCCAAAACAGTATTTGAAAATGAACTTCATTTAGGAAATTAGAATAAAATGGACACTTTTCTGTTAAAGTGAGTTTGTTATATTATTAAATATGTAGAATTATCACCACCATGGAAAGGGACAGTGTTTATGGCATGGCTTGGATATATAAATGAACACTTCCTTAAATAAGTTAAACACACACTGTTTTATTTGAATGTTTCATTCTGTTTCTGCTATTAAACGGGAACTAAAAAACCCAACTTCAGTAAATCAGTAAACAGGATCATTACTTCTGTTTCAGATTCCAAATCAAGGGTTTCATTTCATTTTCCTAGCACAATAATGCATACTGATAAGGAAGTCACATTGCAAATAACTTGTATTAGAATGGTATTTACTTTGCTTATGGTAACTAATTGACATTATTGACTTAATTCAGGGCTGTAGAAAAACACCAAGAATAAATTGATGGGAAGAATGGCGAAGTGCACCAGAGTGTTAAAAATATGAAATCAGAGTAAAGCCCATTATTTAGTTTGTAACTTAGATATACATACCCACATATGGGTATAGAAATGTACAAATAATGTGTATGGTATTGATTCTACGTTCCCACAGGGCAAACAGAAGAATACTGATGGTTCAAATGGGTATTCTAGGATTCATTATCAATATTTGTTGTTGTTTAGTCGTTTAGTCATGTCCGACTCTTCGTGACCCCATGGACCATAGCACGCCAGGCACTCCTGTCTTCCACTGCCTCCTGCAGTTTGGTCAGACTCATGTTCGTAGCTTCGAGAACACTGTCCAACCATCTCATCCTCTGTTGTCCCCTTCTCCTTGTGCCCTCAATCTTTCCCAACATCAGGGTCTTTTCCAGGGAGTCTTCTCTTCTCATGAGGTGGTCAAAGTATTGGAGTTGCAGCTTCACGATCTGTCCTTCCAGTGAGCACTCAGGGCTGATTTCCTTCAGAATGGATAGGTTTGATCTTCTTGCAGTCCATGGGACTCTCAAGAGTCTCCTCCAGCACCATAATTCAAAAGCATCAATTATTCTGTGATCAGCCTTCTTTATGGTCCTCCTCTCACTTCCATACATCACTACTGTACTGGGAAAACCATAGCTTTAACTATGCGGACCTTTGTTGGCAAGGTGATGTCTCTGCTTTTTAAGATGCTGTCTAGGTTTGTCATTGCTTTTCTCCCAAGAAGCAGGCGTCTTTTAATTTCGTGACTGCTGTCACCATCTGGAGTGATCATGGAACCCAAGAAAGTAAAATCTCTAACTGCCTCCATTTCTTCCCCTTCTATTTGCCAGGAGGTGATGGGGCCATAATACAAATGGTTGGATACGTACTATGGATTTACTGTGGGTCACAAGTGCCTTGCTGGTCCAGAACAAAGTCAACAAACAGCCTTTTTTGTTGAGCCCTTTTTCAGGGATGCTTTTAGGGGAAATTGTCCCAGGACTTACATATAAAGGGAGCCATGTGAGCAGTGACAAAAAGTACATTAAAATGGGCAGGGTGATGTTCAAATGGGCATACAACTCTTGGACATCTCACAGTCTTATGGGCAAGGAGCATTAAACACACAAAAAACTTGTGAAGAACTGTGGGGGGGGGGAGTTTCTAAAATAGTATCAACTTCTCAATAGTATCAATTTTCTCAAAGGTGGTGCCATCTTGGAGAAACACAGCTGATGCTTCTCTTTGAAGTGGCACCATCTTGGAGTCATTCCTTGGCTGACAGAAGAGGAGCAAGGAGGAAGCAACGCCACTGTTTGGGCCTGGCCACTGTGAAAGCAGCATGATGGCATGATCCAGCAGAGTTATTCTTATGTTCTTAGGCCATTATTAGGTCTCAGGCAGCTGATTTGGGGGGTCATGAAAGGCCAGCAAATGGTCAAGTATTTAATGTATTATTGTTTTTTACTCTCATGACAGCAGAGGGGTACTTGTGGGAATAATAATAATAATAATAATAATAATAATAATAATAATAATAATAATATATTATTTATACCCCGCCCATCTGGCCGGGTTCCCCCAGCCACTCTGGGCAGCTTCCAACAAAATATCAAAATACAGAAATCCATCAAACACTAAAAGCTTCCCTAAACAGGGCTGCCTTAAGATGCCTTCTAAAAGTCTGGTAATTTTTATTCTCTTTGACCTCTGGTGGGAGGGCATTCCACAGGGTGGGTGCCACTACCGAGAAGGCACTCTGCCTCGTTCCCTGTAACTTGGCTTCTCGTAGCGAGGGAATCGCCAGAAGGCCCTCGTTGCTGGCCCTCAGTGTCCGGGCAGAATGATGGGGGTGGAAACGCTCCTTCAGGTATACTGGACTGAGGCCGTTTAGGGCTTTAAAGGTCAGCACCAACACTTTGAACTGTGCTTGGAAACGTACTGGGAGCCAATGTAGGTCTTTCAAGACTGGTGTTATGTGGTCTCGGCGGCCGCTCCCAGTCACTAGTCTAGCTGCCGCATTCTGGATTAGTTGTAGTTTCCGGGTCACCTTCAAAGGTAGCCCCACGTAGAGCGCATTACAGTACTCCAAGCGAGAGATACTGCCTCAGGTGCTGAAATAACTTGGCTGGCCTCTGGTACTGTGTATCTTAACTTTGGGAGGGAGGCACCATTTGTTAATCCTCCTCAGGCTGGAAAATGTCTTCAGCAAGCTCTTGCTCCAGAGAATGTGAAGTAATAGTTATAAGATATACTCTGTGCACAAAGTATGGTGACTTTAGATCAAACTCAAATAAACATCAGGCATGACTAAAGCCCACCAGAAAATGGTCTTCTGCTGTCTCAGGGCCTGGTCTCTAGAGCTTTGTGGAAGGCCTGGCCTGAAGCTATTCCAGACCCTGGTGAAATATAAAACATAGACCGGACACCCTAACATTCCAACTGGAAAGAAAAGTAAAATTCTGAGCATGAAAATTTCCTCAATACACAGCCATCCTTCAAATAACTAAAGGTCAACCCTAGGCTTGATCAGAATTGCATAAATACAATTAGCATGCAGTTCTTTGGTTATGCAAGAAGCAGGTGTGGGGAAGCCCAAACAGCCTTAGGACTATTGGGTTAGAGAGGGAAAGTTTAACTCCATCTCTCCATGCTAAGGTTTGGACAAAAAATGCCTCTCTGAAGCTGCAATTTGCAGCCCAAGGGAAATATCTTTTGGCGCCAATATGCAATTCTGCCCCCTGCCCCACGCTAAATTTAGCTCCAAGAGGAAAGCTTTTCTTCACACAGCAGCAAGGGAAGAAAGGGTTAAATTTTCCCTCCATGCCTGTTCTGATCCCATTATTATCACACACACCCATGATGCAATAAATATTTTTAAAAGTCTGCATGCTTGCTGCAAAAACTCATTTAAGATCACTGAATAAATAGAAAGTTATTTGCACGGATGCATATACATGTTTAAAGTCTGTACTCCTAAAAAGGGTCGTTGTTTTATATATTTTGTATTTTACTCAATAATTTAGTAGGGGTATTTGTGAGCCTAATACAGTAATATATAGGGAATATTCATATGCAGATAAAGGAGGCATTAAGAATCTTTCACAATGACAAATAACTCATTCAGCTCCTCCTGATAAGGTTAAGAAATGGAGAGTTTGGCTTCCCTGCAGAAATCCTTTCCCCTTCCTTAGAGAGAGAGGGGTCCACATCCTCTTCCACAATAAAATGTTATTTTTATGGATCCATTATTTTAGTTGCATCTCGTTGT
This sequence comes from Zootoca vivipara, assembly GCF_965207765.1. Classification (NCBI taxonomy): domain Eukaryota; kingdom Metazoa; phylum Chordata; class Lepidosauria; order Squamata; family Lacertidae; genus Zootoca; species Zootoca vivipara. The sequence goes on along the minus strand of NC_142593.1, from coordinate 27,342,812 downwards.
CATTGCATATTCATGCCTTCACGACATTATGTCATTGTTATGAATGTATATAAAAATACTATATAAATCATCCTAATGAGATAAACAATCAGTAAGGCCACCTCTTAATCACCCCAGTCATCATTTTGTGACTGGGATACACTGCAAACACACAGTGCAGACTACAAAGAATGTTATGCAACCATATTATTTGACTATGTCACTCCTAACAAACCCAGCCGATAGTGTTCATGTCATGACTCGACTCAAAATATCACAGGGGTTACCCCAACGAAGCACCCTTGGATCGGTGCAACTCCAGTGTGTAGGTAAAGCCTATAAAATTCCAAAGAGCCTGCTCGTCGTTAACTAGCTTATTTCACTTCCTTCCATCCTCAGTAGGCAGCATTAATTCTGTTTCTAATTAGAATTGCACAATTTAATTCTTCTGCTCTGGGCTATACAGAAGATATGGTTCATGTAACAGCAGCTTGGAGCGTACACACTTCTTGTAATCTGTTTGTAACTTGTGCTGCAGATGCTCTGAGAGGCAGTACTTCTGATGTTACAAACTGCAGTTGGCCGTACACCAGGGATCATTTCCCCAGCATGCTCGAGGATCACTCTGCGAACCGCCCGCTGTGTTTCTCCAGTTGAAACCAATCTCACTGCTGCTGTAAACGAGCTATGCTTCTGTTAGCAATGATGACTCAGTACATTACTGTGGGTTTTCCTCCTTCTGTGAGTCAGGTATCGTATCCAACAGCCAGTGGAATTTTCTGTTTGTTGTTCATCTTCCTGTAGCAAACCATTAACTTTAACAATATATATGTATAGGGAAATTATATTGAATTAAGCATCCGTTAAGCCAATTCCTGGGGTGGGGTACAGGTAGCTTTATTAAATAACCACTGAAGCGACCCAAGAGGAAATGCTTCTCGTGAGCCTGGTCAAAACACACAGAAAATATAATGTGTTCTCTTTGTACTGCATTACTGCAGGCAGAATGTCTTGTAGAAGATAAATGGACCAATCCGAAAGATCCAGATGCACATGGATATCTGACACATGCAGGCTTCCCAGATCATTTCAATGGAGGAATCATTTATTTATCCAGACAGTAACTGAAGCCAAGTCCTCCAAAGGGTTCACTATCCATTTGTCTGTCTGCAAATCAGAACAGAGTTGTTGAAGTACAAAAAAACCCCAACCATATACAAAATGCACATTCTATTTAAATCAGTGGTTGATGTGGATTATATCAATGAATATCTACAAAGTTGCTTTCCTCCTGTAACCATTTTCATATGGTGCTTCAAGTCTTCTTACGCCACAATAGCAACTTTTCCTTCTTTTTGAAAGCTTTATCCTCCTACCTACTTGAGCTATTGCTGATAGGCATAAATGCGTGCTAGCGAACAAGCATTTATGAAAGCTTACACATGTTACACTATGCTTGTTTAATAATCAATCACGCAGTGTTCACCCAACATCTTTATATGCTGTCATTTTGATTGAGACAAAGTGCTCCACACAGACTTGCATTGTGCTAGAATAAAGGTGTGCTAATTGCAATACAAACTTTTATGGTACGTATCTCTTGTGATTTATGACAAGAGGCTTTTTTCCTACATACTGAGAAAATGTCAGAATATGATACTGCTATGGTTTGAGGCGTTTGACCTGATTCACAGGCAACACTAACCCAAACCATGGCTAAGCATGAATGTGCAATTGTACAGGTATTCATAGCAAGGATCTTGGCCGTTTCACTTCTCTCCTGGTCCTGCTGCACTAATACCTAGTTTTGCTTAGAGGTTTGTTCAAATACAAGCTCATGGTTTGTCTCACTTTGGATAAACCACTAACCATACATGGCATGTGGCCTACAAGAATAAATGCTGGTGTGTATTCACATCCACATTGGAAGATGGATGAGGTAATACATCTCTCTATTCATCAGAGATGGGGAACATACAGCCTTTCAGATGCTGTTGAACTATAGCCCCCATTATCTCTGAACACTGGCTGGAACTGGAGTCCAAAAACATATAGAGGGCAACAAGTTCCCTCTTCTTGCTATACAGACACAGCAATGATGTGCATGTGGAGCTTCCTGCTTGCTGTGAAAAAACGCTGACACACTTGCAAAGCTCTGGCCTGGGTGCTCTATTCACCCCAATAATACTAAGGGTATGTGACTTTTTACCACCTGAATTTTCTCAGCAGGTAGGAAAGGTAAAAGGTACACAGTTACAACATACAGAAAAGCTGAGGCAAGGATTTCAGCCCACAGCAAACTCTTAAAGGTATTTAACAGGAAACAACCATTGTAACTATAACTAAGTGTCTCTGTAGGAAGACACACAAAGGGTTTAATTTAGCAACAGTCTGCACCATAAAATATTAGTCAAGTGCTAACATAGCCATTAATACTCTTTTTTAACAGAAGGCAATTTCACAGACTCATTTACCAACTGGAATCTCCCAAGTCTAGTTGGTAATTGTGCTTTTTATTCATCTCTGTAAATTCCATTTAGTGCTTTTTAGCTGTTTCTTAGCATAAATGCATTGAATGTTGTTAAATTGGATTAATAGGTTTTATATGTAATATATATTATGTATTCATTTAACTGGAGGTGTTTCAACTCATATTGCCGCAATCTCTTTTTTAAAATGTCGTTTTATTTTGCAGATTTTATTTTATGGACTCCCCCCCCCCCTGGAAAGACTTGCAGTATATGTTTATGATGTATGCTTTATAAATAGAGATATACTTACCATAGAAAGTTGGGGTTGTGGTCAACTTTAGCTCAGTTCACATTGTTTTGGCCTGAAGCAAGCCAAAGGAGAAAATCAATTCAGGTGCATTAGAACCTATATGAGAAATCACAAAAATATTGTAGGAGCGTTTAAAAGAATTATGTAGCTGCTGTAACTTAAAATAGATACAAAGATAGGGCATTGTGCTCTAGCTCAAATTCTCTAGAAATTTTATGTGCAGCATAGTAACATTTTAGTAGATGTGAGCCTAACATTTCTCATTATATGGATTGGACTCTCTCTATAAAAATGAAATGAGTAGACTGCTTTTTCTATGAAATCTGTTCTTAAAGAAATAAAAATGAATTAGATTCAGATTTAGCTGTGACATCAGTCAACAGCTCAGCTGGTTGATCCAAAGAAAGCTGATTGGCTCAATCACAAGTTTTTGTTATTAATATCCTACATTAATTTTACAAATTAAATTTCAAACTGTAACTCATTTATAGAAGATGGCAAATGATGCGGGGAATGAATTTATAAACCAAACTGGGAGGTTAATTCATCCTGAAAGGTGATTTAGAAATCTGTTAACTAAAGGAGGAAAGGTGGTACATAAACACAAAATAATAATAAAAGCAACTATTATAATTTAGTGTCAGTAGGGATGGGAGAGAAGCATGATTCAATTCATATTTAAATGTGAATCTCCCCATTCTCTGTCAGAAATAACAGGCCACCCCAAAAAAATATATGCCAAAAACACTTCCTTCAGAAGGAGTCCAGATATGATGTGCAATAAAAGATAAAACAGCCATGTATAACAAAGATATAAAACACATACAAATAACCAGTACTATCTATAAAATAACAAACCGTTCAAACACAGAAATCACTTGCAGCTGTTTGGCATTAAAATAACAGAATCTCTGTCAAATGAATGCCAAAAGGGATTTAAAAAAAACTCAGCTCCAGGTGTGGGTGTTCCAAAGTGAGGGGGCCACCACAGAGAAGTCTGTGCCATATATCCCTGACTCATGAAACCTAGTAGTGGCCATGAACAAAACTCCATACCCACCAATTCTTAAGGATTGAGTTAGCTGGTATTGGAGGAGTTGATGGATATAAACATATTCACCAACATTCTCAAAATATGGCAATCTGGCAGTTTCAACATGCAAAGTAAATATTTGCTTTGTCCCAAGCCAACTAAAATTAGCCCCATTGAAGCCAGTGAGACCAATAATTTGTGACTAAATTTAATACCATTGTTGCCAGTCGAAGTTAGTCTGCAATTCTATGCACACTTACTTGGGAGTAAATTCTAATGAAGTAAATGGAACTTATTCCTCAGTTTAAAAAAATGTGCTGCATGTCACAACTAACTTTAGTTGAACCGGAGTGTTTACTTTGAATATAAATGTCTTTTTTTTTAATTGAAAAAAAGGCTATACTGTACTAAAACAGATAGTTAATCCTTACCACCCAAGCCTGCCCACCTTCTGAGTCTCTTCTTTTCTTCTTTCTGCTATGTGGAAACAGTGTTCTTTTCATTCCTTACTGTGGTTTTCAGCCTTGACATTGTAGAGAACAGAGAGATACTGTGCAGTTCTAAGAATTATCACCAGTGTAGCTCCCAGCATGAATTGTCCTGTTCCCCTGTTATTGCCGCACACTAATAAAAGCTGAACAATATTTGCAGGTTTTGTGAGATAGAAAGAGTGATTCATATTTAATCTTACAGTTGTTCACTCCGGGGAAAAAAAAAACTTTCAATCTTCCATCTGATTCCAAATGTGTTCTTGTCATTTGCATACAAGGTATATTTTATTCAGATGTTTTTATCTCTGAAATCTATATCATTTGCTCGTTCTTGGGGAGAAGGTTGTCAGTGAACTGTTTATATACTCAGGCTTTGGGTATGGATTTGGCAGGCTTTTCCCTCCGCCCCCAAAAATCCTCACAAACAGCATGGAGGCTGTAGATTTCTGTTCTGAGCACAATAGATCAACAGCTTTATCATAGCTGCCAAGTTAACCCTTTTTTTAAGGGATTTTCCTATGCTGAATAGGCTTCCTCGCGAGAAAAGGGAAAACTTGGCAGCTATGGCTTTATAACAGGCAGAAATTCCTTGATAATGATTGGACCTGCTTTTTTAAGTGTACCATTTCTTAATTTAATGTACAAATATATTAGCTGTGGTCTTCTATTTCTTGCCACTTCCAATATATGTACAGGTTTTTAATTTCTACACCAGGTTAAAATATCAGTTTAATGTCACTGTAGGAATAATAACATCAAAGAGTGACCACAATCCATCAAGAAAGTAGGTGTTTTTTAAGTTACACTAATCGCAGCAGAATGTTGACTGTGCATAACAGATTTAATTGTTTAACTGCTTTAATTGCTCTGCTGTCTTAATAGGATTGTTTTATTGTGCAAATTAATTATGATTGTTTATATTTAAACTGGTTTTCACTTTGTAAACAGCTTAGAAGCCTCTCTTGACACTAAGCAGCATATAAATTAAATGATGAATACCTTTCTGTTCTAGCAGGCATTTAAAGTAAGTTACATTATGCCTATTTATGGGGTTTATTTTTCTGTACCTGTGGTTTTTGTCTGTTTTTAACACCATGTTAGTTGACGGGTGAATTATTCTATTGATTTTTTTTGTAAACCAGTTTGTGACCATCTGTGGTGAAAAACAGGCTATAAAAATTGAAAATATATAAATGTGCATTGGTTTGGGACCAACATCTTTAATAATGATGCCACTTATCAAAAATTATTCCCACCTCCAAAAACTATTACTGTTGTTGTTGTTGTTGTTGTTGTTGTTGTTGTTGTTAGATGTTGTTAGAATTCCTTAGTGAATTGTCCTTTGTTATTACTGTGTAACAATGTCTAAATAATACTGCCTCAGCTACACTACTATCTGTACTACAAGAATCATGATGGCAGGAAAATGAACTATTGTTCCCACAGAGAAATGACAAGCCTGAACTGAGTTTCAAACACCATACAGATCAAACATGGGGAATAAGAATGGTTCTATTTCCTAGACAAAATTTGATGTGACTGACATAAAATGCTGATAAAGAAAACCAGCTTCCCTGATGAATTCCATTCATAGTGTTTCTTTCTGTAAGCGGAATTGTCCTTGACTTTCAGATATATTCTCTTATGCTTCCAAAAATAGGTGACTTGTAAAGTCCTGATCATCAAAATAAGACGGAAACTGACATCCTTTGTGTCTTTGTTGACTTTTGAACTATTGGCAGTGGTGCAAATACCTAGATGCCATCATTGATTCCAATCACATAGTGACTGGCTGCAGGTGCAGAGGAGGAAATAAGGTTTTCCACTGTGCTGTGGCCATCACTACAAAAGCTTCCTCTGCCTTTAACCAGGTAGAGCAAAAACAGCAAGTAGCCTTATACCCTCCCTCGGCTGTGATCTCAGCTCATACACATACACTCCAACATGTCACTGATAAATATGATAAGTACTTGTAACACTCCTATTCCTACGCCAAGGATCAGAGCCTGTTTGTGTACATGCACACAGACACTGTTATACATTGCTAAAGGCTGTTCACCTGAGATTTGTTTACACGGCAATAGACTGCCTTGAGCTAGCCTCTGTATCAGCTGTGTCCATAAACTGATTGTAACAGTTTCCCTTTCTGACCTAAAAGAAAAATAGATATATGCCTCACTTTTCAAACATCAAGTGGTGTAAACTTTATGAAAGTTTGATCTCACATCAAAGATTTGATTGCATTTATTTATACAATCATTACAATCTAAGCACATTCAGCAATATTTACTTTCTGCAAAGTGGCTATGAGAGTGAGGGATGGAAGGGAAGTTGGTGCACTTGTGCCCAACACTAAAATGTTTAAAATAGAAAGTGAGGGTCAAGCTAAATGTGACAATGCAAATGTATGAATGAATCTGAGAACATCTAGGGGACCATCATGTGTTAGGGCAGTGGCACTTACCCAACCTCCCACAACTGAGTTGGGTGACTGCTGGCTCAGCAAATCTCAGAGTTGTAGACAAGAAGGGAAGAGAAGGAGTAAAACATATACCTTAGAATAGGAAGAGCATGCCTTCATCAACCTAGTGCCCGCCAGATGTTTTGGACTATAACTCCCATAGTCATGCTGGCAGGGATGATTGTGAACCGTAGTCGAAAACACCTGGAGGGCATCAGGTTAGTGAAAGTTGGTATTTATGATTGATCTAAAATATGAGTAAATACATTACGAAATTGTGTTTTTCCCTCGTCTCAGCTCTACTCACAAATCAGAAAAAAGACTAAAGTCCCTTTGACTCCTTGACTCAAATAATTCCTTAAATTAGTTTTATAGCTAACCTGTATCACCTGCGACTGCCACAGGTAAATCTCAGATTGGAATTGCTGTTCCAATCTAAAATGGATCCTTTCCCATATTGCCCTCAGCTGCCTGGTTTATGAATTTTGTGGTGTGTTGGGATACCATTCAGAGATAAGAAAAGAACAGAGATTAGATATGTTCTGTGTAAATGTTCTTTCTTTCAGGTGGCTGACAAGGGGTGGGGGTGGGGAGAGCAGCCTTTAAACTTGAAGGGACGTCTCGAAAATCTTTCCAGAATTGATATGTGGTATATTTCTCTTTCCTACTCAAGGTGACAGTTTATGTGAGATGTAAAGACAAGTTCAGTCAGGCAATTACCCCTTGTTGATAGTAGATTATTTCCTCTACTAAACTCAAAAATAACTTCTTTGTGTATAAGTTACTGCTGCCCTGGGATACTGTAATTTACACTTCTGTCTTTTTTTATGAGTAAATTTATTTTAATCAGTATAGTTTGGAAAAGGTTTTTTTCCTGTACCTCCATCTCCTTTGCAGTTTTAAGTGTAACATAGGAAGCAGAAAGGGGTCATGAAGCATAGCCGGAGAACATTTTTAATGTCAGAAATCATATCCCACATCCTTTTTCCCATAAAAAGAATGTACCATTTATTTTCTACAGCAGTGGTTCAACTTTATTATTTTCCCAAATATGATGCTCAGAGAATTAATAGGCACTGTAACCAGCAGCTGGGAATAGTGTCAAAAAAGACTCATATCCAAAGGAAGTAAGTTATGCTTTAGTACCATTGAACTCAGTGCAAGTTAGTCATGACTATAATTCATGCCACCTTTCAATAAGCCAAGACTGTGTAGGATTGCAGCCTTTTGCCCAGATCTGGAGGAATTTAGTATGGTTAGTTAGGCTTTCATCCTACTGGTATCCATGGGGAATAGGGTGTGCTATTTTACAGGGTGAAACTTAATTTTTGCAAATTCCTTCAGCGAGGGCTCTTAAAAATATGCTATTATTTTTGTGATCGGACAACATTTAGCTTGGTTTGATTAAAAAGCACATAAACTGCTCTCAGAAAACCAAATAATTTTTCTGAGAGCATTATCTGAAATGATGTCAGATATGACATCATTTATGCTCAGGCATATATAATATAACTGCTTGCACTTGGCAGTCATTTTTAATTTTTTTAATGCAATTTGACATACATATTTCACACACAAAAATTAATAAGAAAAGTTTATTATTGGAAATTCCACAAAAATGTAAAAAGGTCAATATTTTTATGTAGTTGTTTACCAAGTGAAACTAAATTATATTAATTTAACCAAAATATAATTTGAATTCTCAAGTCATCTTACAACTTTTTAGCACCCCTCATTTTTGGAATTTGAAAGTTAGGAAATTCAACATGTCCTAATGGTGGACTGAAGAGAACTAGTGGGATATATCTCTGGATATAAACTGCATAGGTAAAGGTAAAGGGACCCCTGACCATTAGGTCCAGTTGCGGATGACTCTGGGGTTGCGGCTCTCATCTCACTTTACAGGCTGAGGGAGCCGGCGTTTGTCCGCAGACAGCTTCCAGGTCATGTGGCCAGCATGACTAAGCCGCTTCTGGCGAACCAGAGCAGCACACGGAAACGTCGTTTACCTTCCCCGCCAGAGCGGTAGCTATTTTATCTACTTGCACTTTGACGTGCTTTCGAACTGCTAGGTTGGCAGGAACAGGGACCGAGCAACGGGAGCTCACCCCGTCACGGGGATTCGAACCGCTGACCTTCTGATCGGCAAGCCCTAGCCTAGGCTCAGTGAAGGAGAAGGCTATCAATGGCTACTATCTGTGATGGCTATTCTCAGCCTCCACAGCTGGAGGCAGCAGTGCTTTTAAATACCAGCTGCTTGAAACCTGAGGAGGTTTCGTACTTGAATCCTGGTCGCTGACTTCCCACAGGCACCTTAAGTTCTTATGTTCTTATTCACTGAAGTCTCCAGCGAGGTGCCCAATGTAAAGTCTAACTCACAGAATGTTGGGATTAGACATTTAGTATTGTAGCACCTACCCTTTGGAATTAGCTTCCCTTAAATATTAGAAGTCTCTGCTGTTGTTGGTGCTTCCTGAAGACCTTCCTCTCCCAAAGAAGTCTTTTAAGTAGAGATCTTTCCTTGTATGCATCTGTATCGGGATAGCTTTTAGGTGTTTGTTTTATCATTAGTGTATTTGTTGCCTTGGGCTTCTTTGAGAGAAAGGGTGGGATAAAATTTTTATTATTATAATAATACACTTGGTGGTTTGCCTTGATTCACTCTCAATGTATGATCAGTGGTTGAATTACCATATACATGTTGCTGGATTACACCTGGTGCTGAGTTTTGGAGCATCAATTGAGCATTCGCAAACTACTGCTTGTGGTTGGCACAAGCGTAAACCAGTTGCACACATGGAGTTTCCCTGATTTACCCCAAAGGCACTCTCATTGCAAAGCCAACTCGACACACAGTTCTGGGACATGTACAGAGTTCCAGAGAAATCAGACTGCTCTGTAACATCCCCATGTGTGCAAACACCAGAAGTTTCAAGCCATAGTTTGTAGCAAACCATAGTTTGCAGACAAATTGAGATTACAAACCACGATCAAACTCCTGTTTGTGGAGGTTTGTGGAGGTCTGATCAAACCATATTTTGCTCTGTTTAGATGACATTGCAAATATGATTTGTCACAAACCATGGTTGCAAAATTCTAATCTCTGCATACAAAAGGACACGAAAGGAAGAAGAAGCTTTATATCTAAATGCTTCTTTCCTTCTCCAATGTCAGGATGTTTGTCTCCCTGCAAGTGGAACTGGGCAGTAATCTGATTGAATTTATCCTTTTCAGAACAGGAATAAATGCTTTTCATGGCATCACCTAGGTCAATATGCAATTACAGTCTCATTGATAAAATATTAACTTAAAAAACTATTAAAGTAACCAGTTAAAAGTATTCATAATTTAAAGCAAGCAGCTCATGCTTAAATATTAAGATGCAAGGGAGTAACCCACATTAAAATTAATGGGTGTTATGCGGATGCCATATGTTTACTTTTGGCTTAGGATGGGAATTATGTGTGCTCTATACACATCATGAAGTGGTAAGTGTTGGCATATGCTGACTTCTTAATCACTGCTACTCTATAGCTGCTGATCGCTTTGCCCTTCTTTCATACATGATTTATATTTACTTTCATTAGGCTCGCTTAGAACATTAATCACTTTTATGTTATTTCCTGTTAAACTTATTGCACAAAACATATAAAGGAAGGTCAGTAATGAAATGGTAATGGTACTATTTGGCCCAAATCACGTGTAGCCTTCTTAACTGCGCATAATGTTATACAGTGGTACCTTGGTTCTCAAATGCTAAAAACCCGGAAGTACATAAGTGTTCCGGTTTTTGGAAACCGTACATCTGATGCAACTGTTGGCTATTGTTTCCGGGGCGCCTGAACCAATCAGAAGCTGCGCCTTGGTTTTCAAACATTTCAGAAGTCAAACAAACTTCCGGAAGGGTTTAAGTCTGGCGCTTTTGTTTTTGCTATTTATTTTGCGTTTTTGTGGCTTTTTCGGTTAATTTGTTTTTGTGACTGTGTGGAACCCAGTTCAGCTACTGATTGTGTGACTGCAGAAATTGATCAAAGCCCCCCCCCCATCCAAACAATGACTATCATCAGTGCAGGTAAGGGGGGGGAATAATTTTAATTTTTATCATCTACAATACTGTCTTATTTATTTTATAGTACAGTACATTGATTATTGCTTTCATTTTATGGATCAGTGGTCTCGTTAGATAGTGAAATTCATGTTAAATTGTGGTTTTAGGGTTTGTTTTTTAAAAGTCTGGAACGGATTAATCCATTTTGTATTACTTTCAATGGGAAAGCGCGCCTTGGTTTTGGGATGCTTTGGTTTGGGGACGATCTCTCACAGCAGGAGAGGAAACTTAAGACGTCAGTGCTGCTAGCAGTAGCAGCAGCAGATGAAGCTAAGTTCCACAGTGATGAACAAGCTTATGATCTCTCTCTCTGAGACCAGAGAGAGGGAAGTTTACAGAACTGCATAAAGGACTTAAAGGGCTGAACTACATTGCATGTTACTTGAGAGCAATGTGTTACTTTGTAACATTTATCTTTTGCAACTTTTTAGTTGTGCAAAGATACAGTATGCTTAATAGACATGGCAAAGGCCATTCAAATATATGTTTTAACAGACATGGCTAGTTTTACTTAGAGTAGACCCACTAAAATTAACGTCAGTTGGTCATGATCATTCAGTTGAATGGGTCTACTCTGAGTAAAACTTAGTTGGCTACAATCCTATGCTTTAACTCTTTGCAATTCTTGGCAATTGACCACAGAGAACATGCCTACAGTGATAACCTCACAGCTCTCAGGCAACAGAGTTTGGGATCTTCCAATTGTCAACCCCAAAGAAAAATGGTGATTATGAACAGGATCTGGCAGCTTCAGGTTTGGACTCCAGTCTCTCTTCCTTTTCTGACAGCCCTCTGGCAAAAGCAAGCTGCTGATCAGGGATCGAGATGCTGCAGCCAGGAAAAAGCATTCAGTTCAGGAAAGCTAGTGTAGATGTGCATTATTAATTCTGAGCTCACAGTTTAGGTTCCTCTGGCACAGAATTTAATGGTTTTTAATTCACTTTCTTCTTAAGCACTACTATTAATCACTCAGGTTCACTAAACTACTTGTTTGTGTTTCAACAAGATGTTGGGAAATCTTTCTTTTTATCCCCCTACAGGAAGCGCCCTACATTTTTTTCATGCTAAGCACTGTTAAGTTCATACACATGCCCTCCGTGCCCCCCCCCGAATCATAATCTTTCACTCTATTCAGATATTTTTTTAAAAAAAACCCACATAATGCCCATTCCTCAAACCGCTCAGCCAAATGCTGCACTAGCTGAGGTCCTTGGTGAAGATGGTTGGAGCTCTTGGGCCTACTGCTGGTGGCAAGGTGAATGTTGACTCCAGGTAGCCCACCCAGGCACTGTTGATGAGGAACCTATCCACATCGCCCTCAATAGCCAGGAGTTCCATTCCCACTTGAGAACTCTGAAATGAGCCCGTCCCTCACTCTTCTTTGTGGCAATATAGGTGATATGTAGATGTATTTATTTTGTGGTAAGGAAACCAAGCAGTTCCAATATGTTTCCAGGACTGCCTTCTCTTTATTATTGAGCTGGCATATGGGAATGCAACAGTCTTGGGAATGCAATAAGTGTCTTCTATGTAAAAGATTGAGTCTTTTACTCCTTCCCAGAATAACCTACAATTTGCAGCCCACTAGAGCTCAGGGTTGTTGGCAGTTTCTGAGTGTTGTGTGGGTGGCCTTATATTTCTGTTGTACCTGCAGTATGGTTTTGGTTTGGGGCTTCCAAGCTTCCTATGGCTGTTTGGAGGTTGTTCTGGTTTTTTTATGGCATTATACTTTATGTTTGATGTGTTGTAAGTCACTTAGAGACCTTAAGGTAACAAGCCACTAGTACAAGTACAACTAGTAGTAATTAATTCAATGGACAGTTGCCGTTGTAACAGAAAACATGGGGAAGAGAGGGATCTGGAGTGGGGCACCCAAAGGAAGTACAGTGGTACCTCGGGTTACAAATGCTTCAGGTTACAAACGCTTTAGGTTACAAACTCTGCTAACCCATAAATAGTACCTCAGGTTAAGAACTTTGCTTCAGGATGAGAACAGAAATCGTGCTCCGGAGGCACAGCGGCAGCAGGAGGCCCCATTAGCTAAAGTGGTGCTTCAGGTTAAGAACAGTTTCAGGTTAAGAACAGACCTCCAGAACGAATTAAGTTATTAACCAGAGTACAAGGAAGTGTACAAGGAAGTGTACACTGTACAAGGAAGTGGAGGGAAATCTGAAAGATTTTTCCAGGACTCTACCGGGGTCCTGCTTTCTTCATCGCCTTCCTTGTTTTTCAAAACTTACTTTTCCTTTTTATCAGAAATGAGCTTCAAAGAGAAGGCCCCAATGTGTTTAATGCCTACCTCTTTCTTCTCCTTGCTATGAGTTTTAAGCTACAGTGCTATCACAGCTGTGCTGACTCCTACAACTGCTGCTAGAGATATGACAAATGCATTGTGACATTTCCAGTGCAAACCACATTATTGTCCTCTGAGTACTAATTTTAACAGCAAAAGCAAAGGTAATGCTTCTGCGGAATAGCTAAACAAAATCATTATACCACATTACCAGCTTGCATCAGGGGCTTCTGTGGTATCGTTTGCAGCAGTCCAAAACTGCAAAGCTGCTATCTTTATAAGAACAATTTCTCTGCCTTGTGATTTGTGACACCAGACAAGGAGCCATTCCATGCACTGCATCAACACCAATAGCAGTTCAGACTCAATGTGGGTGTTAATGACATTGTGAGTAGAAAAATACAGGGGCCGAGATCCAAATCCCACAGCAGCCTTCCTACACTTAGCGCCAGCTCTGCAAATGGCATATTCTTGGACTGATTCCAAGGAGCTCACAAGATGAACTTTCCTTGACTTTCTGCTATGCTACCACCCAGTCCCCATGAATCCCTCCTTCAGACAGAGTCCCCCATATGTGTATTTTTCTGCGGAAGTGTCAGCCAGTGTGTTCTGCCTACACTAAAGACTACAATTGTTTAACACTTTGTCTGACAGTTAGCGAGGGTTGTATCAACACACCAGGGTGCGTCTTTTATAATTTAGTTTGAATGGATTTTTGACCCATGAATCAATGAGCCCTTTAGAGGCTGAGTAATATTTTGCTTCCTGAAAGACTGTACAATAGCAACAAGGTCACAGTTTACTGTCAATTTTTAAATAACAAACTTACACTTGGGGCACTTAACATATTTTGACAAGGTGACCCACAATTATCCATTAGCATTGTATTTGTCTAAGCCCCTCTGCATTGAGATGCAAGGACTATGAAATAGTTCATTGATGTCCCACTTGGGGGTGGGGAATAAGGCAAGTGGGACTTTTCCAAGGTCTTTCACAGCCAGAATACATCTAGCTATTGCTGTATTGATTAAACATTTGGGTAGTTAATCAACACAGCTAAGCCCTTTTAACCTGCCATGTGCTGTATTCAAAAAGAAAAGTCTATTAAAAGGAGCCATGAAGATGCAATTTTTATTTCTAATATAGCACAGAAATAAAATATATTTGCCAACACTAAGATAATCAAAAAGACATTGGGTTAAAACATGTCCCAGGTGGGAATACTGTCTTTGTGTAGCCCTGCTTATTTGTTTATACCAACATTTAAGCTTTTACTGCACCCTAAACTATATTTCAAGGGACGCGGGTGGCGCTGTGGGTTAAACCACAGAGCCTAGGGCTTGCCAATCAGAAGGTCAGCGGTTCGAATCCCCGTGACGGGGTGAGCTCCTGTTGTTCGGTCCCAGCTCCTGCCAACCTACCAGTTCGAAAGCACTGGCAGGAAGGTAAATGGCATTTCTATGCGCTGCTCTGGTCCCACCAGAAGCAGTTTAGTCATGTTGGCCACATGACCTGGAAGCTGTACACCAGCTCCCTCAGCCAATAAAGCGAGATAAGCGCCACAACCCCAGAGTCATCCGCGACTGGACCTAATGGTCAGGAGTCCCTTTAGCTTTAGCTTTAAACTATATTTCTACTACCTGTATGTAGTAACAAAAATGTTTGTGATTCAGTGTGGTCCAATGAAAATACATTCAAATCTTTCACATCAAGCATCCTTATAAATACAGCCACCAGAATTCATGGCCCATTTGGAGTGAGTGTTAAGGACCCTTTCTTGTGCAGGGGCGGCGGGGTGGTGGAGTCCTGCCATGTTTGTGAAAATCATTCCTAGGGGAAAGTGATCAAGTCAGTTGAGATGTTACTTCCCCCATATGGCTGTGTCTTGGGGACATTCTGTGTGGAGGGCTTTAGAGTAGGGGTCCCCAGACTTACCCGGCTTTGGGCTGGTGCCCGCCGCGCCGATCGTACAGCGGGCCAGAAGGCAGGGGAGTGCGCGCGCAGTGGGCCAGAGGACGGCGGAGTGCGCGCCTGTGCGCATGCGCGCACACACTTACTGGCGCGGTGGCGCGCTTCCAGGCCAGGTCTGAAAAATCGCCGAAAATCATTTGTGCACGTGCGTATGGGCCTCCCCCCCGACCCAGAAGTGCACCGGAAATGACCTCTTATGGGTCAGGAGAGGCCCATACGCATGCGCACAAACGATTTTCGGCGCTTGTTTTCGATCTGGAAGTGCGCCGTAAGAGCGGGTGGTGGCAGCGGGCGGCGGGGGTCGTCGCGGGCCGGATTGGGAGGCCAATTGGGCCGCATCTGGCCCACGGGCCGTAGTTTGGGGACCCTGCTTTAGAGTATCAGAACTTGCGCCAACAGGGCAGCTGTGGTGTGATTGGCTCGCGTCTCTGGGGTCTGTAAGAGCCCAGCATCTTCATATGGGGCAGTCAGAGAAATGGCGGAGGCACACTCCTGCACCTTTTTTAAAAAAGCAGCTAAGGATTCTGGTTGGACAGTGTTCTCGAAGCTATCAACATGAGTTTGACCAAAGTGTGAGAGGCAGTGGAAGACAGGAGTGCCTGGCGTGCTCTGGCCCATGGGGTCACGAAGAGTCGGACATGACTAAACGACTAAACAACAACAACAACAAAGGATTCTAAAAGAGTTTTATGGCAAGGGGGGGGGAGCTGTTAGCAAAGTGTTCCTGGATGTGTATTAATCATAAGAGTGATATACTGTAAATTGAGGTAATTGTTGGTGTTATCAGAGTACTCGACAGAAGAGGAGATCTAGTAGTAAAATTATATGGATTGTTCCAGAGATTACATAGATGAGTCTGTGTATGTGTGCATGTGAAACTGGATCACAGCCAGCTGAAAAAAAGCATCCCTTTCTGTCTCCTTGATCAACACTTCGTGCTTCCTCTCCCAACCACATTCCGCAGCTTAGGACAGTGGAAACTGGGAGTAGTAGTCAGTGTGCCAGGCACTAGATTTCCATGGAACATTTGCCTGTCCCTAATAGAAGCAACTATAAACTAGGCTGCTTGCTGCAATCCATTGTCTCCCAGCATCAAGAGACCTCACTAGACCTGAACAGAGCCATCTGCTTGCATAGGAGTATTATGACCTACATACCATGAATTAGACATTCTCTGCAGTCTCTGTCGCTGGATGTGTTACCATACATTGATGTGGCTTTCAGACCTTTATGTCTCATTATGAGAACTTTATTTCCTATACGCAATTCAGTAGCATTCAGGCATTTTGCAACAGAAAACATTTTGATTCTCTTTGGGTGTCTTGAGAGGGATAGGAGAGGTGGCATTCCACACCTGGTAGAACACAAAGTGTGGCTAGACACCAGGGGCACAATTGATTTCAGAATCAATTGTATCTTACCATCCATTCTTGCAAGTCCCACCTAAAACCCACAGCAAATCCTACCCATGACTCATGGACCCCTCCAAAATCCTACTTAAATTGTGCTATGGGTATTTGAAGCAAGTTAGCCATTTTGTTTTTTTGTTTTTTTTTAAATATTTTTATTAACGGTTTTCTCAGTTTACAAAGACGTGTACAATGTTTCTCATAACATTTTTACAGGTCAGTTTCAATTGTTGAGACATTGGGGAGGAAAAGGGGGAGAGCGGTAGATAAGGGAAGGGGGTGGGGTGGGGGTGTGGCAATGTTTCTGTTTTACTTAATGTGTGGGGGGGGGTTGTCAGCGTCGGTTGTGCAGGTTCTTTGTTGTGCATTTGTTTTCCTTTGGTGGTGAGAGTTGTTGGGGTTGGCCTAGGATATAGTTTTCTTTTGTGGTTGGCTGTGGTGGTCTGTTTTTTTTTTTTGTGAGTGGGGTGGGTGGGTGTTCTGGGTCAGGTTAGCCAAATTGATTTGTATGCTGTTGGTGGATTTCTGTCGTTTTCTTGTTGGGCTGTGTATGTGATGAAGGGGAACCATGTTGGGGTGAAGCCGTCTTCTTCTATTTGTCCCCGTGTCAATTTCAACTTATTGGTTAATTTTTCTAGTAGGGCTGTTTCCCATACCGCCTGGTACCATTGGTCCATGCTTGCTCCTGACAGGTCTTTCCAGTGTCTGGTTATGATGCTTCTGGTTGCTGAGAGTAAGTGGGTTATGAGTTCTTGGTGATGTAGATGGGCGTTATTGTCCTGGAAGATGTTTAGCAGGGCCAGTTCTGGGGCAAGTTCTAATGTTTGTTGGGTTATTTTGCCTATTTCTCTTACGGTTGTTTTCCAGAATTGTTGGGCTTTGGGGCATTCCCACCACATGTGGAAATATGTGCCTGTTGAGGTGCATCCTCTCCAGCATTTTGATGAGGTTCCTGGGCGTATTAGTGCTAGTTTTCGTGGTGTTAGGTACCACCTGTAGATGGTTTTCAGAGTGAGTTCTTTCCTTTTTGCTGATATGGATTTAAAGGGGGGTTTAGACCACATTCTGGTCCATTGAGTGGGGTTAATCTCGTAGCCTATGTCGTCTTCCCATTGTTTTTTTTATTGTGTCTGGGGGGTTTGTGGGATTTTGGAGCAGTATTTTATATATTGCAGATACCATCCCTTTGCCGTGACCCTTTGTCGTTAGAAGGAGGTTTTCAAAGGGTGTCGGTGGTCTTGTTGCTGCTAGTTTTATTGCTGGCTTGTTTAAGAGGGTATGTAGTTGGTGTTGTGCTAACCAGGGTATTTGGGTGTCTTCTAGTTTATCTTGTATTTCTTGTGTTGTCAGAGGTGTGTTATTTTTATAAAAGTCTATTAGGCGATATAGGCCTTTGGTTTGCCAAGTTTTAGTTTGGATGTTTTGTGCTGCATGATGGCAGCCTAAACAATATGAGCCTGACTATTTCAGATTACCGCCTGCAAATGGGCTGTTTGAATTCCAACAGTCCCATTGAGAGCTGTTCTCTCAAGCTCTCCACACACTCCTCGGATACTTACACTGAGTTTACAGCCTTCTGCAGCCCTTAATCAAGCAGCTATCACAATTTTTTTAAAATCAAATGGAAATAAATATCCCCCCACATCCCACAAAAAAGCACAAGCCTCCTTTGCTCATTGTAAAATATAGCTAACAGTTAAATTCTAACCATGTCTACTCAGAAGTAAATCCTGTTGAATTCAATTTGGCTTCTTCCCATGTAAGCGGGGTTAGGATTGTGCTTTTGAGTACTTTATTGGGGGGGGGTTAGAAGGTTTGTGCATATAATCACTTTGTTCTTCTCTGCCCTCTTTCAAAACTCAGCATTGGTGGCCCAGTTCTAGGAAATCTATGTTTGTAGATCAATTTAGGCAGCTTGTTCAAAATAATCTTCTCAACAATATGTTATTTGTGTTTGCCTTCCCTTGTCTTTGGTAAATTGCCTCGACATTTCACCATAGTGAAATTAATACCTTAAAAATAAGGCAGTTAATTCACAAGGAACCTCCACTCTATTGACGATCCTAGAGGATATTATTTATTCTTGTGCTGAAAATGTACCGTATGGCTGGTACCCAAGCATTCATCTGGGGAGATAATGTCTAAACGTAACTTTTATTAGCTGTGAGAACGCAGAGCAACATAATAATGTTCCTGAACATTTGAAAATCTTTTTGCTTTATTGCTTTTAACACATCTTTAATATTTTACATTCATCTTATTAGAGTCAGAAGTCTTGAGATGCTGGTGCTCTTTTTGCACAGTTTTAGAGTTCAATGCACAGGGACAATTCTGAGGGGAGATTTCACACATTTATGGAAAATAAGGCATTTTTTGCAGTAAAGTTGCAAAGTGTGAAAGAATTCTTGTTTTATCTGCCTTACTTATCCTGTTTATGAGTTATTTTGCCTGGAAGTAAATTGACAAGTTGTCAATGAACAATAGACAGTGCTTCAGCTAGGCTTTTCACAGGTTTGAATGCCTTTGGGCAAAATGGGCTAAATCTGTAGCTTGCAATCTAGCATATGGAGGAGGGGGGAAAGTGGCAATGGGGTGAGAAACATTTACTGAGAAATTTCTGTGGCTGCTGATCTCTAACAATCCATTTGGCCTGGGGTTTAGGAATTCATGTAAAAATGTTCTTGCCTCAGATTCTGGGAAAGGGTTTTCAGTGTACACATAATGACCCTGTTTATATATATATACCTGGAACACCACTGGTGTGCTTCTCAACCTAATTTTTTTAATAATAAGGCTCAATTTAATTTAAAACAAAAACAAAAAACAAACCATGCCACAAGTGTACATTTTTGTTCCCCATCTCAATATCGGCTCTATAATTGCCCTAATTAGTACACTATTGATATCTCTCTCTCTCTTTCTCTCTGCCCTCATTATTAGCACACCCTCTTGAGGTGTCAAACGTATTGTACACTTTCTAGAGTCATTAAGTGAATTTCATAGGCCCGTTAACATAGCAAGAGGGAAATCATCCAAGTCTCCTTTCCCGTGATGTCTTATTTTGTCAGAAGAATCTACTCTGCAAGGCTGGGGAAAAGGTGATTCCAAAAGCTTTGAGGATTTCCAGAGCCTTTTAAACAACTTGGTTTGGATATGAATGCTGGAAAGCAGGATGCACAAATGTGAGGAGATTCTAAAACACAAAGTACAAAAAGAATCCTGTTCCAAGGGATAGAGAATATGAGCTGAAACTTGGTAATTTATTCATGGGGAAAAGAGATCTTTTTAGATATTTATGTACTGTTGAATTTTTATTCTTCATTAAAAAGGCTGCTAGTCAAGAGCAAGTTTACTCCGCATTATATTTTTGCTACCCAGTGTGTGCATATAGCTTTGCTGTGGAGCACTTAAATAAGACACCAGGATTGTCAAGAAGCATTTGTGCAGTTTAGTGCATTATAGTGTGAAGCGGCACACTTTCTACTAAATAAATAACTGAGGAAAAGGGCACTAGATTAGGTTGGTTACCACAATTAATTAACACACTGTAACACACTA
Organism: Zootoca vivipara; assembly: GCF_965207765.1. Lineage (NCBI taxonomy): Eukaryota > Metazoa > Chordata > Lepidosauria > Squamata > Lacertidae > Zootoca > Zootoca vivipara. The sequence continues at coordinate 27,322,728 of NC_142593.1, read as the reverse complement.
ATATTTCTTGCAGGCATTTCCTTACATCAGGCAAAAGGGGATAAGCAGCTCCTTTCATTCACTAAAGTTCAAGCAAAAAAAATGAGTGATAGAAATTATAAATACAATCCATCATGTAATGTTTTCATGCCCATGAATAAATCAGTCCCCGTCACAACTAACTTACATCCTGTTAATTTAAATGTTTCTTAAGTGTGACTAAGGCTGCAATCCTAGCCCCACTTACTTGGGAGTAAATCCCATTGAATTCAATAGTATTTATTTCTGAATGGACACAGTTAGGATTGCATTACAACTTCCTGAAGTCATTGTGTAGTCAAATCTGATTGCATGGTTATGTGATTTCATCATGTTGCCTATGTGATTCTTGACTGGATGGTACCAAAGATGCAGAGATCGGGCCTAGAAGAAATTACGAATACATGCTGAACAGCATAAAAAAGGGAAAGAGGGGCTTCATAAAATCCCCCCTCCCACCAAACATTACCTCCCGTGCTCCCCTCGGATACACATGGGTAAAAATTCAGCATAGCCCTATAAGTTTCATTTGTTGATTGTCCAGAATTTCAGAATTACAGTTGGTGGATCTCAGAGATCTAGTAAAAAAAACCATGGTAGATACCTCAAGTCTGCCCACTTCTGCCCTAAAACGTTGTGGCTTTGTTTTTCAGTTGTCAACTTTTCTTCATAGTAGTTGCACAACTGCAATTTATTTGTGAATAATATTTAAAATCAATTATTTTGTACTCCAAGCACTATGTGCCTACAAATAGGGAAGGGGAGGAACAGCAAGGTTAGCAAAGCTATGATAATCTCCTTGAACTGGAAATAACCGTGCTCATGAAGCATTGCGGTATCCCTAATTGCAACGAACAGTCTCTCACTTTTTCTCCTTTTCCGTGTGGCATTTGACAACTACTCAAATATAACAGAAAGACCTGCCTTGTTACAGTTGTTTTCTTATGCCTTAGCTAAGTTTTCCTTAATTATTTCTCCAATTCTGTCAAGCAGTGTTATTGCCCCACTAGTTTAAAGGTTAAACAAAGCACCAAATCTGTCAAAGTGAGTGAAACCAACTGGTGAAGAGCTATCAGAAAGTAATCAGTGCTAATAGGTACATAATGGCCAACAGTGAGCTGTTTGCACTCAGATGCATCACAGCAGACAGAATGTAGCCTTCACCAAAGTCAGAGCTAGAGAAAACATGGTGTATCTACCTGGCACTGTGTGTTTGGAAACCATATTTTAACACTAAAGAGAGGAAGGGAGCGCCTGCACTTGAAACAAGCTTCTGAAACAGTTATGGTGTTATGCTTAACTCCTCGTACCCAAATTTATCAATCTAATTCATTTGTTACACTCCTTATTTGTCAAGGCTCAAAATGAGGGAAATGTGCACAAGAAGCTGTGCTGGTTAGAAAAGGAAACAAAAGAGGTATGGTTTTTATGGCTCTTTTGATCCCTTCTGCAAGTGGCCCAATAGCTGAACATGGAGACTGCACTAAAAATACTACTGTAAGTTAAATTTTACAGCAAAATCACCTGGCTGCAATGCTGTAGTGCTTAGAGCTAATCTTGGAGGCCCATTAAGAGCTTATCCTGCAAGCTACTCTTTATCTAAAGCAAGGTGCTGAGTGGTACTAAGTTCTGAAGTTTATCGTTTCTGATGACTTTATATGTTACCCTATGGCTTAATACTGTTACTGGGCACCCCAATCTCTGCCAAGCAGTGCATGAGATTCCAAGGTGTCTTCTCAACTAGGGTCTGTATTCCATTGGGGAAAATTAGGCATGGCAGAGTCTGCAGTGTCTTTGAAATATGTTTCATTTACACATATTTACACTGGAAGCTTTCAATAAAGAGAGATTTCATAGCATTCACACCTCAGGAAGAACCTGTCCTTCACAGCAGCCCAGCATCGGATATCCAGATATCCCTGTGCCTCTCTTCCAGCCTGACTTCCAGCCTGACTTCCCAAGAGTAAAAAGGTAAAGGTAAAGGACCCCTGACAGTTACCAGTAAGTCCAGTCAAGAACGACTCTGGGGTTGCGGTGCTCATCTCGCTTTACTGGCCGAGGGAGCCGACGTTTGACTGCAGACAGTTTTTCTGGGTCATGTGGCCAGCATGACTAAACCGCTTCTGGCAAAACCAGAGCAGCACACAGAAACACCGTTTAACTTCCCGCCAGATAAATAGATACCTATTTATCTACTTGCACTTTGGCGTGCTTTCGAACTGCTAGGTTGGCAGGAGCAGGGACCAAGCAACGGGAGCTCACCCCATTGCAGAGATTCGAACCACCAACCTTCCGATCGGCAAGCCCAAGGCTCGGTGGTTTACACCACAGTGCCACCTGCGTCCCCCTTCCCAAGAGTAGGTCACACTGAATTCAGCAGGATTTACTTCATGGTTAGATTTTCATGCATCCCACAATTTGTCAAGTGCTGCATAGGGAATGTGATGCCCAGTTGCAAGCAGTGGAATGACTTTTCCTTGGCATCTGCAGAATCGTAGTAACTTGTGGGCATTCTGTGGCCTTATGACATATGTCAGAAAACGTGCCATTCACATTTAGGTTCCCTCTCTTTTGATATGTGGCATGTTTTGCCTTTCATAAAACCTGTCTAGCACCTAAGGCAAAATAAGGATGAGCTCTCTATTTTTTCTTCAATAGATGAAAAAGCAGCAGAGAATAGGAATGAGTATATTGCCTAAGGTTAGAAAATTACAGGAACCTCTTTATTTTTGTTAATTAAAGCTACCCCACAGCAACTGCAATTTTTGCTATCAGCCATTCAGCACAACATCGCTCCACATTTTTTGGCTAAATTCCAGGTAGTAACATTTTTTATGTGGATTACCCATTTACAGCTGATTTTTACAGCAGTATCCAGAGTCCCACAACAGAGTCAACACAGAGAGTGAGATGTCTGAGGCTGTCAGACCATTGCTGCTGTCTAGCTCACAATTGGCTACATCTGGTCTAATTTTAGCAGCTCTCCAGGTTTTCAACTTTACCTGGAGATGCCAAAAACTGAACCCAGGGTCTTTGGGAAGCATGTGCTCTGCTATTAAGATAGTGTTTTTCAGGGTTTTTTAGGGATTGAGATGTTCTAAATGTATAATGTGTGAAAATCCCCCCACCTGAATAAATAAATAAATGAGACAGTTGTGGGTGGGTGCTCTGGAGTCCCTCCAAATCTTCAGAGCAGATGGCGGGGGGCATACAGGAGGCCCATGGGGGAAGGAGAAGGAAGGAAAGTTCCATTGTGCGATCAGAAGTTTTTCTGCTCATACAATGACTTCACTGAATTAAACCCTTTGACCTTCATTTCAAAAATCCGGTGTTATCATATTTATCCATAATATTCTTAATGGTACCTTATCATAATCTGTAATGACAACATTCATAGTGCATTTTCCGGTGCAGAAATTCTGAACGTCAGGGCACTAATAATCCAGCTAGAATGATTGAAATTTGTGCTACATGGTCACGGAGACTTTTGAAAATCTGCTCTCTCCATGTACAGGGAGGTGCATTCCTTTCAAAATCTGGCCAATTCACAAAGGTCCCAGGGCTACAGACACACAATGCTATGTATTCATTGCCTGTGGACAATGGACCACAGCAGATATTTTAGCTTGCAGCCTTCAGCAAATGATAGGAAGCTAGTGGGATGCCACAGCTAATTGAAACCATTGGGTAATTTAGGGGAACTGAACACAATAACTCAAAGCGGTATCTGATTTAGAAGATGTCTGTCCTCTACTTGCAAAGTATGTCACAGCCACCTTACAAATCACAAGAATCCACTTTTTGAAACATATTTCTTACATACATCATAGCACTTAAAACAGTACAGATGTCACTTGGGGCACTGGAGCATGCCAGGCCACTGGGGTTAGTACTGACTCAGAGGAAAGAGCAAATCAACAGCATAACTTTTGTGTAGCACCTGGCTTTCCCTTGGCCACGTTTTGAACAGGCTTGACCTTGTTTAGTTTGTGAGATCTGATGAGGTCAAAGCCCAGGGTGGAATGAATGTTTCCAGAGAAATCATTCACAAGTGAAGCAAAGAGAATTTAATAACAGTTGCAAAACTAGAATTGTCCATGAGAAAATCGAGAGGCAGACCAAGGAAGCAAGGACGATAACACAGAGTGAAATGGAATGTCAATTAAAACTAGTGGAGGCCAATTTTGGGAAAGTACTCCCCCCCCTTTTATCTGTATTCCATCTTTTTTTCAGTAAACAAAAACAACCACTGTTTCCTATTTTTAAGCAGGCTGTTTTTTTATGTATGCATATGCAACACTAATAGTTTTGGGTGTTGTAGCTTTCTTGTGGTTCTTTGAGTTAGAAGTTGGCCTCCACAAGTCACAGGTAAACTGAGGCCTGCTTTGCATGTAACATTTTCAACCATCATTTAAAATTAACCATGGTTTAACCTGAATGAGCAGCATGCTGGTTCACACTAGTCAAAACTCCCTGATTCACTCATCACCTGCTTCCGACTTTGTGAGGGTGGGGAGCAGAGAATGGCTTCTCTCCAAGCAAACCATTTGCAGGAGCCAATGTCATTGTTTGTCTGGGAAAGCCAACCTCTCATCTGATGCAAACGTGCATCAGTATGCTACCTGTTGAATTTAAACCGTGGTGAATGGCTGGTACCTCCCATACATTTTGAAATCAGATACAAATACCCCAAAGCAATGAGTTGCGAAGGTCACCTGCATATGTAAAATGGATGGAAGCCACAACTAGACACAGATTAGACCCATTTCTGGTGTCTGCAAAGAGGACTAATTTGCATCCTTATCAGGGCGTTGGGATCCTTGCCACCACTGTGCAACACTTTGTATGTTTCTAAAATTACAAATTCCTTATTAATAATATCCATTTTCTCTCCACTGTAGACTTGTTCATACATGATTACACTAAACAGAGGTGCAAGCTATCTCAACACATCTAGATGTATTTGTGCAAAAGAATAGTCACCTGTTAATTTGTAACACTCAACTGTTGTGTACACAGATTGTACACTCTGTCGATGTAATGTGCCAACACCTCTGTTCTCTAGCAGTTATGGAAATTCTGGTGTTCTAAACCGATTTACAGGCCCGGCTCTAGGTGCAGTCCCGGTGGCGTAGGGCGCCAGGACGCCGGGCTGGCAGGGGGGGGCGCTGCACGGCAAAGCTGCATGGAAGCCATGCTGTGCGCTGCGAGGGCGGGGGCGCCAGAGCGATCTCCGCGCCTCAGTGCCAGGGCGTCCGACCTGCTTGAGACGGCCCTGCTGATTTAAATGTGTATGTCTGGTAGTTAGCCATCTAAAAATGTATTGTGAATATGTATGTTCCATTAAGATGCTATTGTGAATAATGCTTTTTTTAAAAAGCTTATATGAAATGTGATTCTTGAGGTTGCAGATCTCATAATGCCTTTTAACCTAAGATGTCAATTTGAAGTTCTTACAATTTAAAGTGGGGAAACATTTAAATTTGCTTTAAACTCAAAGCATCTGAAATTGTTTGCAACAACAACAAAAGTTAACGGAGAAAGAACTTTCTGTGTTTTTCATTAAACCATTTGACTCTCCTGCCTGTTTTTGATTCCCCACACACCCAAAGACATTTATTTATGTTTTCTAATATTGAGTAATGCTGTTGCAGGAATTCTTTCTTAATCACAGAATGTGTCATTTGCCCTTGAGCACATTCTATGTGCTCTAAAAATAGAACAGGGCATATTCCACAGGTCATGTAGCATGGCCATTTTGTGACTGGTTGTTATAAATAAGGGCTCTAGGGTCAAACCTGTCTTCTCTTTGAAGAGGTTAGAAGGTTTTACCCTGAAAGCAACACCAGCCCCAAGCCTCAATAACCACTTCCCGAAAGGATTTTGTGGGCAAGACGGAGATAAATGGCACATCAAATGTCATCTTATATAAACCCATTTGGAAAAGAAAAGAAAAGATCAGGAAATGGGATCCTTTTTGCAGTGGAAGAAATACAATTTTTCAGATGGTCTCTTTTAGGGAATATTTCAAAAGATGTTTTGCTGTCTTTCTATATAAAAAGTCTGCGTCAATGGCCGAATTGTGTTTAGAGGAAGCAAATCACTTAGTTCTTTTTTTAAAAAAAAAAGTATACAAAGTGATCTGGGCAAAGGGTTGTTTTTGTCTTTTCTGTTCTAGTGTTTAACTGTGTGCCAAAGTGTCTGACAACCACAATATATGCTCATCAGCATGCAAGAGGCCTGAAATATAAAGCAAATTGTCCTTTTGTTCAGCTGTTGGAACCCGGTTTTGCCCTCCCCTTCCATGCTAGAGGCCAACTCCAAGCGTTGCAAAGGGGACTCAGGCAGTCTGAGGACCTGTTCTCCTGAGGCTTGCAAACAGGCTCACCTCATGAAGTTTCCTCTGGCTTTCACTGCTGGCCAAGGGGTAAATTGCCCAGCTCAGGTGTGGATCTTCTGGAAGTGAGCTGTGGAGTGATATGGCTCAATCCCCGAGAACATCTCTGAACATGTCCAAAACCACACATCCCTCAAAACACAGGATCGTAGCACTTGTGGAGATGGTGTGTTGCTAAAAAAGCAGAAGTTACATTTTCTGCAGTAAAGAACAAGACAGAGAACTTACTGGGATGTCAGGAGATGATTCCAAATATATGATGATGCCATCTGGAACTCCTGTAAAATATGAATGAATATATAGCCACCTAATGTGGAGGAAGCCTAAGCAACCAGAGAAGTAGTAATGCTTTTTAATTGAATGTTTTAAATAAGAGGCATGTCCATTGGTATCTTTTCCTGTGAGACTGTGAGTTGTCAACAGGTCACATTTCTAGGTCATTTTTTCTTTTCCTTTTTTAATAAATACAGGGAAGTGCCAAAATATAAACAGATTCTTCTGGTCTGTTCTTTCTGCTCTGGCAGCTATGTAACCCAAGACAAATAAGCTTAAAAGAAACTGAGTAGCACATCCCCACAGACAGTAACAGGCAAGTGCAGTCCAGCCCCCGAGTGAAGTTGGTAGCTGTAACTATCTGTACTGGAAATTACTCTGCACAAATTAAGATCTGTGCTATGCAGAGATTAAGTGGGCATAAATTACTTGTAAAAAAATTGTTTTATATGGTGGTCTTTAAGAAATATGCCCTGACCTCCATTCATACTGTATATCCCTTGCTTGAAGCAGAATTCTGCATACAAATGAGCACTGCAGATAATTCTCCAGCCTGATCCTGCAGTCAGAGCCGCACATACATTGCCTAGTAAACAAAGCTGGAATCCTGTCAATCAACAACTTGGGTGAGGAAGGGAAGGGCTCTGCTAAACATTCCTCACCAAACCCCTAGCCAGTGATAGCCCATCTTCTTTGACAGGCTACTCCTGTATTAAGTAAATAGAAAGAGCTCTTCTGGTTCAGGCCAAAGGACTATCTAGTCCAGGGGTGCCCAAACGTTTTTTCAAAGAGGGCCAGATTTGATGAAGTGAACATGTGTGAGGGCCAACCAAAGTTGTTGAGCTATCTTTTACAATTTTACCACAAAGTTGTTGAGCTTTTTTTTAGAATTGATGTTTACCCCAAAGTTGTTGAGCTTTTCTTAGGATTCAAAGAAATCCACAGATATATGGCTACACCTCATCTCAAGGGTGGGGGGCCCTGTGGCCCTCCAGAGGTTGGAGCGCCAATGGCCAGAGATGGTGTGTGAGTTGTTGTTCTTTAGTCGTGTCCGACTCTTCATGACCCCATGGACCATAGCACGCCAGGCACTCCTGTCTTCCACTGCCTCCCGCAGTTTGGTCAAACTCATGTTCGTAGCTTCGAGAATACTGTCCAACCATCTCGTCCTCTGTCATCCCCTTCTCCTAGTGCCCTCAATCTTTCCCAACATCAAGGTCTTTTCCAGGGAGTCTTCTCTTCTCATGAGGTGGCCAAAGTATTGGAGCCTCAGCTTCAGGATCTGTCCTTCCAGTGAGCACTCAGGGCTGAGTTACAGTCCAGCAATATATGAATGACCAGAGGTTCCCCACCCCTGCCTTGTATGCTCTTGGTTGTTGAAAAATGGTCCAGCAAATGAAGTTTCTGACCTGCAGTTGCATAGTGGAATCAGGATCACTAATCAATTTATATTGCTTAATCAAAGTGAGCAGAGCAGAAGTGTAAATGGCAGGGGGGATTCTTTCTGTGAATACTGAATAGTTTTATTCTATCTTTTTTTAAGAAGCAAAAAAAAAAGGCTTGGACAGTACAGCAGCTGCTCATAAAAGCTATGGAGGCACTTTATAACAGGCACTTAGACACAGTTGACCTAAGATAAATATTTTAATCTTTTATACACAGAGTTGAAGTTCAACCAAATTGTAACCTGCTATGCTTTTCCATGGTACCCTATTCTGTTATCGTTTTCGTGGCATATTATTTAGTAAATCCTTGTATTGCAAAGATGTTGAGATAAAGAAAGTTGATTTTTGACATGAATAGTCAACCGCCCATCCCGACACCTTGATACTTATCTAGGAAATCAATACGAGCCTTAAAAGAAGGGACTGTGATGTTGCTTATTATTACAAAGTACAACCATTCATTTATCCTCTCACTTGTTAAGTGGGTATGTGGCAAAAGTCCAGACCTCGAGGCGAGTCATATTCTTACAAGGCTAAGTTAAAGCAAGGCAACATAAAATAAAGTAAATGGGAAATTATGCAGATTCTGGCAGAACATATGAACCCGGCCGTGGAATTTGCTGCCAAGGAGTGTGGTGGAGTCTCCTTCTTTGGAGGTCTTTAAGCAGAGGCTTGACAGGCATATGTCAAGAATGCTTTGATGGTGTTTCCTGCTTGGCAGGGGGTTGGACTGGATGGCCCTGGTGGTCTCTTCCAACTCTATGATTCTATGATTCTAAGGCTCAGAATTGCCCTCTTCCACATAATCAAGGGCGCAGCGGGGTTGGCGGCTGGCTCTAACCCTGAAGCTATGCAGTTTTCTCACCTTGCCCTCAAGGTCCATGTATTCATTTGGCTTGCATATCTGCAGCAGATAAATCCATGCTTATAGAGGCACCCATACATACACTCCCATGTGTTTAATTGATTTTTTTAAAAAAAGGCAGTAGGAAGTCTGCTGGTGAGACCGCAGTATTTTTTCTATACAGCAATGATTAACGGTAAAGGTAAGGTAAGGGACCCCTGGACGGTTAAGTCCTGTCAAAGGCTGGGGTTGCGGCGCTCATCTTGCTTCAGGCCGAGGGAGCCGGTGTTTGTCCACAGGCAGCTTTCCGGGTCATGTTGCCAGCATGACTAAACCGCTTCTGGCGCAATGGAACATCATGAAGGAAACCTGAGCGCATGGATATGCTGTTTACCTTCCTGCCACAGCGGTACCTATTTATCTACTTGCACTGACGTGCTTTCGAACTGCTAGATTGGCAGGAGCTGGGACAGAGCATCTGTGACCCTGCAGATACTGTTGGAACTTCCATCATTCCAGATCATTGCCCATGATGGTTTGGACTGGTGGTAACTGAAGGGCAACAGTTTCCTCACCTCTACTGTACAATACCAGTTTCATATCAGCTTCATCTACTGGTTGAAAGCCCTAAGTAGTTTGGGTTGAGGACATCTGAAATCATGTCTCTGCACACGTTCTACTGACCACATGCCATTGTCATCAAGGGAGGCCCTGTTATGCATCCTTCTGCTTTATGAGGTGTGGGGAACAGGGATGTTCGATGGAGACTTTTTACAGAATTGTCTACGCTATGGAATTCACTGGACCAGAGTGATCATCCTCACTTTGTGTGTTCAGGCATCAGGTTTACATGGACTATTTAGAGCATTTCATAGGCCTCTGTTTCTGACCCCTGATGAATTTTTGAAGTCTTCTATTTTTAACATTTTTGTTCAGTATTGCTATGGTTGAATTTCCGTTGGTATAACAGTTTGTTACTGTTTTAATCTGATTTTATGACTTGATTTTACGAATCTATATTCATTTTATGAATCTATAATGAAACAGTCAGATATTGCCTACTCCTTTTGGGGAAGGTTCAGTGTTCTTTCAATAACAGCTAAGAGCATGCACATTTCTAGCTTGGAAAGTAGGGCTTTGAGGAGTAACTTTTTTATACAAGATGTGGCAGTGGCGAGACTCCTAAAAGCAGAGTTGATGCAAGGACCAAAGAGCAAGAAGTCAACAACTCACACCAATCATGTGTGTGCGTGCACAGTTGACTTCCATGACTCTAGCTTTCCAATAATTGCACTTGAAAATTAATCTTAGATAAATCCCCATTCTGCCAGATACATGTTAGCAATACTCTAAATTCCCAAATATATTACATGACTTGCAACAGGATTGGTGGTCTAGAAACAACAACAACAACAACAACAACAACAACAACAACAACAACAACAACAACAACTACAATGGTAAACAAAGAGGCCTACATTTCAGCTTGGCTAAATATAACTAAAGTTTCAAGCATTTAAATAGTCTCAGACGGCCACATTCAAAAGCTTGAGACTTTGGCAGAAACAAGGAGATGTCTGCCAAAGAATATACATAGGCCAAGTTTTCAAAAGCTGTGCTTTTATTTTAAATCTCTTTCTCTTATTCCTTTCAAGTCCAAAAAACCATTTTAAAGGCAGCAAAACACATTAAAATCTACCTTGAGATTCTAAATATATTACCCCTCCCCTCCTCTTTTTGCACTTTCTTCACTTATATATATTGGCTTGTGATGTTGAACCAGGAAACTGTATCTGAAGGTGTATCTGAAGAAGTGTGCATGCACACGAAAGCTCATACCAAAATATAAACTTAGTTGGTCTTTAAGGTGCTACTGAAGGAATTTTTTTATTTTGCTTTGACTCAGACCAACATGGCTACCTACCTGTAACAGGAAACTGTAGTTTAATAGCTGCTTATACAACTAGGATACAAAACCTGTTTCTGATCCATGAACATATTGACCCAGGATTAGACTTACTTTTTTATTTAAACAGGTTTTCCCAACCATGCAACCTTCATTTTGAACTTATTATTCTGGTATTTTGTTGTAGATTTATGATATTTATTATTTTACATTGTTCACTGCTTTGCTCACTGTGGGTTTTATGATCAGTGATATACACATGTAAGTAAATAAAGAAATACACTGATGTCTGAATCAGGTCTACCTGTCTTTTGTCTCAGGGATACATCAAAAGCATACACATTGTAGCCAGTTCTGGGTTTATCTATAGGATACATGTCTTTGCAGTTATGTTGGTCACAGACAGGACCAAAGCATATGTAACAGGTAGCAGCAGATAGCATGGTGGGGTGGATGATATTATTTTATTTATTTTTATTTATTGAATTTATATACTTCCCTATACCTGGAGGCCTCAGGGTGGTTCACAGAAAAGATCAACATAAAAACCACAATATATATACCTTTTCAGGGGATGTCTTATTTTTATTACGCGTCCAGCCTTGCCTCTTCCTTGGCGCCCTCCAGAACTGCGCCTATAACTATGTCTTATTTTGGGGGTATGGCTTATATTGTGCAAATGCTTATATTGTGCAAATCCTGCTACGGCTTATTTTATGAGTATGTCTTATTTTCAGGGAAACGGGATAATCAAAATAAAAACAACAACCCAATAACCCCCCCCCAAAAAAGAGCCACATTTTAAAAAGGGCATAGGACGTCAATCAGATCAACCTGGTTATAAAGGAGCCTATATGACCTCACCTGACCAGCTGAGTCACTGCTGCTTTCCAGGAGGCGGGGGGGGGGGAGGAGATTGACACAGTGCAAACACACTGGCAGTGCCAATGCAGAATTTCCTGCTGGTGCACTTGCACTGTACAGATATCCCTGCCACCTCACCCTCTCCTTCCCAGTGAGCAGTAGTGACCCAGCTGTCAGGAGGTCAGCAGCCACCACCCCATTATGCCATCATGATTGCCTCTCTGTCACATTCTCATATAAAACAGTGTATATATGTGAGTGTGGGTGTCTTACTTTAAAAGCAAAAGAAGCGTCTAGTCAAAGGGCACTGAACCCTCTCTCCTCCTGCATTCTTTTAACTATCAAAGAAAGCCCCACAACCACTTTATGTGCATGCACCTCTCCGCCACCGGCACTTTTCCATTTTAAGGTGTTCACTCTAATATACACTGTTGGAAGAAATAATGTAAATACAGTGTTTTAAAATCCCCGAGAATCCCCCCCTCTATTATTATTAACTGCAAACTTTATTGTATCATCCACTGTTTTTACATTTCTTTTATTGCACAAGGCCATGAACTTAGCCTCTCTTTCAGTAAGCTGGAAAAAGAAACGAAAGTCATCTCCATTGTGAACTTATCCTGACAAACAATGTCAGGCCCTCAGCCTCAATATATCAGTGTCACTCACTCGGCACTCACCCAGCAAGTAAGCTGCTGTTGGATTTAGCCTTCAAAAGCTCCTCATTGTTTGACAAGTTAGAAAAGGTGGCGATACTGCAAGTAATTGGAGGCCCACAACTCCCTCCCTGGAGGTGGTCCTGTCCTTAAACTAAACCCTGGCCATCTCTAAGTAAAGCACCTTAATTGGCAGTGTGGTTACTATGACTGTTCCTTCCACTCCTCCAAAGGCAGATGTTGAAGAGAAGGCATGAGTGGAAAGGAAATTGGGACAATATGGTGCAGAGATTAAATGCTGTTATCTCAAATCATGCTGGGGTATTTTGTTTCAAGCCGCCTTTGAGTTTAGGCTCACCTCTCTGATTTTTCCGTTCTCTTTCCAGGCACTCTAGCTATTAATTAGCATGCATGCACCAGCTGTGTTCCAGAGGAGCTAATAGCACACCCACAAGAAATAGTTGTGTCACAGTCAGGGTTTTTAACCTTCATTACTGCACAAGCTTGTCTTCTACATATTAAGGGTGACTTATAGTTTCAGCTTTAGAAGCCAAGGTACGAGGACCCTAGCACCCAATACTCGGAGTTACTGCTGCAGCTAAATAGCTCATCTGATCAGCTGGCAAAGCTAATGAGTGCTGGACCTGCAAAAAAGCATGTGCTTTCTTCTGTCAGGAGGCTTTGACTCAACAGTGAATGCAATGATCAAATGGATAAATTGCCATAGCTTGGGTTCCTGCCATTTCAAACAGACAAGCATCTCCTGCTAATCAATTGGAAAGCCTTTGAATACTGTGGACACCTACCTGCTGCATTGATGGGACATTTGTCTCTGGCACCAGGTTTTTTGAGGAGCCACCTGTCAAGAGAGAAGTAGTAGAAGGTACAGTTCTCAAAGATGGGGGGCGTTAAGAAATCAGTGGGCAGTAAGGTGTGTCCTGGGATGGACAGGCAGCAGGAAGAAGGGAGAAAATTATACGTCCCAGAGTCAGAGGAAAAGGCAGCATTAACTCTGACACAATTCTCTATACCCACCTAAAGTCATGTGACCAGTCCTGCAACTGTGCATGCATGCTTAACCATGGTAACATCTCCAAACATCTGGAATTCAGAATACAATTATAGACCTGAGTTCAAGGATTCAGAGAAGAAGGAGGAAAAAGAAGAAGGAGGAAAAAGAAGAAGGAGGAAAAAGAAGAAGGAGGAAGAAAGAAGAAGGAGGAAGAAAGAAGAAGGAGGAAGAAAGAAGAAGGAGGAAGAAAGAAGAAGGAGGAAGAAAGAAGAAGGAGGAAGAAAGAAGAAGGAGGAAGAAAGAAGAAGGAGGAAGAAAGAAGAAGGAGGAAGAAAGAAGAAGGAGGAAGAAAGAAGAAGGAGGAAGAAAGAAGAAGGAGGAAGAAAGAAGAAGGAGGAAGAAAGAAGAAGGAGGAAGAAAGAAGAAGGAGGAAGAAAGAAGAAGGAGGAAGAAAGAAGAAGGAGGAAGAAAGAAGAAGGAGGAAGAAAGAAGAAGGAGGAAGAAAGAAGAAGGAGGAAGAAAGAAGAAGGAGGAAGAAAGAAGAAGGAGGAAGAAAGAAGAAGGAGGAAGAAAGAAGAAGGAGGAAGAAAGAAGAAGGAGGAAGAAAGAAGAAGGAGGAAGAAAGAAGAAGGAGGAAGAAAGAAGAAGGAGGAAGAAAGAAGAAGGAGGAAGAAAGAAGAAGGAGGAAGAAAGAAGAAGGAGGAAGAAAGAAGAAGGAGGAAGAAAGAAGAAGGAGGAAGAAAGAAGAAGGAGGAAGAAAGAAGAAGGAGGAAGAAAGAAGAAGGAGGAAGAAAGAAGAAGGAGGAAGAAAGAAGAAGAAGGAAGAAAGAAGAAGAAGGAAGAAGGAAGAAGGAAGAAGGAAGAAGGAAGAAGGAAGAAGGAAGAAGGAAGAAGGAAGAAGGAAGAAGGAAGAAGGAAGAAGGAAGAAGGAAGAAGGAAGAAGGAAGAAGGAAGAAGGAAGAAGGAAGAAGAAGAAGAAGAAGAAGAAGAAGAAGAAGAAGAAGAAGAAGAAGAAAGAGTTTGGATTTGATATCCCGCTTTATCACTACCCGAAGGAGTCTCAAAGTGGCTAACAATCTCCTTTCCCCTCCTCCCCCACAACAGACACCCTGTGAGGTGGGTGGGGCTGAGAGACTTCAAAGAAGTATGACTAGCCCAAGGTCACCCAGCAGCTGCATGTGGAGGAGCGGAGACGCGAACCCGGTTCCCCAGATTACGAGTCTACTGCTCTTAACCACTACACCACACTGGCTCTGTGTGGAGAAGAGCAGTGACTAATGTGCTAACCATTACTCACGGATGAGTGGAGAAGGACACTTTACAGGACCAGTCTTGATGGCCATCACAGCATGACAGCATGGTGAGACTAAATTGTACACCGCAACTGAAGATTATTGAGGAAGACTTGCAAAATCTTGAAAGATCTTATGAGGCTGATTTCCGGCAGCCAATCAAAGGCATTGTCAAAACAAAACAAGCTGCTTTCTGAACAGTGAGCTGCTGGCACAAGTCTTCTCGGGCTTTGAGGTGCAAGGAGAGAGACTATGAAATCTATAGATCAGGACATTGCATTTTGGGTAAGTTAAGCTGGTGGGTGGCCATTGAGGATGGAAGTTGAGTTTGGCTCCCATTCAGATGTGGTACCGCTGCCCTTCCCTCCTAAGAGGCAGTCTAGGGGACCAGCAAGGAGGGCAGGGAGTGGTGGTGTTGCTGCTGCCATGGCAAATGAAAAAAAAATACTGTGCAGATGATGAGGTGGAGATCCACTGACACCACTGTGCCCAGGGCTTTCCGAAGGCTGGTCCGAGCTCCATAGTTTCTGCTGGCATTTTTTGGACAGAGGCAAGGCGGGCCAACAGGATGTGGCAGCAGGGAAGGGCAAGCCTCATAATAGCAAGGGAAACTGAACTCCGAAGCAGCAGAAGCTAGTGGAAAATGAGAAGATTTACAGGCTCAAGAACATATGTTAGGTCTCTTGACTCCAGAGCACGTGGAAGAACTGACACTAGACCACAGGGACAAGGAATCATGATCAGGGCCGGTCCTACCATTAGTCATGATTTATGACTTCTTAAATTTATTATTGTTGTAAAGTTACTCGCAAAGAGAGACACTTGTGAGACATTCTGCCTCAAGTGCCAAGTAACTCGATAATCTGCCCCTTTAGTTTGGTGCAGGGAGACATCCTTTGCTGTTCCGCTTTTGCTTCAAAGAGCAATGCATAGAGCTGTGTGTACACTACCAGCTTAAAATGCGTCTTGGTCATTCTTTTTCTAAATTTGGCTCAAAGTGTCACGGTCCGGTCAGCGGGCGTCAGGACCAGAGGCAAGATGGTGGTGAAGAAGCAGGGTCGAAGGCAGAGGCGAAGGTCCACGGGGCACGAAGCAGGGCGAAGGCAAAGCGAGGGTCCAGGAACAAGAAGCAAGGCGAAGGTCCACGGGGCAAGAGCAAGGCGAAGGTGAAGCAAGGGTCCAAGGAGCAAGGAGCAAGGCGAAGGATCCAGGAACAAGAAGCAAGGCAAAGGTCCACGGGGCAGGAGCAAGGCGAAGGCGAAGCAATGGTCCAAGGAGCAAGGAGCAAGGCGAAGGATCCAGGAACGAGAAGCAAGGCAAAGGTCCACGGGGCAGGAGCAAGGCGAAGGCGAGGCAGGGGTCCAAGAAGCACGGCAGCAACAAGGCAAGGGTCCAAGGAACAGGAGGCCAGATGCAACCAGGCAGGGATAGCGTTGCTGTGGCAAAGAGCTGAAGGGAAATGCTGGGCTTTTATCCCTCCCAGCTCCTGCCACCAGGTGCAGTGAGATCTCAAGTGGCCTCACCTGGGTGATTACTCCTTGCTTCTCCAGCACAAGCTGAGGACTTCACCTGTGTGGCCACGCCTTGCTTCTCCAGCACAAGTTGAGGCATGCCCCAGTCCTGCAAAGCACTACAGGCCCCAGAGCCTGACTCCTGCCCATACTCCTGACACAAAGCTGGTTTGGGGAAAACACATCAAAATGCAGTATTTCATAAGAAACTACGGGATAGATACAAATTATGAATAATGTCGTGTGTACACTGCTTCCCAAACCAGCAGTGGGGGTTCACTGGATACAAAGTAAACAGGAACACGCACACAGCCTTAGCCTTAGTGTGTTCATGGATGTGATCCTCCGCATGCTTCTCTGGAAATAAAATCTCCTTATTTTAGGTTGCAATGTGTCTATTTCACAAGTAAACTGAGAATGCTTGATGGGGAGTTGTTCAAGGACTCCAGCAAGACTATTGAAGAGACACGTTTTGAACTTGGATCCTGGTCAAGTTATCCTGGTCGATATATTTCATATATTGATTACATTTCCCCATAAATGCAATAATAATAATGCAATGATCTGCTAATGTATTGTATTGTTAATAGCTGGTTTAGGGTTTACCAAGTCAATACCAGAGCCTATTTTCACACTGTCTTTGTCATAAATATCAATATCAAACGAAAAGTGTACAGTTGGTGTATTGCAAGGACCAGCCATAGTAACACATATGGAAATACAAAGTGCAGGCCTTGGAAGCATAATAAATGGGGGGAGGGGTTTAAAAAGAAAGAGGTCATTGCACGTCTTCCAAGCAACTGGCTCATGCTGACTTTTCAAAAAATTGATTTGCATTTGAGCTACCAAAAAAATGATGGTGTCACAATTACCGTAGAAGTGCATTAGGGTAATAGAAATCTTCCCACAATACTGAATATATACATATATAACTCAGAAAATTATATATATCCAGAAATCCTTTCATGAAAAAGGCCTGAAAAAGAATGGGCTTCAATTTCTCATGTTCTAAATATTACCGTTATTTGGTTATTAGGTGTAGGGACCAGGTGGATATTGAAGAATGCCGGTTCTGTCTCACCAATAATAAATTCATTTTAAAAAATTATATTTATAACCCACTTTTCTTTTATCATGGAAACCAAGGCAGTATATATGTGGTTCGCAGGAGGTTACCCATCCGGGACTTAACCAGAACCAGCTAACCCTGCTTCACTTTGGCAAGGCCGTGGCCGTATCCTGGGACTATAATAGGAACGACTAGCATGAGAGCTGCTGCCTGAGGGAAAAGGTTGGACCCCCTTCAGTGCTGCTCAGCTCTTTTTGAAGAAAAAAAATATGCTTGGAGTTTTAATTATTTAATTAATTGTGGAGTTCCGATTTAAGGTGCAGTTTGCCCTTTTTAAGATATCAGATACTTACCTATATTTATACTAGGGTAGCGTCAAACCAGTGTATGGGAGTCCCCAGTTAAGTCACCACTATTCTGAATTTGAATTTCCCTCATACTCATCCCCCCAATATGGAGACAAGGATCATGATGATACTGATGTCGTTGTAAATATTATTTTCTTTATTTATTTATATCCCGCCTCCTTCCCTGATGGGGCTCGATGCAGCTTACAGATAAAAGTAAGAACTGCTAAAAATGTAGAGAGAACAATAATGTAAAAACAATTAAAATGTGCAGGTTTTGGGGAGCATGGCTGCTGAGTGCCAATCCCAGAGTCTCAACTCACTGATATGATTTCAATGGGACTTGGTCGTCACTAACTTTTGTTAGATAATTTTTTGGGTAAATAGGATGCAATCAGTGCCTATCTGCGTTGGAATGAATGCACATGGGCCTTTCAACTTGTGAATGTCAGAGGCATGGCCAGCAGGCACAATCCTTTCTCTGGCTCTGTCCTGATCCACACATCATATTAAAGTAGTTTAAAAAATAAATAAATGATGGTTTAATGTGAATGCAGAGTATGATGGTACACACTGCCAAAATATTTTCAGTCCACTGCTACCCTGTCCCTGTTGTAGTTGGCACAACCGGGAAAGAAACCAGAGCCAGGAATGTCAAGACATCTGAACCTGGGCTTCTGAACAAACCAAAAACAGCAATCTAGGTTTATTATTGGCTTGCTGCTTATACCGTGTTTCTCCGAAAATAAGACACTATCTTGGTAGTTTGTTTGAGGGGAACAAACCATGAGCCCAGGGTCAAACATCATGGCAAGCCAGGCACTGACTTTCCCCCCAATGGGCCAGTAGTAGCAAGAGTGAGAGAGGAATGGAGCAAAAACTTTTTAAGCATTGTTTTCTAACTATGGTTTAATGTGACATGTGAGCTGGACCTCTCCTCCCTCCCCTCTATATATATCACACACACACACACCATGTTCATATGTGTATGGTACGAACATATGCACAGATTTGACAACAGACAGAATTCCCTGTTGTTATTTCTAAGTTTCTGGCGGATCCTTCTCTGCTGCAGTGAATCAACATTAAAATATTAGAAGCCCAGTCCCATTAACTGCCATTGCAAATGTTATGCATGGTCTTTCCTGTATCAATGCAATGCTGTAACCTGCAACAGAAGTGGACTCTGGGCAGAGTGCTGGTGCCAGAATATCAGAGCATGTCCCTATGTCCACCTGATCAATGTACCAGTGCTGTATAAGAGATCTCCTTGGGCATTTGAGGAGTGGGGAAGCATACAAAATGTCCCCGTCTGTGTAGAGGGGAAAGAGGACACAGAGCCTAATGTAACAACAGCCTTAGGGAAAATAAGAGAAAAATATGGCATTTTATATATGGCATTTAATTTTTAAGATAAAGGTGCCCTCCATCTTAAATGTGATGTCTCATTTTATTGTATTCAAGGACAACTAGATAGGGCCTTGCAAGCTCAACAAATTTGGCACTGAGAGGGTGGATAACGTTCTGGGTTCAGTCAGCCTTCAGTGTAGCTATATCCCTTGTGGCTTAATTTACTTCCTCCTCATAAGGCTATAATAATATCTACCCAACAAATATGCTCTTCTTTGCTCTGAATATTAATATTGGTTCTTGGTACTACCCCTTGGAAAGCATGATGGTGCCTAGGACCCAATTAAAACACACGTTCCTCAGAATATCATGCAGTGTGTGATTTTTGCCCTTATTACTTAGTCCTTTCCCTAGAGGAAGATCATACAAGATTTTAGAAATTAACTGCCTGTCGAATGAATCCCTTCCAGTCTATATTACTGGCTTTGTAATTCAGCACTAGAATAGTTGAGCCTATGAAACATTCGTGAATAACCAAATGTAAATATTTAATTGAATGGCAGTACAGTTGCAGTGCAACTAGTGTGTAGTATAACGAAGGCAGCCAGCCTGGCAGACAGACAGACAATTTCTTCCATGGTCTTTTATTACCATTATCAGCACTAGAGACTTCCCAGCCACAACTCCAAAACTTACCTAGGTAAGTTCAAGACTTTCTTTTTAAGTCACCTACCTCCCTGTTTCATTAGAGATGCCTGTTCCTGCAGGAAAACTCCTTCGTATTCCAGACTTAGCAAACTAATCATAAAGACCAGAAGGGTTTTAGAAGCAGTGTTCACCATTATGGACCAGAAGTGGCTCTTTTGTATTGTTACAGAGGTTGTGCGCCTCCCCCAATCTCTGCCGAGTGTTAGGAAGATTCCAGGGAGTACCTGGTACTTACCCCGAAAGAAAAAAAGAAAAGAAGATTATACTGAGACTTACCCAGTAAAAAGGCATTAGGTTGGATCAATACTCTAGGACTGGGGGGGGCAACCCCAAAGGTCGTTAAAACACAGGGTACTCAGGTATAGCGGTCCAAGGGTAGAGTTCTGTCCAAAAGCCTGGATGGAGGTCTGATGGGCCATATCTGAATGGCATCCTGGTTGGATTTCCTCATTAGATTTGCATCAATAGATGGTATCCAATCAGTTTGGCTGATTCAGGATACATACCTAATGCCTATGCCAAATTCTGACTTACATCTGTAATCAATAAAGCCCCTTCTGGCATAGCAGGAAGGGAGGTTGCGGGCACCCACGAGCCCTTCACGTGCTAGGGGGATGGTTGCCATCCCTCCAGCCATAGGCTGTGCTCTGGGCGTGTCGCTCCCCGATGCATCCAATCCAGACATCCCGGGGGCGTGGCTTGCTGCCTTAAAGCGAGCTCGCAGCCGGGGCTCAGCCTCTTTGTTCCTGCCCCCAGCTGCTCCGGTTTTTCCCACCCACCCTCCCTCTAGGTGGGTCTCTCCTTTTGACATTGCTATGGACCTCGGTTGGTCGCCGTTGAGGGGCCTGGTAGGAATTTTCCCACCTGGCAAATTGGTTCTGGCCTTGTGGTTTTCGCCTACCTCATAGCAACACTTTGGTTTTGGCGGTTAGGCATTGGATTATCTCTGAAAGGTCATAGGTTTGGGGGGGGTTTGCTGCCATCACCTCCCCCAAAATGCTGAGGGGTACTCCCTTAAGGAGTCTGGGGGGTGGCCATGTCTGAAGCCATGGTAGGTGAGGGCCTAAGGCACGCCCCCTACCCTATCGGTGGCCCCAGGGTTAGTTCCTAGTTGATCTGCATCGCAGGGCTCACCCAACGGTGGTTAACCCTTCACAGACTGCCAGCACAACGGGCTGGAGTCGGGTGTAGTCGGTTAGATCCAATGTGTAAGCCAATACCTCTCTACATCCGTAATCAATAAAGTTGTCATTAACCTTACTCACCGTGTCTTGTGTCTTTATTTATTTGTGGAGGGTCAGGGTATTGCCACGCAAAGTTGTGGCCATTTTGATCCCAAGCTGGTGCCATGTCTTTCTTACTGCATACGCACTATCAATCCCCTCCCTCAGTAATCACCAGCCCACTGCACTGTGGCCTACAATGAGACTTAGCCAGTTTATTAAAGATCAGTATGATCTTACTTCTGACGTCTTTGTAGAATACAGTGAGCATTAACAAAATATTTTCAGCCAGCTGAAATGCAACCTTTAGACATGCAAACAATCTTGCAAAGAAGTAGTAGTATGTATGCTAGCACAACATAGAAAGCCCATGAAAAGGAAAAAAAAGTATCCAGCCTCTGCTTAATTATTTCCCTCATTATCTGACTTCCTCTATGCAACCTGCCAGGAACATACTTGAAAGCCTCATTATCACCTAATTCACTTGCCAAAACAAGGAAGGCCTGTCACTTACCCTTGTGCTCCAGCAGATTATAACATCATCCCTGTTATGAAAAAAAGATCTGGAGCTGCACTCCCATGTTCCCTCTCCAACCCAACACTGGGAACACATTCCCTACATGCTCAGGCGCACTCTCTTATTTAGTAGTAGATCACATGGTCCATTGAGTTAAGCCCTGATGAACCCTGGCAAAAATTCAGCTTGCATCTGTCACAGTAAGCCTTTGAATTTTGGCGAAGAACTGTTTTTTCTCTCTCAACCTCTTCCTCCCCAAATCCTATTAACACATTGTCTTTGCTTTTGAAAACAGTTTGAAACTAATGCACAATGCTCATAACAGTAAGAGAACATAATAGATACTAATGTTTCACAGAGGTGTTGAGCAAGAGGACTATTAGACTCAAGTATGAATGAAAATGATGCAGTCATGTTTAATAAGATGTTTTAAGCAGTATCTTATTAATTTTCTGAGGAGCAGGTACAGACTATAGTGCATGTATAAAATAATTAGAAATCCACTCTAATTGTTTTTTTAATTAACAACAAAACTTTAAAAATACTTATATCCATCTCCCTATCTCCTTCTGCATTAATTTTTAGCTGGGCCCATGAGATTTTCAACTCCAAACTCCAGAGCAGAAAGGAATAAGGTGGGTGCATTATTCTAATTTTACAGTGTCAGAGAAAATCCTCATATATGTTAATTTCACTGTTTGTTCAACCTGTTGATAAGTTCTAGCAAGCTTTCTGTCTTTTTTTGTGATGCCATAACTCAAGTGTGCTCACTGGAAGGACAGATCCTGAAGCTGAGGCTCCAATACTTTGGCCACCTCATGAGAAGAGAAGACTCCCTGGAAAAGACCCTGATGTCGGGAAAGATGGAGGGCACTAGGAGAAGGGGACGACAGAGGACGAGATGGTTGGACAGTGTTCTCGAAGCTACGAACATGAGTTTGACCAAACTGCGGGAGGCAGTGGAAGACAGGAGTGCCTGGCGTGCTATGGTCCATGGGGTCACGAAGAGTCGGACACGACTAAACAACAACAACAACAACTCAAGTGTAAACCAAATGATTAACTGTTGTCTTTTTTTAACTTACACTGCCCACAGATCTCACTTGGGGGTAGAGATTTAGTGGAGTTGAATTATTTGAACTTGGATTTCTCTTAAGATAATGAGCTATAAGCATGCTCTGGTGTTCCCCACTCTATAAGCTGCAGGTGGCTAACATTTGGCATTCAATATGTTGCCAGACTGTAACTCATAACACCTTTGGCAAGTGGCCATGCAGGTTGGGGCTGATGGAAGTTGGAGTCCAGTAACATCTGGAGAGCAACTGGTTTAAGTACATGGTGGGAAACCTCTTTCCTTGGGCCTAGAAACTACTACTAGAATTTCTTCTCACACTGAACAAGGTGTTTAGCCTGTTGTTTGCACATCTGCTGTGTGCAACATCAGGCGGAATACAATCCTATCCAAAACAGGCAAAATATGAATCTGATCCTCTGGGGCACAAATAGGAAATCTGTGGCACTGCATATCAGCCTCAATCAGCATGGCCAATGATCAGGAAGATTCTGGACAAATATCATTGGAAGGTGAAAGGTTCATCCCCATTTTGCAGGGTTGCTGTCAATATCATGTCAAGGTAATGCACGTGAAGCAGTTTGAAAGTGCTATATACATGTTGAATACATGTTGAATGTGGTGGTGGGACTTTTGCCGGGCCCGGGACAGCCAACTGTCAGTTCCCCATCCCTGGTGTAGTGGTCCATGTGTTGCATTACATATGGGAAGATCTGGTTTCAAAGTGCCACTCTTCCATGAAACTCACAGAATGACCTTGAGTGAATCACCATCTCTCAGCTTTATCCACTTCGCAAAGTTGTTGTGGTGAGAACAAAATGGGAGGGAAAATGATGCATACTGCCTTAGGTACTCCGAAGGAAGTGTGGAATCAAAATGTTATAAATAAAAATAACTTATTCCATATCTCCAGTAGCAGTCTGAGACATAAATACTGATGTTAAAATAACAACAACTCCCTGAAATACTCACACACATATTAGACAAGTTGTCATGGAATTTTCTATGCCATGCTCAGAATTTCCTGCTAATGTTTGGAATGAAAACAGTGCTTTATTCACAATATGGAATGTATTGTGTCACTCCAGACAGTAGCAGCTTCCTTTTTTATCATTACTTTCACACAAGTGCTATTAGATCATGAAAGTAAGGTTGCCTCAAACCTTGCTTATGCTAATGTTTTTATTTACACTTTATTCAACATTTTCTGCTCTGGCAATTTATTCCGCATCTTTCTTTCCAATATTGCTTTCTTCTGGGGTCAGATTCCCATGTTGGAGCTCTTGTTAAATTAAGAGGTGTGTGGTTCTTAGAATTTTGCCTCTCTTATGTTAATAAAAGATAAGCATGTGAAAACATGTTAGCTCAGCGGGGAAAGGGATGTGCGATATGATGCCAGCTCTAAAGAGAAATTACTGGTGTGAGGATGGCCTATGTGAAAAGTCTTGTGGTGATGCTGATTGAAAGTGAAAATTAGTCGCCTTTTCAAGAACACACGCTATCGGTCCAGCCGTGTGTTCTGTAAAGCAGGTAAAAGTATAATCAAGGGTTGCCACACTTCTGGAATTAAAAGAAATATTTCCACTGACAGCAAACCAGAATGTCTAAAGGGGGACAAAAGATTACCTGCCGCGTTTGCTATGCAGGTGCCCTTCATTACTGTCTCAAGTGAAGAAAGTCATTTCAGCACAGCTTTGGCAAATAATTAGTTCACTGTTCTTCTACTAATCTGGAACACAATATTGTCAGACAAAGAACTTCTGGTACATATTTTTAGCTTGAATGAAGTTTGCAATTTGGGGACTAACATGTTCTGAAATTATGTACCTTTTAAATGTGGAGGGAGAGGTGACCTGGTTTTTAATTTAAACTGAGCTTTTTTAAAATAAATAAATCCTTCCCTACCATTCAAAGTCTTAAATCTCAATGCTTTAAGTAGGATAGATTTCAGTTACCTGGTTAATTCTTTCCTGTAAGTTCAATGCCATCACTTAATGGGTTAAATCAAGACAAAGGGTTTTTATCACATTACTTGTGTTAATTCGCTTACCAATGCCAAGATATCTGTGCTATCTGTGACAGTTTCTTGCAGATGGTTCCCTGTCCCAACTACAGGTGTTTATACAATCATCTCAGCAATGCCAACTAAATTATCACCAGTGTTCTATTGTAAAAAGTTGAAAGGTATGTCTGCTTAGCATACATTTACACTCTGATGATCATTTACTGTAGTTTATGCATCTCATAACCCATGTGGCGCTGTGGGTTAAACCACAGAGTCTAGGGCTTGCTGATCAGAAGATTGGCGGTTCGAATCCCTGCAACGGGGTGAGCTCCCGTTGCTCGGTCCCAGCTCCTGCCAACCTAGCAGTTCGAAAACAGATCAAAAGTGCAAGTAGTTAAATAGGGACCGCTCCGGCGGGATGGTAAACGGCATTTCCGTGCGCTGCTCTGGTTCGCCAGAAGCAGCTTTGTCTGTGGACAAACACCGGCTCCCTCGGCCTATAGAGCGAGATGAGCGCCGCAACCCCAGAGTCAGACACGACTGGACCTGATGGTCAGGGGCTCCTTTACCTTTTATGCATCTCATTGCATTCAGCTCTCACCTTATAGTTTTCTCCATTATATTCTTGCCAACTTGATTTCTCTTGGTGCATTTGACAAAGTGGATTTGAGTTCACTAAAGCTTGTGCCAAAATACACATCATAATGCCTTTAAATCATATCTACAAAGAGAGAGAGAAATATTAATTTCAGGTAAATTAGACCCTCGTGTGCATTTATTTTTGTTTTATGCAAAGTTCTACTTCATCAGATTTGGAGCTACAGGGCTTTGTTTTGTTTTGCTTTTTTAATTCCTGTTTCAACCTTCCTCCAGCTGGGAAGGTGTGAAGGGCTTTTATAAAGTGGTCTACAAAAGCTACTCCTCTCTCCCTGGAGACCAATTACATATGAGAGGTTGCCTGATCATTTACTGGTTATGCCAGCAGCTCATTGTACAGTTGTCATTTTGCCACCTGATCAGTCTCCTTTCCTTGCCTGCGTTTAAAACAGGGTGTTTGAAATAAGGTGCTCCCAATCTTGAATCCATGTCAGGGCTCATGTAATGCTTTGGGCAGCACTAGGGAATAGATTAGCATTCTGATGTTGCTATAAAGCCACATGGTCATCATTATAAGGATCCCATTAAAGATAGAGGGACCTGCTGCAGAAATACAGAGGCAGATAATGTAGCTCATGTAATTGAGTGATGGTATTAAGTGCTTTAATTGATAAAAGCCTTCAGTGGTTACTGCCATTTTTTAATAGTTAATAGGTTATCATGTTTCCTAATTGCATTATCATTCGTTCATTTTCTGTATGTCCTTCACAACTGTGAAATGTTGAAAGAAGGGGGAAATTAAACTAAGTATTTTGTTCTGAGCTGACTAGGCTCTTAAATGGGTATCTGGGACAGATGTGGTCTTGGTCTAAAAGAAGAGGGAAAGTTGCCTTCTGGAACAATCCCCAGAATTTGTAGGGTGTGAAAAATGGCTAATTAACAAGTTAGTGGACATCACACTAAATGGGCTGAGATTACAATCTCTGCCAGAAAGGCACATATTTCTCTGCTCCAGAATTTCTGAACAAAGGGAGTTTCAGAGCTCAGTGAGAGAAAATATCGGCAGCCCAGCCTACAGCAAAAATCACATTTTATTTTTCATACTTGTATTGTTTGTTTAATCCATACATTTTGCTTTAAAAAATAAAAAGGAACATTCCTGTGGGAATAACCTCAGGATTTTAGCTAGAGGATTCATAGACATTCATGATTCTATGCTTTCATGATTTAATTGTTTCCAAATACAGTGGTACCTCGGTTTAAGAACAGCCCTGTTTACGAACTATTTGGTTTACGAACTCCGCAAAACCGGAAGTAGTGTCCTGGTTTGCAAACTTTAGCTCGGTTTATGAACGGAAGCCAAAAAGTGGAAGGGCACCAGCAGTGGGAGGCCTCATTAGGGAAAGTGCGCCTGAATTTAAGAACAGTTTTGATTTAAGAACAGACTTCCGGAACGGATTAAGTCCGTAAACTGAGGTACCACTGTACATATTGTGCTGTGTGTATTCTCACTGCAGCAAATGCATATCATACTATCTATATTATTATTATTATTACTACTACTACTACTAATAATAATAATAATAATAATAATAATAAGGGTGGGGTTTTTTCCAGCAGGAATTCACTAGAACTCAGTTCCGGCACCTCTCAGGTGGGCACCACTGCCATTCTAAGAGATCGAGGGAAGTGTTCGTGGTGAGTTCCGACACCTCTTTTTCTAGAAAAATAGCACTGATTGCACCTAACAGAAATCTGCAATATTCTGAGGGTGCCATGTCCATTTAGCACAGCATTAACCATACTTGTAATTCTCTATGATAAATTAACAAGTTGTAAAGGGATCAGTCACCAGACAAAATAGATGTAAACAGATGCATTTTTAATGCCTGATATTAACTACAGAATTTGCTAGCACTACAGACTCACCACCAGGCCTGTGGGATTTAGGATTATACTAGGAATGGGTGGAAAAACTTCAGGGAGTTTCATTTACTTGTATTCTGCTCTGTAGAATGTGTGCGGTTCTGCTGCTGTTGATAAGTTGCTCAAACTTTCAGGAGGGAACAGGCTATGCATCAAATGGAAGAAATATTAAACTAAAATATGTATCTATGTGAATACCACAATTGCACATCATTGTTCCAGCCCACCTGCCTAAGCCATTAAAATAACGTTGTAAAGCTATTATGACACCCTGTTTTGTGAAGCTGAAATGACACAGGCAGTACATTCTGTTCTAAGCACTTATGTGCTGGTACAGAAAATCTTTCTAAGAAAAGAAAACGGCACTAAAATCAATAGGTGATGTTTACATATAAATGACATCATGACGGAGGTGTAAACATGATAAAGTACTATGTTCTATTAAAATTCCTGTTAAAGAACAACATCATGACAACAGCACCAGATCCCCTAAACAAGGCTGCTTCTCCTGACATTTTCTGTAGTAATAGCTTGGCATAATTTTCTAGAAATTAAGTTGGATAGTTAGTTGCGCAAATGTTAGTGAGCACCTTCATTTGTAGGGGTAATTAAAATTTCCTGAAACCAGAAAGGTAGTTAATTAAAAATCAGAGAGAGCAGAAAAGAAAAGGTACATTTTATTTATGCTATCGGTTACTATTCAAAAGTATTTCACTTTCATAGAATCTGGCAGTTAGCATTTAAGTGAATTAAAAGGGTACATTTTAGCTCCACACATAGCATGTTCTGAGGCCAATGATATTCATAACTGAGTCATAAGGATACATTTAACAAATGTACTGTTTAGTAAACAGAGGGGCTGCCCCAGTTCATGAGCTTAATGGATATTCCAAGTCCCTTCTGGCTTTAATCATCAGTTTCATTTTGAATTCCCAATATCAAAATTAATTGCAGGTGTCTGCTTCCAACAAGAGTGTAGTCTTTAAATTATACATGTCAGTGCATCACTTACACCATGTCACATCCTGTTAAATTTCTTCTCATTGTAAGTCTATATAACAAAATGTGACATTAGAGAAGTTTTAGCATATAACACTGTACTGGTACTTTGAGTTATCACTGGATGACCAGGATGAATAGACATAATTGTTGTACAAGCCCTGGATAAATGACGCAAGATGGGTCTTATGGAACTCATTTGAATTTGCCCAAAACCTATTGTGGGTTTCTTTGTGTACCACAGCAGATATGGAAAATGCACTTAATAGAAACAACAACTATACATGACATCCAAAAGTCTTGTGGCAGCTTAATTCCAAAAAAATAAAATAAATCATGGCATATGCTTTCATGGACTGTAGCTCATAAAAGCTTAAGGTAAAGGTAAAGGGACCCCTGATCATTTGTCCAGTCATGACCGACTCTGGGGTTGCAGCGCTCATCTCACGTTATTGGCCGAGGGAGCCGGCGTACAGCTTCCAGGTCATGTGGCTAGCATGTGGCTAGCCCCGACCTGGTGGAACGCTCTCTCTCAGGAGACTAGGGCCCAGCGGGAGTTGTCATCTTTTCGTAGGGCCTGCAAGACAGAGCTGTTCCGCTTGGCCTTTGGACTGACTCAGTCTGACCCCGGTGTTACCCTTCCCTAAGGCTTTATCCTACAGATATTTAAATGAGGTTGCACTTGTAGATTCCTAATTTTAAAATTGAATTTTAACATTGTATTTAATCTGCATTTTAATTGAATTGTTTCTTTTATGCTTGCTTTGATATTCTTGTTGTTAGCTGCCCTGAGCCCGGTTTTGACTGGGAAGGGTGGGGTATAAATAAAATTGTTGTTGTTGTTATAACAAAGCCGCTTCTGGCGAACCAGAGCAACGCACGGAAACATCGTTTATCACTTGGAGCGGTACCTATTTATCTACTTGCACTTTGATGTGCTTTCAAACTGCTAGGTTGGCAGGAGCTGGGACCGAGCAATGGGAGCTCACCCAGTCGCAAGGTGACCTTCTGATCGGCAAGCCCTAGGCTCAGTGGTTTAACCCACAGCACCACCTGCATCCCTTATACTATAAAAAGCTTATACTGTACTATAATAAATTGGCTAGTTTTAAAGTTGGCATTGTTTTCCAGTCACTGGTTTTCAGAGGCACTCCTCTTACTACCTGTATATAAATAAGATAAAAGGATACTGAAAAGATATATAGAATGTTAACCATGGAAAGCCAACAAATGGTGCTAATGGATGGAGTCTTGGACCTAGATCAGAGAGTTAATTGTATCTGCTCAAACATCAAATTCCATGGGTGACCTTTGGCAGAAACTCCCTTCTTCTTACCTGTCCTTGAGCAAAGAAGTGAGGAAGACAGCAGTGCTATAGTTATAAATGGCAATGCTTGTCTCCTATTAGGGTTAAGGACATGCACTTAAATGTTAGGTAGGAGCCAACTTTGCTTGAATGGGGATAATTCACATCTCGCATCAGAATCAATAAACCTGTTAAGAACATAAGAGCTCTGATGGATCAGACAAAATGCCTATCTAGTCCAGCATCCTTTTCTTATAGTGGACAACCAGATACTATGGAAAGTTTGCAAGCAGCTTTCTCTCTGTTTACGGTATGAGTCCCACCAACTGATATTCAAACACATCCCACCATTGACACTGAAGATAGAACACAGCTGTACACTGATATCCTCCTTCTGAACCCCTTTCAAAGCCATTGGTGGCCAGCACTACATCCTATGGTTGCAAAGTCCATAGTTTAACTGTGTGTTGGGTGATGAAGTACTTCCTTTTGTCCATTCTGAGTCCTCCAACATTCACCTTCACTGGATGGCCCTATAGCCTAGTATTATGAGATAATATTATGAGACAGAGAGAAATTAAGTTCAGAAAGTAGGTTTGAAATATCAGAGCTGCCCACTGACAGCTATCCCTTGCTATTCCTATTCTTCTTCCTTTGACCTCCTGGCCCTGTGTGAATGTTTTGTGGCCTGAGAGCCTTGCCACTATCACCACTGGGCCTTTCCAGTTTTGTTTTGTGTTAATGTGCGTAGATGCACATGAAGAGCTGTTTCAGTAGTTGCGACAGCAGTGGCAGTAGAAACAGGTATCAGAGGAGCATTCAGGAGAGTAATATTTGTAACTTGGTATTTAGGGTAAGTTTTCTTTCTCCCTCTGCAGATTACTTGCTCAATGGTGGACTTTGGGCTTTTAGATTTCAGCAGCGCCCTGTGCGACACCAAAATTTGGTGCGCGCACTGCCTCTCACCTTCCATTCTAAGTCACTGTTGTGGTGCCCCTCAGTTTGGCGCCCATTGTGGGTGAACTAGTCTCACTGCCCTAAATTCACCTCAGACCTGATAGTGGTGGTGGTGATTACAGAGCTACAATTCTCGGAATGGTGAAAGGGGTCTCCTGACAACTCTTAGCACCCTTAACAACCTACAGTTCCCAGGATTCATTGGGGGAAGCCCTGGCCATTTGAAGTGGTATGAAACTGCTTTAAATGTGTAGTGTAGATGGATGATAACACATGAAGAGGCGCCAACAATATGGTCTGAAAGCACATTAAGGCTACCAGCTTGTTGAACACAAGCAGGTCTTGTGGGAACCAAGTGGGGTCTATGATAGAAGAAAGGCAGGATATAAACGTAAGAAAATAATAAATAAATGATTTCTAGCCTTTGCACCAATCCCCTGACACAGGTACCGGTACTTTATTTTCCAGTTTTGTTTTCTAACAGAACACATGAGCATAAAAGAAAATTAATTATCTATTGCTAATTCATTAATCTGGCTCATAATGAATCAGTTTTCTTCACTGAGTAATATATACAGGTATTTGTCTTGTTTCACAATAATGCTTGGTATGTTAGGACAAAAGTAGCAAGCTCTTTGAAAATGCACAAGCCAGATTAAAATAGTAAAGAAACGAGAAACTGTCATTCATTAGCCATTTTTGAAATTGTCAATTTATCCCATAGCAAATTAGACTGATGTGGTTTAAGGCTTTTCACCCTTTTCTGAACTCCTCTTTGAAGCTTCAAGTATCGAAAGTAGTTCAGAATCATGCAAATAATGTCTTTTTGTTCTTGGGGCTGAACTTCTCACATAATATTCTATTACAGCAATGAAGCAATTCAAGTATAATGCAGCTGTCTACTAGCGTTGAATTGATTTTAGGTTCTATCAGTATTTCCAGAGATTGCCTCATTTCTTGGAAATTTAAATTTGGCCAAATATATTCTAGAGATATTTTTAATGCAAGGGAAGAGATGACTAACATCGGGGGCATGATTTTCAGACTTCTGGCACAGCAGGTATGTGGAAGCTCTGGTGCCACTAAAATTCTTATTTGGTTGGGAAGGAAGAACATGCATTTTAGATCCAAGCCCAAATTATGCAACAAAGTC
Organism: Zootoca vivipara; assembly: GCF_965207765.1. Classification (NCBI taxonomy): domain Eukaryota; kingdom Metazoa; phylum Chordata; class Lepidosauria; order Squamata; family Lacertidae; genus Zootoca; species Zootoca vivipara. Next base: position 27,291,281 of record NC_142593.1, on the reverse strand, counting down.
CAGTTTTTGGTTTGGGCCAAGATGCTAACTTAAAATGCTCTAAACTTGGGAAACGTTTAGGCATGATATGTGTCTCATTCAAGATACAGCAGCACATCAGTAGAGCACTTTTTAAAAGTCCTTTTTTGTTTCTTCCTCTTTTCAGACTGTACCAAGCTGGTTTTTAAATACTGTACAGTAGTACCTCGGAAGTCGAATGGAATCCATTCCAGAAGTCCATTCGACTTCCAAAACATCCGGAAGCCAAAGCATGTGTTCTGATTGTCTGCAGGAAGCTCCCGCAGCCAATCGGAACCCGCGGAAGCCCCGTCAGATGTTCGGCTTCCAAAAATAGTTCACAAACCGGAACATTCACTTCCGGATTTGCCGTGTTCGGGAGCCAAACCTTCGAGAATTAAACTGTTCGAAAACCAAGGTACGACTGTATGTGATTTAAGGTGGATTTTAAATTTACTGCAATGATTCCAGGCTTATTCCTGTTAGAAACCTTACTTACATGATAGGCCCAATGTAGACTGGATTTATGGAGCTCAGACAGTAGTCATGCTGCTCAGTTGATTGACAGGGAGGTGGAGGTACCCCTCAACTTGTTCAACATTATCACTGATCTTCTAACCAGTTTCCATGTGTTTTACCCCAGCTGTTGGATTGGGAGAACAAACATAGGTAGCACCAATTTGCACATGCAATGATATACACTCAGAATCCTGTTTCCAAGAGCATAACAGGTGGTCTTCAATTATTTTTGACTGAGGGGAGACTCAATGAAATGAACATGACTCAGCTAGGCCCATCAATGTACAAAGGTCTTCCTTGAGTAAAACTTAGTTGAATACCACCCATGGTCTCTGACTGGATTGTGAAAGTAAATTGAATTGATAGGGTATTTCTATTTCTCAAGAAGGAGATTGGCATAGGTGCCAACACCCAGATTGAAAAATCCGGGATCACCGCTGCGTGGCACCGGAAGTCGCGCTGCGGCCATTTTGGAACTGGGCAGAGCAGCACCGGAAGTCGCTTCTACGCATGCTCTGCCCATTTCCAAAATGACCGCAATGCCAAAAATCACTTCTGCGCATGTCCAGAGACTCCAGGTATGCGCAGAAGGAGCCTCCCCGGGCCGGTAAGAATCCGGGGGATTTACGGGGTTTTTTCAAAATCCGGGCTGCCAGTGGGAAATGGCTGGAAAAACGGGGTTTCCCAGGGAATACGGGAGACTTGGCAGCTATGGAGATTGGTTGATTTATATATCATTAAAGACTTTTTGAGCATTCCACTATGGGGCGGGGGGGGGATACTTCCCATTGATTTCACTGTGACCTACTTCCAAACAAAAACTGAGACCCTGTGCATAACTACACATGCATAAATTCATGGTGGTGCCTCAAAGCCAGGGAAAGCCAATGTTGTGCCCTCTGGATGTTGCAGACTACAACTTCCATCAACCAAAGCCAGCACAGCCAATACACAAGTATGATGGAACTTGTGGCCAAAATATCTGAAGAGTGCTGTGTTGGCTTAGACTGCCTGACTAGGAGAGAGGAAACCCAAATTCAAATCTCTACTCACATTACTTTGCGAGGGATGGAAGGAGCCATGTATATCATCCTGAGCTCCATAGAGAAAGGGTGGCATTAAAATGTCAACAGTAAATAATTAATAATAAGTAATAAATAATAAGTTTAATTAAGTATCGCTGCACTGGATAATAGCCACTGCTCATGATCCACAAATTTCATGTAGAGTCTCATGGACAGAGGCTTCTCCTTCCCTTCTGGCAGGGATTTGCCCCAAGAGAAAGTCTACAACAGGCATCCCCAAACTCGGCCCGCCAGATGTTTTGGGACTACAACTCCCATCATCCCTAGCTAACAGGAACAGTGGTCAGGGATGATGGGAATTGTAGTCCCAAAACATCTGGAGGGCCGAGTTTGGGGATGCCTGGTCTACAACATTGCTTCAGTTACTGTCTGTTGGATTATGCTTTGGGAGATAGTATGAAACACTGAATATTAAAGGTAGCAGACAGAAAGCCCCCAGAAAGAGACATAACAATAATAATTAGGAAAAAGGGAAAGAAGCCATGCCATTATAAATGAAGTAAATCAGCTTTAGTGACAGAACAGGTTTATATATTGTAATGCATGGCATTTACAAAAAAATTCAGTGCGGGGGTGGGGAGAGAAGTAAGAGAAAATTAAGTTATTCATAAAATCTTGCAAGACTCTCCACCAGACAACATGGGCATTTTGTATTCTTCCCAGTATTTTCATTTAAAAGGGAGTTGCTGTGCAAAATAATGTCCTTGTCTGTCCCTTCCTCATACAGCCCTCCAATCAAATTTAATAAAGCTAGTTTGATACAATGCCAGCCTACACTTGGTTTACCCTTGGTCGACTTTAATAGGGTCAAAAATATTTTCGCATTGGCAGTGTACGCATTAATCATTTTTCCAGAGGATTTAGAAAATTGGAAGAGACAAGGCCAAGCAAAATTTTAAATTAATTGGGCCTACCCCAGCATTCAAGGGTCACCTTGTGTCAGTTATCCCACATTTTCCAGGTCACAGACTTCCTGTGCATCCTACAGCTGCATGAGGAGAGATCTGTGCTGTGGGCACACAAAGGTGAAAGAATTTCCCACAGAAAGTGCGAATTTTCCTGCGGGCAGCCACCACAATTGTAGCTTCCAGATTGTCGCCAGACACCAACCACTTAAATAATGCATGCTTGGCTGACGTCTCTACTTGGTGCATTTTCTAATCGAGTAGTCAGGAAAATTTGCAAACATTCTGTCATTTACCATAAATCTTCCGCCTGCCCACAACTCCAGAGTAATTAATTTTACTGCTGTTCAGAAATATTAATTTCAGCTGGGAAATCCATCTTTCCCACTATTACTACTTAACCCCCTTTTTCAAATTTCAAATATTTCTTTATAGGGATCAGAACATCAAAGCACTATTCTTACAAAGGAAGGACTATTTGTGACACCAATAATTGTTCAACATTTCTCATCATAACCTTTAATAATGCCCTCTAAGTAGTTGGCTGGCTGGCCAGATGAAAATGGCAAAAGAAAATAAAGGAGGTTAGTAGAAGTCTTTCTTTAGAGATGTAATTAATTTATTGGTTCCCAAAAGGGCTTGCTGCCTGGCCGGCATTGTGCAAACCTTTTAGCTATTGCTGTGATGTAGGAGCAAAGTGCCACAATCTCAGCATCGAGAATAACTAGAGGCAAGAAAGTTACCATGAATGATTTATTGTGTGTTTAAAATGTTCTAAGAACAAAACAATATGAAGAAGAGAAGAATTAGGTCAGCCAAGACAATGATATCCCATTGATTTATAAGGAGAATGTCATCCTAAAATGCGGGGTGGAACCAAGAAAGAAAATTTCTTTTAGAACAGGAAGTTCCACCTGTTGACATAGTCCCCATTAAACATCTGAATTTATATTGTAAAATGGAGTTGGTGACCCTCCAGATATCGTCAGACTGCAACTCCCATGATCCCTGACCATTGGTCATGTTGGCTGGGGCTGATTGGAGTTCAAGTCCAACAATAACAATCAAATAATAATAATCAACAATAAAAATCAAAATAATCCAAGACCTGACTCCTGCCTAGAAATTATGCTGGATCGAAAAGTAAATTTCCTGCACAGACCAATGGATAGAGATCTCTCGTACTGTTTAAGTCATGGCTCAACCACAGTTGTATAAATCTCTTTATACCACTTAAAAATTAACTTTTTAAGGCATACTCAAGCCACTCACAACAGATCCATGTGTTCCTGTGGAGCACAGATGTGTTGTGAGTGAAGCTTATCTGTGGCTTAAAAAAATTAAACTGCTATGGTACACTATCACTTTTTGCCTGTCAGAGGGGGACGACCTTATGCAGTACTGATTCTTCTCTACCACAAGGAAGAAAGTAAAGATGCAACAATATTGCCTCATGCAACCCAGACTATAGCTTGCAGACCTGGGGAAATCGTAGATGCATCACCATTGCCCAGAAAGGCCAGTCATAACTCCTAGCCTTGAGTCTTGATTTCTCCTCCTCTGCATTAGCCATCTAATATTTGGGTGGACAGGCATTCTGTTCTACAGAAGTGGTCTGTGGGTGGAGGCATATTTTCCAGCACAGCCTGATCCTTTCATGAGGGCTCAGGCAAGATCAGGAATGTTGATGACACCTAGCAGTAGGAATTCACATGGGCAGGATAATGGTGTCAACAGGTAATTGATGGCTATGAAATTAATTGAGGAGCTGAGGAAAATGTGCTTCCCAAAAGATTTCCTCATGAGATTGACAATGGTTCTTTGCCTTTCCCGAAAATGCATGAGGTAGCAAGGTCTGCAGTGCAATAAAAATATACATGAAATACATATGGTGCCTTATTGCCTCTCCAAGTACCTATCAAACTGAAAATCAAAAACCACCAAAAATGAGTTCATTCATATGCAAAACTCAAAAGTGAAAGATAACATTAAACTAAAGGGGGGTGCCACTAGTCCAGTTATACATATGCACTAGCGGCTAGTCCCTGTTTTGCCTTGTCTTCCAATGTACCATATATCAGTAGTTTCCCGGGCAGTCATCATAGCATCCCAAAATCTATTTTTCTCCTTGTTCCTGTGTGAGTCCCTAATTCAGTGATGATGAGCAGTGACTCATTAAATACCCAATGGGCATCCTCCTCTCAAAGCAGAGAAACATGCTGTTTATCCTTGCTGAAGATCAGGATAGAGGCAGGTAGAATAAACAGTGTGTTCTGTATTCGTTGAACTTAGTATGGTACAGTACTGAACTCAGCAGGGTAGCAAAACTTATCACGGACCTTGAATTTTCTTTCCAACTGAGCTCGTTTTAATCAAGAGCTCTGAGCTATGCTCTTTTTCTTTCTTTTTAATAAAACAGTTTCACTTTGGATAATAATGTAAATATTATGACAACATGAAAGGTCCAGCCTTATTAATTAAACAAAGCCTGAGTTACAGAATTATGTAACCAATGCATCTCTGACACAAAATATTAGGGAACCGTGGAGGGATTATATAGAATAGTTTAGATGTGCCTGCATGTGCTCATTTTCTGTGGCTTTAAATAGATTTAACAGCTACATATAAATATCTGGATTTAATTATTACGCCTATGAATGTTGTATAAAGTTACTCAGATTACTTACACTTATTAATCAAGATCCCTTTAACTTTAATTTAATTCAGAATATTTGGTTTTAAAAGCTGCCCTGTACTGCTCATCATTGTATTTTGACAGCAAACGGAATTCTTGTTCACAACTACAGAATTTGTTTAGCTCCAGGCATCTGTGTTTGGATTACGAGAATGCTGATTGGTTCATTGCCAGGGGCACATAAAGGTCAAGCTGTCCTTTTAAAGGCTTCTCTCTTTTCCCCCCTCTTTTTTTGCGCCTAAGAGTTTGACTCATTAATCAGAGTTAAAAGTAAGGGGAGGGGGAGGAGGCAGTGACTTGAAATCATTTGATTCTTTTACAAGGCATATTCTAAAAAGCAGGACTCAAATGTTAGTGTTAGAGGTTGAGTCGATGTTTGTACGGATCATACTGACATACTTCTGACAGGTGACCTGAAACCTTTCAAACTGACATCTGTCACAGAGACAGACAGAGGTTTTTTAGCCTGAGAGCTTGTTTTCATGACATTTCATTTTTTTTCCCCATCAGATTTTGAGAGGAGGAGGAAAAAGAAGATGAACTTGAAAAATCTTGCCAGGGGCAGAAAATGAGATCAGGTTTTCTGCAGCTGTCTCACTCACCTTTAAAGGTTAGAGGTCCAAGAAAAGTGAAGACAAAGGTCTCATTCTTAGATTAGCCAAAAGAACAGATTAGTCCTTTAAATGTATGTATAATAGCTGGCTTGCCAGGACAGGCTGGCATAATAGAGTGAGTGGCCTGAGATATTTGCATTTCCTGAGATTCACTCCTGAAGATTTGGGATCCAAAAGTCCAACTCTCTTGTACACAAAGACATTGTAAGGATGATTGATTCTGCATTATTTTCCTGACTCAATAAAAAAGATTGGCATAAGGCTTGATCACACATCACACGGAAAACAGGTGCACACTCTCTACACATGTACAAATGTTTGTGTACACGCTTGTGGTTTATGCAATCAGCTATTGCATAAACAGATACACACGTGGTATATGCGCTGATAGTTACATGTGAATAACTAGCAAACTGCATGTCTCAGCTATTTGTCTACACAGGTGCATGCTCACTCAAATGCTCAGTCTTTTGCCCAAGATTTGATGATATTAAACTGAATTCATACAAATCTCAAATGACAAGCAAATTATAGGGTGAGAGACTAGTGTTATCAAGACTGAGCAAACGGTATCTTGAGTATGTGTCAGGGTACAACTTTAAGCAAATACATGATCCAGGATCCAGGACTGGGGTGGGGCAGAAGGTGTCCCACTTCAGAATGTAGAAGAAGTCAAGCGTTGGCAACCTCTTAACCAGAGCTGTTGAAATCATCTCATCCATGCCACAGTTCCTCAGTTCCTGAATTCCACCTGATAATTCCTGTTTGCTCCATTATATTGTAGTTGCACACAACTTGCTCATCCTATTCTTTTGCATAGTCACAAAAAATTGTAGACATTGCTAGGGCTTGAAAAATATGTAAAATTCCTAAGCACTAGAATGGAGTACCAACAGCTATCATCCACTGCTTTAAATACTGATGCACCTTACATGGGGTTAACTTTAAAGAGTTATTTGGAAACTTCAGTTTGTGGCCTGTCTCTCGGCATGGTTTGTTTGTTTAACAAATGTATAAACTGCTTCTTGTGAAGCCATCAAAGTTGTTTATAATATCAAAACAGAATAAAACACCAATGTATGTGGGTATAATGTATGTTGGAGATTTGATGGCTTGACTTCTTCGCTGGTTTGTTATTTGAAAGTATATTTATTGTTTGTTGCCCAGGCTTTTTAGATGGATTTTTTAAAAAAAATAGAAGTAAATTATAGTACAATTCTATGCATGTCTACTGAGAAGGAAGTGCCACAGAGTTCCATGGAATCTAGGTTGCAGACACACAATGCATTTAAAGCACATATTCCCTCCCTAATAATAATAATAATAATAGGAATGATAGTTTACCCCTCACAGAGCTAAAATTCCCAGAACATTTATCAAACTGCATTTCTCAAGATTCTTGGCACAGGGTGTTTAAATGTCTACAGTCTTCCTCCCAAGTTACTGCATATAGCTTTGCAGCCTCAGTCATCAGACAAATACTGGGCAAGTGGGCAACAATATTCTCCACACCCCTCCCCTCCGTCCCTTTTCACAAGATGACACAGTGTTTGTAGTCGGAAATGGGATTTGAAGAGTAATGTAAGGAATTAAGAACAATTAATAGCCTCACAAATAACCCAAAAGAAGCCCAACCTATTCTTATCCCTTTTCTATTGCAGCATTTTACCCTTGTAATTCTATTTTGCTTACCATATGTTTCTACCTTCAGGAAGCAGCTTTTGACCTTTTTGGCTGTGCTCTGATTAGCCTTTTCTCCCAGCCACAATCTGCCCAGGGCTACCAGCCTTGAAAATTAAGCACCAGATCCATCAGGTGCCCATCCTGAAGGGTTTACAAGGAAGATAAAGGGGGAGGGGGGAATCACAGAGGAACACGATGCTGCAGCAGAAATTTATATGAGAGAAACTCAGTCTCTAAATGTGTCCACTATTATTATTATTATTACTGAATCACCTCTCACAGCGATTTACAATCATGCAATAAAGCAACTCAGAATAAGTTTAAAAACAATACAAATAAAAGCCCAAGGCAGAGACCTAAATATATTTTCCATTCAGCTGGAAAAGCTTGTCAAAAGAAAAATGTGTTCAATTGTTTCCAGAAGTAGTGGGTGCCTCTTATATCTCACCAAGGATGCTGTCCAACAAAACGAAGGCGACCACATTGAAAGCCCTGCTGCAATTTGCTGCAGAGTGGGCTTCTGGTGATTTGGGGGCTTCAATGAGACCCTTTCGTCAGAATGCAGTGACCTGCTGGGTATCTCAGAGGTAAGGCAGTATCTCCAGTAACTTGATCGTGAGTTGTGTACAGCCTTATAGGTTAGTATGATGGTTGGCCTGATAGCAGATTGGCAGTCAGGACAGATCCTGCAGACAAGGGTTGTACAAGCAGCCTAGTACCCTGTTCTGCACTAGCAGCAGCCTCTAGGCCAGTGTTTCCCAAACTTGGGTCTTTAGCTGTTTTCGGACTACAATTTCCGCCATCCCTGACCACTCGTCTTGCCAGCTAGGGATGATGGGAGTTATAGTTCAAAAACAGCTGGAGACCCAAGTTTGGGAAACACTGCTCTAAACCAACCTCAAGGAAAACTCCATATAAAGCACATTGCAGTAATCCAACCTTGTGGTTACCAATGAATGGGCAACGGTGGTCAAGCTACCCAGGAATGTGCTACCAGGCAAAGGTATTATTATTATTATTATTATTATTATTATTATTATTATTATTATTATTATTTGTACCCCGCCCATCCGGCTGGGTCTCCCCAGCCACTCTGGGCGGCTTCCAGCAAAGATTAAAATACAATAAAATGTCACAAATTAAAAACTTCCCTAAGCAGGGCTGTCTTCAGATGTTTTCTAAATGTCAGGTAGTTGTTTATCTCTTTGACCTCTGATGGGAGGGCATTCCACAGGGCGGGCGCCACTACTGAGAAGGCCCTCTGCCTGGTTCCCTGTAGCTTTGCTTCTCGCTGTGAGGGAACCGCCAGAAGGCCCTCGGCACTGGACCTCAGTGTCCAGGCAGAACGATGGGGGTGGAGATGCTCCTTCAGGTATACTGGGCCAAGGCCGTTTAGCCACCAAAGACAATGACACCTTTAGTGACAGAGCTGGATCTAGTAGCAAATCCCAGAAAAATATTCTACATTAAGTTTATGGTGGATGCTAGAATGAAGGATTAATGCACTGCACCTTTAAATGATTTACACAAATCTAGGCACCTCCCTAACGCTGAAGCAACTGTCATTGTGTATGCTGCTAGGGATGTCTCTTGTTCAGCAGCAAAAATGACCTCGAGCATTTCTGCCGCTATGAGGACTACTAGAAAGGAACTTTTAAAACTAAATCCTTAGCTCGTTAGTAGAGCACATGCTTCGCATGCAAAAGTTCACATGATCAATCCCTGGTGAATCCTGGTAGGTCAAGAAAAAAACTCACAGAGAACCACTGAGAGTTGGCATGGACAATACTGAACTAGACAGACCACTGATGTGACATGGCAGAAGGCAATTTTTTAGGTTTCTGTTGTGGAATTCTTAGCCAACTAACAGGATCCACCATAAGCTGCGGTGAAGTATTTGGAGACCACAGTTTGCTCACCACTGATTTATGTCAAACAAAGGACACACTTTTCATTGTTCTTTTAGTTTTTGCTTACTTATTATCTCACAAGATTTTATCGCTTCTATTAATTTTATTTTCTCTGTGATCATTTTTCGAAGCTGAAAGAGATCTAATTTGCCATGAAAATAGGATTTTTTTAAAAAAAAAACATAATGTGATGGTGAAAGAAGCCAGAGATATCCAACTGGCAAATATCCCCTTGAAATAGTACCTTACAATATTGTTGCATTAGAAAGAGTTCCAATTGTTTGTAGTACATCTAAAATGTATAGAACCTTTTCCATTTTTGTGTGTTAATGCAGACCAAGTGTATTGAAGTTAGAACCCAGTATGAATTAATCAGGGATGCTTCCTAACGAATCTTAAATGCATCCCATATTTATATACAGGTTTTCATTTTAAATTAGCTTAAGTACGGTAAGTGTTATACCTGAGAGAAAGCAGAAGGTGAAACTTCTCTAATCAAATACACAATGAGCCAAACAGAAATACCAACCATCGGATGATTAAAACAAAAGCCACTTTCTGCTCCAAGCATGTGAAGCACTTACAGAATCCTATCCATATCCCATCCCAAAAAACTCCACTTGGCTCTTCTCTTGTGGCCTCTCAGCAAAGGCTTCTTATTATTCTTCTAAGTTGTTTACTTATCTTTTTGTTATCCCCCTAAATGTCTCATTTCGGGTGCAATCCTAGCGGCATCAGACCCAGAAAGCAGCAAACAGGAGTGGAGAGAATCCTCCTGTCGGGTCTCATGAGAGGGGGAGAAGCCTTTAAAAGTTTTCCCCTTAACGGCTTGTGACCATTTTGCCCCTTGAGCTTCCCACCCACTTTCCCACAGGTTAGAGCCTTCACTGAGCAATCTGGATCACTGGTTGACAAGGCAAAAAAGGAATTTTTTCCTCTCAACCTGATTGACTCTTGGTTGTTGTTTCTTTTCTCCCCTTTCCCTCAGTGAAACTTATTGTTTCCTTTCGTTAGGCAGAATAACATTGTGTATGTATAGGGGTGTAAATGGCACTGGACAGGATCAAGATAGTGAAACCCCACCCCCGTAAGGGGCCTGAGGAAAGGGTTGGCGATGACATGCTCAAAGCTTGGTTTGGGGACTCTGCCTGGCTGGAATCCTCACCACAGTTGCCCAGTGAGACCTTTCCAGCTTGGCTTGCACCATGACATGATTTAGCACTGGCCGACTCCCATGGAATGGGCTTGGCATGGTCGAAACCCCAAAGAACCCATTGCACCAGCCTACTGCAGGGTAAAGATTTTGGCCTGATTTCATCTCAACACTGGTTATTTGGTGTTTCGCTGGCAGAAGTGTACCTAAATTTGGTAAAAACAGCCCCCTGCTGAGGGCACAGGCCCAAAGAGGGGCCACAAAAAATCCCCTGTAAGACTATGGCATGTATGACGTATATGTGTGTGGTGTCGTGCCACCACTGTCATTGTGAGAGCAAACATTGGAGAAGCTTCCTGTCTTTCTCACACTGCAGCCCAAAGGCGTGTGCATTTTTTCACACTTCCTCCTCACCTTGCCTGCCTCTCTCCAGATGCTTCAAGTACTAGGGTCATGTAAAATGTAGTGATTTGTAGTGTGATTATTGCGGTAAAGTAAAAAAAATTGGGAGCGCCAATGCAGCCCCTTGCCAAGGGCAGAAGGAACCCTAGGTACACCACTGCTGTTGGGTCACAAAGTGTGCCTGGCAGGACAAATGTTTTGCTCTTTTCCAGGGCCTTGCAATGCCATTTACACATGTGACACTGTGTCAGTTTCTCCTGAGCTACTTTTACTCTGAGTTCAATAGTGAAAGAGTTGAAATGCAGGAAAATATATAAGTGATTTTTAAAAACACTTTAATAGTTAAATGTCTGTCTTGCTAAGCAGTTTATGTATAAAAAGCTGCCTGTATGGTACACCATGTTGACATTCTCTCCTAATTTACCTATCATTTTTAGAAAGTTCCTAAAACTTCCTCTCTCAGGTTATATCTCATTCAGACACCACTTCCAGCAGTAAAATGGTTTAGCCCTGATCTACATGGACTCACCTAGATTTTGTAATGTTCTTCCTTGTAAGCCTACACGCTGAGGTGTTGCTTCCTGTACAACCCTGTTAGAATCCTTGGTGGCAACAACAGCTGATCAGAACTGTTATTCTTGAGTACTAAAGAGGAAGAGAAAATATCATTTTATTGGTTTTTTCCAAAGGACAGAAATTGGTTAGTGTTTTTCTTGTTCTGGTGTATTACAGCTTGGTGCATTGCCAACATTTTCTTGCCTTGTAAATTGATTTACAGCCCAATCCTCCAAGTGCTCTTCTGGCACAAGTCCCACAGAAGTAAAAACTTCCACCAAGCAGGGCTGAGAGACAACATGCTAAAAGATAAGGTTAATATAGTAGTTCCTTTATTTACTAACATTTGGAATGAAACAAAAAAAAATTGCATGGGTGAAGCTAAGCATCTGAGTACAGTACTTCACTCCTGGTCAGGAAATTTGTTAAAGTGTTTAGTAGTGTTATGATCCCACACCTTTGAGGGATGTGTGTTGATACTGCAAACATATGGACATTGGTCTCCACCCAATACAAACCCCACCAGGCCGGATGCTAATTAGGTGAGAAAGGCCCATCTGATAAGCCTCATCTAAATAGTTGCAAAATTCACTCACCATCCCCAATAGTGAGGGATTGCACCAGATCCTATGCTGCTGCTTGGGAGTGTGAAGGAGGCCTTGCACTGTTTTTCTATTTTGTTTATTGTTAATGAGAAAATATTGCTGCTTTCTTCTTCTTTCCTTGTGTGATTTCATAAACCTTCAACACGTTGAGTCCCAAAACTGGGGTGCACGTATTGCAGTCCGTGCTCCCACGAGTCATGTGATCCATGTGAGATTGCAGAGCCCAAAATATATGCTCTCTTTTTTGGGGAGCCATGCTCTCACGGCACCCAAAACTGCAGAAAACCACTTGGGCCCATGCTTTCTAGGCACTGGACGAGTGGAATGAGTGGGTGAGCCTTTAGTCAGTGTTTCAGCTCACTGCAGATTCTTTAAGCTCAATGAGGTTGTGGTCTTTCTTTCATTTGCCTCTCATCTCTTCATTCACGTGTCCAGACAGAGTATGGTGGGCTAGAAGTTCGATGAACTAGTTGCCTGGCATAAAAAGGGAAAGATGAAAGCATCTCCTTCCTATAAATAATCAAGCTTAACACTGTGAGGAAAATACCTCTTCAGATGTTAAAAGAGAGAGAGTCTATAAATGAAGGCTACAGACATATCACAGCAAGTGTCCACCAAGCGAGAACACACATTTATTTATTTGAAATACTTATGGATGTGTTCTCATATAATGAAATATTTATTGCAACTTCTTCTGTGGCCCTTTATGGTTGTTGATGGAGTTGTACTATAATCCAGCAGGAGGCCACAGAAATAGAAGTTCTCTTTGTATTTACTTATTTATATTTCAAGGAATATATTCGATAATCTGCATTGGGAAGGAGTAAAAAAATTGCCTATATGTTAGCAGAATGTTTTCCTCACCTCATCTTTCTTTTTTAATAAATGAGATACTTTCCAATTAACATATTTATATGCTTCATGCAAGATTTAACGCTTTCTCCCCAAAATGTATTTTCTCCTTATCTGTTCTGGAATTTTTGCCGTCGGATCTTTCCATCCCTTAAGAATCAGTGTCGGTTTACCAAGCAGAGAACATCTTCTACTCTTTCTTCCCTTTGATCAAGATACATTTATCCAAATTAGGAACATGCCTGCCCAAATTGGAACAGACAAAGACCCCATATAAGCAATTATTTCAAACAAATCTTAAAACAAAACAGCTGTACAAGCCATGCTCAGAAAGAATGTATAGTATGTGTGATTCTAATGTTCTCTTCTATACAAACAAAAGATTTTATTTAGGATCTATTCAGAGAGTGCAGGGTAATAGTGGAATAGGGAGTGGTTTTGTGCAGTAGCTTTAAAAAAAAAAAGTTCATTAAGAGCTATGGTTCGTGGTTTATTGACAAAGGTTGTGAATCTATAGACCAGATACAGGAAGGAAGAAAGAAAGAAAAGATCTCCTCTAGGCCAGCTAAAATGCTATGGGAAATTGGTTTTACCAAGATGATAAAGTATTCTATAATGCCACTGGTTTGTGGCCTCACATTAAAAATATTGGGCACAATCCACCAGCAACTTCTCCTCTTCTAGGCCCTTTGAAATGAATGGAAGTTGCACAAGAACACGTCAGTGCTTTTGTGTAACTCCCTTTCATTTCAATGGGGATTGCATACAGAGTAGTAGCATTTGTGATCCCATTGCAAATGTTCAAAGCTCTTGTCAGATTCAAACACTGTGCAGTGCTAATTTACTAGACTCGTATGCAGCTTATGTTAATCTCTTTCTTTGCACCTCTGTGTAGCGTGTATTACAACAACTTGCTGTCTTCCTGCTTATAAATTCTTAATACTTTCTCATGTGAATATTTCTGAGACGTCTGTGTAATAATAAGAACCAAAATGATAAATTTATTCATCAGTGACTTAATAAATATAGCTGTAGACATTTGACACAATATACACCCCTCCCAATTCATGCCAAGGAGAAAAGAACGCGCATTTCTCTCTCTAATTGGAAGAATGATGGGTGAATAATCTTTTGAGTGGAAAACACACCAAGTATCACAGTGATGTGCCCAAATACACCACTGAAAGAGAGCTAATTCATACAACTTTGTTTTTATGGACTGAAATCGACGTAAGTTTATTTCTCCTGCCCCCAGTGAAATTAAAGTGTGCCTTGATCTCATCTATCTTGTTTCAGGCCATTGTAATAATTTCTAAAACCTTGGGCTTCAATTCTGTGTAAACCACCCCACTGGATTCAATGGAAATTACTTGTAAATAAACATTCACATCATCAGACTTGCAGTGGTAGAATAAATGTCAAATGGTGATCCAAAGATAGTCATCTTTTTATTCCCATTCTCCATCAAAAAGGAAATGAGGGTTAGGCAGGGGAAAGAAAGAGAACAATTGGCATTGGGTTAACTAAGGCAAAATTGGATTAACTTTGAACATAAGAATGAATCTTGTGAATTTTGGCAATATTGTGCAAATGAAGGAGCCACCTGTGCACCTATCCTTGTATTATCTTACAGCAAGCCTAGCCAGGCCCTGAGTCGAAGGAAGTACGGTATGTTGTCTACCTTTACCCCATCCAGTCACACCCTTTTAGCTGTTGCCAGGTGGACAGCACAGTAATCTCAGCATATAAATTCGCAACTTTAGCACTACCAAAGATATACCTATCCTACACGGATATAGCAGGAGATAGGCATCACAGAGCTAAAAACTAGATGCAGGAGGAGCAAGGATTCAGGTGTTATATTTTACCTGACTGGCATTGAGAAGTTCTAGAAACTTCCACATGGACAAAATTAGGCTCATTCCCCAAGTTCATTTTTTATGAAGTAAAGTCGTCATGTCAATTTCACATGGTGAAGAATATTAATTATGAATGTGCCGACGCCTAGTGAAAGCTAGTATTAGCCACATCAGGGGGGAAAGCTTGAGAATTAATAGGCTGCTAAACACCAGCTGTCAACATGCTGCAGTGGGGATATGGTTCTAAAGAAACATTCACCATGAAACATTGGTGAAAGAAATCTTCTAGTGAATACCTTACTGCATCAGAAATAAATATGGGGATTAGTTCTCACCCATGGCTCATTTACACCATAGGTCTTAGGCTAGCAGTGACTAATCTGTGGCCCTCCAGATATACCCATGCAGAGCTTGTCTGAGGCCCAGGGCAGGAGTCTTGTTAGAATAAAGTTATAAACTCTAGAGCTGGACCATAAAGAAGGCGGATCACCCCAGAATTTATCTTGAGAGTCCCATGGACTGCAAGAAGATCAAACCTATCCATTCTTAAGGAAATCAGCCCTGAGTGCTCACTGGAAGGACAGATCCTGAAGCTGAGGCTCCAATACTTTGGCCACCTCATGAGAAGAGAAGACTCCCTGGAAAAGACCCTGATGTTGGGAAAAATTGAGGGCACAAGGAGAAGGGGACGACAGATGACGAGATGGCTAGACAGTGCAAAGTGTACATGCACACGAAAGCTCATACCAATGACAAACTTAGTTGGTCTCTAAGGTGCTACAGGAAGGATTTTTTTTTATTTTGGTTCGACTACAGCAGACCAACACGGCTACCTACCTGTAACTAATTCAGTGAGAGTTTGCCAAAACTGGGGCACACGGAGTGAACTAAAACTAACAGTGTAGGGCTGCAACATTTGCTTGAGGAGTTGGGTCCTGACTATCTGTGAGTTTTCTTCAATTCTCTCATCCATGTTTCCCCTGAAAAGCTGCTCTAGAGCATGTGTAGGCAAACTAAGGTCCGCAAGCTGGATCAGGCCCAATTGCCTTCTGGATCCACCCTGCGGACGGTCCAGGAATCGCTGCGTGGATCGCCAGTGTGCCCATTCTTTCCCTCTTCCTCACACGGCGGCAGTGGCGGCACCTCCTCCCGGCTTCTCCCTGCCCTGCCTAGAGGAGGAAGGGGGCTGTGCTTTGTTGGTGCCAGCAGCAGCAGCAGCAGCACTTGAGCGGCCACCATTTTAAGCAGTCCCTCTCCGGAGCCCTTTCATGAACCGCTCGTCATTCCTCCCCCTCCGCTGCCGCCACCAGCCCCTGCTGCTCACAAGACACAAGTAAGCAAGCCACAGGGGCTCATGGTGCTCTTGCGTCTTTTTGGCCCCCCCCCTCAAAATATAGTCTGGGGCCCCCACAACGTCTGAAGGACAGTAGAGAGGCCCCCTGCTGAAAAAAGTTTGCTGACCTTCCAGAACAACAAAGGAGATAGCACTGGGAGCTATCAAGAGGGGAATCCATGAAAGGGCAAGTTAACATTGGAAGATGAACAGTTGTGTTGCCTGCTGCAGGGTCTACTGATTTCCAATATGCTTTGCTTGTGTAAATGAACAGGCATTAAAAAGAACATGAAAACTTAATGCCCTCTCATTACAAGAAAACAGAGACCACTCCTGGACCTATCTAATGTGCAGGAAAGTGGGTTGAGCCCCATTTTTGTAACAATAAAAATGTTATGGATATCATGCCAAGTGTCTAAAAAGTAACACTAGAAGAGATAGTAATTTCTGAAATTTATTGACTGTGCTTGAATATGCATACCAGTGACAGGGGCATACAATATATTGCACGTGTTACCTTTTAAACTACCATTTACCGTGCATCATAAATGCATAAACTCCCTTGCAGAAATGTATACCACAGGATTCTACAAGAAATCAGTTGGATAAATCACTTTATGTTTAAATTATATGCACAAAGGCTATGCATCATGGCCAACAGCTTCCATATTGTCAAAGAAGAAATCAACATGATTTAACCTCTTCCTTGCAAAAGGGCCAAAATATTTCAAATGGTAATTTCTCCCAAATTCCTTACTTTTTTAGGAATATGTTCTGTTTCTTCGCATTGTGAGACAAAGGTACATTATAATTCTGGTTGAAATTATGTTACAGTCAGTAAAAGCATCTCTTGTAACAGTTTCAGTAATTTTAAGAGAAACAACACTTATTTCTACTTTGTATAGTCTGCAGTTAAAACATGAGTAAATACTGGTGAGTTTTCTAATCCTCAACAGGTTTACTTCCACTGATTTTCACAGGACCTTACTTCCAAATCAGTACATAGTAGATTTCAAGCCGAAACACTTTTAATAGGATGTCAAGTAGAAATTTGCTTGTTACCACATCATAAAAGGTTTGCATTCTGAGAGTTCCAGTAACTTTATAGATTCACAAAAATACTTGGGAGCAGTGGGTGACACAAAAATGTAAAAAGCAGTGAAGCACCTAATTCTTTCTCATCCTCCCCTACCTCAAATTGCAATGAAACATTTTTTCCAGTGATGGTAAGTTTCACTGTTTATTGATTTACTATGAAATCAATACAGGGAAAGTTAAGGCTAACTAACCTGTAAGAGGTATTTTGAATGCTACATATAAACCCATGTGGATTCATTAAAAGAGAATTTTGCAGCGCAATCTAATATGTGGATCTTCAGAAGTTAAGTCCCCCTGAGTTCAGTGTTGTTTCCTCCAAAATATGTATTAAAAGATTGCAGCCTTAGGTTGCAGTCCTATCTATATACACTTACCTGGAAGTCAGTACCGTTAAACCCAGTGGGACTGACTTCTAAGTAGACATCTATGGAATTATACTGTTAGTGACAATGTAATGACTGATGACAATCTGATTTTATGTCTGTGCATGTGCGAAAGTTGAATAAATGCAGATTGTTTAGTAGGGTAAGGAAGTCAAGGATTCTGAAAAACATAAAGAACAGGTGACATCAAAGAGGAAAGGACTTTGTTTAAGTTCTCTTCACAGTATTCTGTTTTGTAAATGTGACCGCTTTAATGTGCCAAAATAATCTTGCTCTTCCTTGGCTGCATTGACCAAGAGCAAAGTTATTTTAGAACATAGCTGCATAGCTCTCCTTTGGTCTTTGTGATAAACAAAATACTTCACTAAATGGAACAGATAAGACTTGTCAGTTTCCATCAAGCAATATATAAGTACTATTTAAAGATTTAAGTCATTGTCTCAAAGGCCAAAGTTGAATTAATACTTGACTTCAAGGAGGAGGAGGGTGTTCAACATGTCAGTGAATGAGGACTATCCCTTAGGTACATCACACTTCTAAAGAATCATAGAGTTGGTAGAGACCACAAAGGCCATCCAGTCCAACCCCCTGCCAAGCAGGAAACACCATCAAAGCATTCCTGACATATGCCTGTCAAGCCTCTGCTTAAAGACCTCCAAGGTTTTACATACTGAATGAAACTTTTGATTATGTGGTATAAACTGATGGTCCATGAATGAGATGGGCTGGGTCAGAGATGGGCTGATTTATAATTAAATCACTGCTTCTGCATGGCCAGGTCTATTAATAAGCCTCTTGCTACTTGCATGTGCCTGATTGCTACTGGCTTTAGCATGGATATTGATTAAACCTTGATTAAACCAGGAGCGGGCAATCTTTGGCTTGCCAGATGATGCTGGACTACAAATCCCATCATCCTTGACCATTGGCCATGCTCTCTGTGGCACATGGAAGTTGTAATCTAGCAGCATAAGTTCCTCACCACTGTTTTAGGCTTCTGAGCCAATGCACATTTTACAGCTCCAATCAGAAGCACCATTACATGGAAGCAGCTTCCAGTAGTCTCCAAACGGAAGCTCTAAGACAGGGGTCAGCAATCTTTTTCAGCCGTGGGCCGGTCCACCATTCCTCAGACCATGTGGTGAGCCAGACTATATTTTGAAGAAAAAAATGAACGAACTCCTAAGCCCTACAAATAACCCAGAGATGCATTTTAAATAAAAGGACACATTCTACTCATGTAAAAACACGCTGATTCCTCGACCATCCACAGGCTGGATTGAGAAGGCAATTGGGCCGTATCCAGCCTTAGGTTGCCTACCCCTGCTCTAAGACATGGAGAGACCTAGAGTCATTGACCTGCTCCAGGATAAGGGAAAAGTTGCATAGCCATCTTATTGCCTAATAGTAGGCATTTACCCATTCCGATATTCCACTTTTAACTATTAGAGAACTATTATACTGTGGTCACCATATGTGCTACGGAAAGCAAACTGCCTGAGCAAGATTCTAATTTTAATGAGGCTAAAATCAGCAATGAAAATATAAAGGCAAATAGAATTGGGGCCGCGACTGCTGAACGATACAAATCTATTGTACATAGGATTACAGTTTGGCATCCATCACTTTGTATCCTTTAAATGTATTGCCAGAAATATCTCTGGCCACCTCCTGTGCAATGAGAACTCTGACCTGAATTCTAACTGGGAGTAGAAGTAGCCACTGAGAGCCCAAGTAGCGGGTGGAGATCAAACAAGAACCTCCCTTATGCTATACAGCAGCAATGTGTTTTCTGTCTCCATTCAACTTGGATAAAACGGTGATTTATTTTGAGGAACATGTTGCAGATAAGCAAACAGTCATCTGGAAACATTCTTTTTCAAATGGTCAATTTCTGGAAGGTCCCTCGTTTACAAGTGATTTCTGGAAAATTTCTTGATTAATACGAGCCCATGAATAAACTTAAAATGATGCCTTTGTTATTGCTTTGGCACAGTATGTTAACAACACGGCGAGCTCTGCCAAACTGTGAGAGTTCTTTCAAATGGATTATGGACTTGTTTACATATCCAGCTGCAGCGAGGCCTTGTCCGTAGTGGTAATCTCACAAAGTCCCCAGTGGGGGTGCCCATTAGGGGAGAGTATACTAAGTGGAGTTTAGTTTATTTAAATTGAGCAAGAATGTGAAGCAGGACTCTGATCGTTTGGGAACGTGTTGGAATTCTGTACTTTCTGGATTTTGTTTCATTCCGTTTTGTTTGTGATGGGGATGTTTGGCCCACGCAGAAATTGTGGGATACACGGCTGCAACGTACAAGCATTTCAAAAACTTATGTGAACTGTGGAGAAAAGAATGGGAAAGGAAGAGACATAAATAACAAAGTATAAATAACGAGCTGAGGCAACACCATGGAATGTTTTGTATTACCCTAGTGAGTGAGGCTTCCTCAGTTGAAGGAGGGGTTTTCTTTTTTCCCTGTTAGCTGACATGTTTTGGGTTGTTTGATTTTTATGATAAGTAATCTAAAAATAGATTTATATACAAAGTGTCCTGGGTTACATGCGCATGAATCACTTTCAAATAAGGCAGATAAGTGGTTGCAGGGAGGATAGTCAAACCAAAGAGATTATTGCAGAAATATGATAATTTTACAATACCGTGTCTATGAGCAGTTACTGAGCTCGTTTCCCACTATCTTAAAGAACCCTGTTCTTGAATGCAAAAACTCATAACTGTGAATTTTATAAAATGGCAGCTTGAAAATTACCAGCTAGGGCTATAGTTCATATACGGCACAGCTGAAATAGAGAATTCATATAGTTTTAGTAGTGTAGTTTCTTTCTCAATCTGAATATATTTCTAACTTCTCTAGTAGATTTAGAAGGCTTCGGTTATTGTTTTGATGACAAATAGTGTTGTCCATAGAAATAAACAAATCAGTTTAAATTCACATTAAAAGTGGATACTTTACTCCTGGACAGTTTTTGCCATCAACAAAGCAGAATTTTAAAAACTTCTTTCTGTCCCTCATAACACTTACCCAGACATTAACAGAAAACCAGTTTTACCTGCATCTTTCTGTTGATTTAGTACTTTATTAAACAAGTTTTCTGAAAGGCTTTTTACATTGGGTTTACTTCTCTCTTTTAAAATATAATTCTTGTATGTCTATGCAGATATATCTGTGTTCAGAGACCTATTCAAAATCTAATTTACCCAGATCCCACAAAATGCTGTTTAGGAGTTCTCTATTTACAGTTACATCTATGACTATCTCAGTATGTTGACAGGCCTTCTTAGATTTGTGATTGGCTCATAATGACTCATGAACTTTTGCTTTCTGTTCAAGCTTTGAACTATAACCAGACAAACTAGCCTAAATATTATGTAGTTATGGATGAATGACTGAAACCAAGGCGCATACACCTTTTGTAGCTCCTAAAGTGCAATTGTACCCATCATATACTACATACTTAAGGCCAGCGTGGAGATTGGGTATATTAGGAAAATGTTCTGGATTTCACCCACGGATGGATGAACAAGTATATTTCAAGGCTATATTACTTTCACAGGTGTCCACTCATGTTCATTTCCTCTCGTTTCTGCATCAATCTGTGATCTTAAAAAATAAAAATAAAAACAGGCATTTCAATGGTATTATTAGATGCATTTTCACTCAAAATATTTATTTCTCAATGTATTTTAGCCCAAAATAGCCATTTTAAAACTTTTTTAAGGCTGAAAGTTGCATCAGAACATTCAGGGAGTATGAAAGCTGATGAATAACTAAGGTAAGTTCTGAGTTAGTTTGCATTTGGAACTCAGAAAGACAGAATTATTCAAGCATCTTGGCTTCAGCATGGCTCCAGCATTGCAAGTAAACAGAAAACATCTCTCTACTTCCCCTTAACAAAAGTTATTTAGGTAGCTGCATCTTGTTTCCAAATGTGGATTAATTTTATTCAAGGTTCTCATTGTCAAATTTTCCTGTTTTAAATCCTAAGACTAGGAATAAAAAAACATTTTGTCTTGTTTCCAAATGTGGATTAATTTTATTCAAGGTTCTCATTGTCAAATTTTCCTGTTTTAAATCCTAAAACTAGGAAGAAAAAACATTTTGTCACATCAGCAACTAGAGTTATAACAGTTCAGAGGGATGTTAACTGTGATGAACGTTTCCTAATGTCAGCTTTACATGTGTTAATAATGGCCCTTAATATAAAATAAAGACAAATCCTTATATCGCAGAGTTATGCATGATGAAGGATCATCACTGGGTTTATAAACTTAGACTTCAGCTCCAGTGAAAAGCATTTTTCTGTTTCCTTTCTATAGGTACCTGTATTTTATTTTTCATTTTGAAGAAGCCACACAAGTTTTGTCAGACTGCTGCCAGAGATAAGCCATTTTTGTTTAAAGAACCATTGCTAAAACCTGAGGAGGTCCCTGGGAATATTCGATATTCCAAGCCCAGGGATTATTCCTATCTCTAGTTTGCATGGCTGAGAACTCAGAAAACTGGCACTGTATTCATTGAATCTGTAAATAATTAAAATCTGAGGGGGTTGCCCATTTATCTGCTTGATTCATAGTCTATTTTTAGCAAGTTAAGAACTGTTATTCATCTACACCACGGGTGCCAAACACAAGGCCCGGGGGCCTAATCCGGCCCGCCAGACCTCGTCATGTGGCCCGCGTAGCTGCCGCCGACAGTAGCCGCTGACAGTAGTTCTGGAGCCTGCGATTGGCCGAGGGTCAAAACCGGGGGCGGGGCTGCAGGCGGAGGCCGGGGTGCTGGAGCCGCGCTGACGGCCTTGGCCAGGGAATTTCAATTTCGAATGAGGCTGAGGGAGGCGGTGGCACAGCAGCCAGACGGGGAAGTGAGATGCAGGAGGAGGAGTAGGAAGCCCGCTGAGGAGGTAGGAAAGCCCTACAGGCGCCGCCAGCAAAGTTGGTGCCGGGACGGAGCAGCGCTGGATTTTTTTTTGGCGGGCTTTGCTGTTGTCTCCGAGAGCGAGTGAGGCGGCACTGGGGAGCCGCTGCCCGCCGCTTCCCTTCCTCTCCTCGGCTGCATCCGGGAGGTGGGCGAGCGAGTGGGCGAAAGGGACGCGGAGTGAGCCTGAGGGGGAAGTAGGCGAAGTGCAACAACCGCTCTCTTGATGGAGCTGGGTTTCTCTTCCCTCTTCCCCCATTTTCTCCTCATAGACACTCGGGAGGGTGCCTGGCTTTTGCTCTGCCCCCCACCCCCGAGCCGCCCTTTGGCTTCTCAGTTCTGGCGGAGATGCTCCCCGGGGGGGCGGCCGGGAGGGAGGCGGCGGCGACGGCACGGGTTCCTGCTCTTCCCGCTCTGCCGCCGCCTCCTCTCAGCCCCTCGTGATGTAGGGCTCCAGATGGAGTTGCCTCACGGTTTGAGTAGGTGGGAGGGGAATTTTTTTGGGGGGGAGGTTTTCAAGCCTCCTCTGCCTGCAGTCCCGGTAGGGAGAGGCGGCAGCGAAGACGACAACAGCGCAGGTGGGGGGAAGAGCAGCTCTGAGGCGAAGATGCACGTCCGCTGGGGCTGCCGCCGCCTTCCTCCTCAGGAAATCCGCTGCCCTCCCTCAGCGCGAGGGGAAGGGACTCTGGCGCTGAGGAGGGAGGATGCAAAAGCAAAGCAGGGAGTTGGCGCTGCACCGCATGTTCCTGCCCCTCTCCAAAGCATGGGGTGGGTTGCAGCGTGTGGCATCCTGCCTAGCGGGGTTTGGGTGTGCGCAGGGCGGGAGAGGGAAGCCCTCTTTCCATCTGCAGGTTTTTAATCCCAGCAGTGGCTTTCTCCTTCCTGCCGAAGGTTTAGTTGAGCCCCCCCCCCCCGGAAGCCGTCAATCGTCAATCCCCACCTTTTGTTCAAATTTCCCTCGTTTACATCCCCTCCCACACACGCGCCACGACGCAGGAATGTGATCCACGTGGGGGCGGGAATGAGCTTACATTATTACAAAAAACAGTAATAATTGAATGCAGTGACAATAATTTATGATAATAAAGAGTGGACACATAGTCCTACAGACACAACCGGCCCTTTGAGGGTGACCAAACTGCTGATGCGGCCCCCGATGAATTTGAGTTTGACACCCCTGATCTACACTGACAAAATTCATATTCAGCATTCAGAGTAAATGCTATTGATCAGTACATTTCATTCATAATTATTCCATACTTTGTTCATGGGCTGAAGGAGTTGCCAGAAGGAGGCATACAAGGTGCCAGCCAAGTGTTTTAGGGACTCCACTCTGGATTTGTGGAACGTTTATTCCTCAGTCTTTTCTTCTCCCAAAGATATCCCTCAAGGCAATGAAGGTTTAGGAGAGTCTTCTTTCTCGTAGATGGGTTACATTTCCAGGTTGACAACCCCCATCTGCCCCTCACTTCCCTCTACAGCACTTGCAGAAATCACCTTCTTGACCATTGGATCCACTATTGGGTCTCATCAGCTCAATCTGCCGGAGCATGTCTTCACATGCAGGGGAAGTCCCTAACTCACCAACGGTTTGAGACCCATCAACTACCTTCTCCTGGCTTAGCTTGCCAGTTTGAAGCTGTTTCCCAGGGTGTGGCAGCTATCGCAAGCTGACAGCTTCCAGGAGCCACAAGTGAGAGCTGAGTGCAGGGTGGGGACCAAAGGTGGACAAACTACCCTAGTAATTATAAACTGTCTGATCTTGTTCTTTGCAAATGAAGTGGCCTTTAACCCAAATCAGGCTATGATGTTTGTTAAGGAAATGTTTTCTGGCAAGAGGAACAGTTCGCAATCCACTACAGGAAAACCAAGGTGGAACTGTTGGAAAGAGTAGTACATGAATGGTTTCTATATAGAGTGGGTCAATAAACATCTAGGAGTCCTGTTTACTGAATGCTTATCCTTGCAAGGACATAAATCTGCTACAAAATTGCTAACCTCCTGAGCAGTACAAAAATCTTGCTTTCCCCCCAACCCCAACAACCAGAGAAGTAAATCTGATAGTTCCTATGATTAAAGCTTTAGTTGACAAAACTGTTGCTCAGTTGATATAGAGGACATAATTCTGGAAGTCTGGATGCTAGGAATTCTATAGATGCTATTCTAATGAATAGGAATTCTAAGGCTCAGAGATAACCCAGTCTCAATTTTTAAGATACCGTATCTTCTTTGTCTACGTCAAGACCCTTCTGGTGCTACAATGCATCCAGAGGTTGGAACTCTTTCAGTGAAGGCCAGGGTACATTTCATGGTGTTCTCATGCAGGCTCAAGTCACCAGGACATCAGTTCTTTAAGAGATACCTCATGGAACAGCCAGTTTAGAGTAGCTGGGCAAGGCAATGCGAAATGCTGCTTTCTGTTTACGGTGTGTGAAAATGATGGATGAAATAGAGTTAGAGCCTGTCAAAAAGTAATTAAATATATGATTTGATAAGAACTCCCTATCACATATGGGAATCACTCCGAATGCTTGCTGTTCACTGTGATACCACTCTTTCAAGGTGGGTCATTCTCAGCAAAGGTATTTTCAAGAGCTTACATATCGTGCTTTTAAGAAAAGCATGTACAAGACTGCTGGTCTAGATGATGCCTTTAGCTGTTTTGGATGGCAGTTATACTGGAGTGCCAGCAAATTTACCTTTTATATATATACCACCAAAATGTAATTGAGGCTATTACCCATTATTTGTTGCACTGCTTATAGCATAATGCCCTCAGAGATCATTTCCTGTCTAGGTTTTGTACTAGTCTATTGAGGTTGGCAGACCTTTAAATGAATTGCTACCTGCTAGCTGACGTGAACACATTTGTTACCTATAGTGTAATGCTATTTGCATGCCAGCTAGAAAAAAAGTCAGCTTCTGCAAACCATTGTGATATCCTGTAGTGGAGACACTCTTATTA
Source organism: Zootoca vivipara (assembly GCF_965207765.1). Taxonomy (NCBI): domain Eukaryota; kingdom Metazoa; phylum Chordata; class Lepidosauria; order Squamata; family Lacertidae; genus Zootoca; species Zootoca vivipara. The sequence goes on along the minus strand of NC_142593.1, from coordinate 27,265,734 downwards.
TAAATATCTTTCCCCTAGGTTTATGTGTTTGTTTGTGCATTTTGTCTTCCTCACCCCCACACCTGCCTCTGCTTATGTTTGGTTTGTAATGATGCTATTGTGATGGCCCATTGTTGAAACAAATAAATTGACTGGCTGGCTGAGACAAAGTAAAGGCTATACCTGCATAATGCAGTATTCAAAATTTGCAAGCTTTCTCTGTGTTTGATAACAAAATTGCCCTTTACTACCTGTCCATATTATGACCAGGGTAGTATCACATTCATAACCAGCAAGTGTCATGTGTCTGCTTTTGCTGAAAGACTCCAAAACTGATCAACCACTCTGAGCAACAAAGTGTTCTTCAAAAGCCCCATAGTGTGCAGGCACATGGTTAAATTTGGCAAAACCTATCCATTCTTAGTTCCCTCAAATCCTTATCACTCAGTTGACAATGCTACATTGAACAGACTTTCTGTGACATCAGAGAAGGTAACTCAAAGAAACCTAGTGAAGGTATGAAACCTTCCCTAGTGTGGTCAGATCTATGAACATTCTAGTTTTCCTATACCTAACAACAAATCAAATGCTTATATCCTTTTGCTCCTCCACTACCCCATTCAGCTTTTCCATTCTCAAATTTCTCCTCTTGACCCACCTATGGCTGCCCAGGAACACGTCACATGTTCATAATTCTCTTCCAGAAAAATGAAGTTGGTACAGTAAGTGCCACACTTTTAACCAGGGCTTTTCTTCTAGGAAAAATGGGTGCTGGTATTGTGTATGCTTGAATACCCTCCAGAAAAAAAGCACTACTTATGATTATGCATAAATATTTTTCTAGTAATATAAAAGTGCCTTTCATATGTAGACAGTATATTATGGAACTCTATGAAGTTTCATAGAGGAATGAAAATAAGCTGCTTTCAGACATTACACTAGCACATGGAGGATTTAAACAGAATTGTGTGCAACAACTGACCGCTTTGGGCTCATAAGAAGGTCTAAAAAGACATTCATGCACACATTGACATGTGGGTCGGCAAAGTGGTGCCCTTCAGAAGTTGTTAGACCATAGCTCCCACCATCCCTAGCCAATATGACCTTTTTTCTGGGATGATGGGAATTGTAGTCCAACACATTGGAGGGCATTGCACTGGCTACCGCTGGATTTCTGGTGAATCCCAGCTACACAGATGTAGTTGTATGTGCAAGGGTCTTTTTTCAAACTCTGTTTAGCAGCCAGGGAGGCTGAGTATATGTAACCTGCCTCCCAACCAACCATGCATTCATATAAGATATTGTGCATACCTGCTTCTCAGGTCAGGGAAAGTCCTTATACTCTTCATTATGACTAGCAAAAGCCTGCACACCATTGACAATTGCTTATAATAAGACAAATGGCAGCGTTTGAAGGAAGTCTTGGGATATAATGATTTCTGTGTGTGCAATGAGACAGAATTCAAGTGGTTTGCCATTTGTCATATTCACCAAGGTGCAGAAAGAGCCTCTATTGATTTCTGCTGGAGCCAAGCAGGGTCCAATAAGCAGATCTTTTTCTGTTTCCTGCTGGAACTCTTAAAGTCATCCAAGTTTTATTTTATTTTTCTATATCCTACTTTCCCCAGGGTTTACCAGCTGCCACTACTTTGATATCAGGCACAGATAAAATTTTGAATTGCTATGATTGAATCATGTTAATAGCAATAATTTTATGTGTGCTCTCCAAATGGGGTCAAAATTCACCAATGCTTTACTCATCAATGTCACCGTGACATTAAATGGAATTTACAAATCAGGTTTATTATGCATATGTGCAATTTCAGTAAACAACAACAACAACAAAATCCATACAGCCCAATCCTCCGAACTGTTTTTATAGGTAAATTACAAAAACATGCATTTATAAGTGACATTAAACTAAGAAAGCCTTTATTATTACAGTGTAAAATATCTGAAATATATATCCAGGTTTTAGCTAGGATGTAATTTAGTATAAAATAAAACAAGACATTTAAACCTGAGGAAAATATATGAGAATGGTACAACTATCAAACTGTGTGTGCAATTTCCTTGTGCTCAAATTGCATTTTCTCCCTTCAGTGTTATACGGAACAAGGTCCTGCCCTCTAGATTAGAGACTTTTGCATTAGAGGAAACTAGGTTATGTCTTCCACTGTCAGAGATAGAAATTATGAGCTGGAGTGCATTTTAGCCAGTCACTCTGAAAAATGTTAGCCCAAGGGGGTAATAATTAGAACTGTTTTTGTCAGGTGACTGCTTTTTAAGCAGTGATGTGTCTGAAAATCTAGCTGAGGGGGTTTAATATAAATATAAATATTTTTTTCAGTCAGCAGTGTGGCCAGATATATTTTGTTCTTTTACTTTTCATTTCCTACGTAAGCACTTTCCCCAGAAATTATCAGCTAAAAACGTAATACCGCTTAGCATTATGGTGACCTGATAATATTATCTCCTTCATAAACCAATAATTCAATGCAGCCTCAGACGTCCTTAGGTATAGCTGTAAACTGCCCCATTACATCTCTTTCATGAATGCTCCTGCTCATATGCACACACAAATGTTCAACATGGGATTTTCAGAAGCAAGAAGCAGGAGAATAAAAATTAAATTATCTTTAAAAAGGAGATGTTTCTTTCTAATCTTTCATTAATATAGTCAGATTTTATGGGGTTTCCAAAATGGAGAAAATATGCATTTTTAGAGTGCAGTCCTGAGAAACTCCTGTTTGGAAGTATATTCTACCACGATCCATTACACTTACTCCCATGTAAATGTGTTTAAGATCATGTTGTCAGTGAAGGTAAAATGTGATTGTTTTAGGGGATTGCCAATGACAGACTAAAATTTAATTGCCCCGATCCTGCCTTCTGCAGTAGGCTTTATGTTTATTGAGGGTACAGAATCCTCTGGAGTAGTTTGTATACTAGTGTGCTGCTCAGTTTAGGTGAGGTGCTGACATGAGGCGCTGACTGCTGGTTATATTCCAGAGCCATTTCATTAAGCTTTTATAGTCCATCATGGCCAAAGCCCTGAATATCTCAGAAATCTCCCCACCATTGTCTGAGAACATCTTTTGATTCCAAATACTACGCCCATTGGTGTTAGCCAGGAAGATGCAAAAGGCAAGGTTGATAACAGAATAAGTAGTTCCCAACACTTTTGGAGATATACGTACCTTGTTTATACATGGTATATTGGAATGAGAGGCACTTCCCTGGCCAACTGCATAATAGACATACCTGATAAAGGCAGTTGAAATATGTTGGCAATTACTCTTGAAATTATAATCGCATGTTATCATCCTTCCCTCTTGAATCCTTCGTGCTGTGGAGGCAGTACAGACCCCTTTGTTCTCTGCACTGCTGTTAGCAACCTTGCATTGCAAGAAGGAAAGTGAGAAGATATGTATTTGAAATGTACAAACTGGAAAACTGATAGGATTTCCAGCTATCTCCAAAATGCTCTGTTTCTGAATTTGCTCCTTGAATTACAGGTGGGACTAAAGGTGGGAATTACAGGCGGGACTCTAGTTGTTGTTTCCTTAGCTACTGTTTTTAGAAGGCTACCTTGGACTGTTCGAAAGCACATCAAAGTGCAAGTAGATAAATAGGTACTGCTACAGCGGGAAGGTAAACGGCATTTCCGTGTGCTGCTCTGGTTTGCCAGAAGTGGCTTTGTCATGCTGGCCACATGACCTGGAAGCTGTACACCGGCTCCCTCTGCCAATAACGCGAGATGAGCGCCGCAACCCCAGAGTCAGTCACGACTGGACCTAATGGTCAGGGGTCCTTTTACCTTTACCTTGGACTGGGGGCTGATGTGGCTGACATTGGAAGAGTCAGGGCTTGTGGCTTGGGGATCCCCTCCACTTTAATGCCCAAAATAGGAGCACTGGTTTCTGTCAGGAACAGACTGGCGCTGGGAACAGTCTGCTAGACTGAATGAACCTTGGTCTGATCCTGATGTTCATTTCCTCAACAGCAAAAGGCAAAGTTTAATGTGATTTGCTAGGGGGCGTAATCAGGTCTCTGCGTATAGGTAAGGTTCAACTAAGTTGATGTGTGTACAGAACAAGATGCACTTGTGCAATGAATTTTTCTCCCCACCCGTAAATCTGTTTTGGAGGACCGGGGGGGGGATGGAAACCCCAGAAAATGTTTAGGTGTTGTGCAGGGGGAGAAGAGGGTAGAAACTATTGTTGTGCTGTTGGACCTCGCTCCCCACATGCATAGCTCACTTACCACTGTGTTGAATTCTACAAAATGTAGCTGTAATTGAAACAATATGCAAACTGAAGTATAGCTGTCCTCTGAAATTTGCACTTTCCTGAATTTTGCATGTCATGTGTACAAAAACGCATATATCAGTGAAAAGCATACAAACATGCACTACATGGACTGTTTCAGTGTATCTGATGAAGTGTGCATGCACACGAAAGCTCATACCAAAATAAAAACTTAGTTGGTCTTTAAGGTGCTACTGAAGGAATTTTTTTATTTTAATCAGGAGAGTTTGGGCTGCCTTCCATATCCTTCCGCCACAGTTTAAAGGATTAGTTTTGATCTGCCAAGCTCAAATTGTTTGAGCCCAACAACATGCTATAAATGCTCGCAGCATGGTCCTCAATTTCACTGCATTCAATGACCTTTTCTCACTAGTAAGTATATGTAGGATCTCAGCCTTCGAATGGGTACATTATATGGGCAATTTTTACAGGAAAATGATACCAGAGAAATACAACCCTCAGAAATTCCTCTAAAAATAATAACATTGCATTTACTTTCATTGTGGCCTTTGTTTTACCACCCGGGAGATTCTGAGAAGTAATCAGGGAAGAATTGTAGAAGTAAAGCTTCACCATAGTGACATGCTTGTATAAACATTCCCTTATTCATTGGTACCATGAGGTAGTCTAAGGTAAGTCCTTCCCTATGTTCCAGTGAGCTAACATTTACTGAGCACATCCTTTAGGTGAGCCATGCACACACTAGGTCTAAATACAAAGGGCACATAAAGGGAGGACATTCCCATTGCCTAAACACACACACACCCAAAACCAAGCCTGGACATCTTTTGCAAGTGAAATAAGACTTCCCTAATTAATATTGGTTTTGGTAGACTGAATAAAGCCAATATTTACTTCACAATTATAATATCGTGGTTTAAAATAGCAACTGGTGACTAACCCTGCAAGCAGTTTATTACTGCCTATCCACTCCGAGATTTAGATTTTTTTTCTTCCACAGATGAAAGATAGAGAAATTTAAATACTGGTGCCTTTCATCCCCCCCTCTCTCTCTTGCTTCAAAAATAAATGCTCTAATAGACCTACCAAGGTTAATACCTGTCCTTGCACCTTGAATGAATCCATGGCACGAATGTTTTTTATTGCTCTGCCATAGCTAAAATTGCTTAGTCCATACAATCTATAAGACACATCATTTTTCAAAGGAAAAACTTCCAAGTTTCATCAGGAAAGAGCATATCACCCTCAAAGTGAATGAGTATTACAGTGCAGAGTACATGCCAAACCACTTTTACTGAAGTAAGTACAGTTTAACAAACTCCAGACTTTTATTAGGAAAACACTCAAACATACTGAAATCCTCATTACTAACTGTAAGTTTAACTATTGTTACAATTAAAGGCTGCAACTGTGAGTAAACAGACACAGCCACCATACCAGCGCTGTGCGTGCATTGTTCTGTCAAATAAACTGCAATCGTGTTTGGCAGAATGAGGAGATTCAGGGAGACAAAATCCAGCTTGCTAGTCCCAGTTCTCCACAGCTGATCAACACCAAGATAGCTTCTTCTTTTATATGCAGCTTGAACATGGAATCACAAATGCAGTATTTTTATTTGTGTATGAGACTCCCTATACACTTAGGGATATGTATCTAGGAGCCTGATTCCATATGCCCTAAATACATTGCTTGGATGGAGCCATGGCCAAGCCATCTCATGAAACACCAGTGCAATGCCCTCAACTGTCCCACTTTGAGCAGGACATCCCAGAATTACAGAAGCCATCCTCGCTTCCGATTGGATCCTTGGATGTCCCATTTTCGCTCCTGCGAGGATGCAACCCCGAAATTTGCGTATTTGGGGGGCTGTGCTCTCACAGAAGTCACCTGACTCCAGCAAGAGCAGGGCCCCCAAAGATGCTCATTTTGCAGGGCCACGTTCTCATGTGAGTCACATGACTCGCCTGGGAGTGCAGCCCTGAAACATGCACATCCTGATTTTCCTCTGCAGCATGTTGGAGGCAGGGCAGTCTCGAGCAGGTTGTGGGAACCCTGGCGCTGAGGCACGGAGATCGCTCCGGCGCGCGCGCCCCCTCATAGTGCGTAGCATGGCTTCCGCGCGGCTTTGCCGCGCAGCGCCCCACCTGACAGCCCGGCGCCCTGCCACCCCGCACCACCGGAACTATACCTAGAGCCGGCCCTGGTTAGAGGGTATGAATAACCAAGTGAAACTTTTAATAGGGAAAAAAACTGCTACTTGCCTGACATTCATATGAAAGTAATTACTTAACTAACAAGTTTTGATGTGTCTTCCTTGACTCTCAAAAATTGCTCACAGTTCAATCAGAGCTGGCATAGTGTAGTGTAAGGGTGTGGGACCTCAAGCCCAGGGGCCAAATGTGCCCCTCGAGACCTCCCTGTATGGCCCTCAGAACTCTCCCCAGCCAAACACTCATCCATCCCAGGTCACTCTCCTCACTGGCCCTGCTTCACATGGTGAGTGTTTCTGCCTGGCTGAAATGTCTCCTTCAACTCTTAAGGCCTCTTGCTTTTCAATATGGAGGTTAGAGAGGGCTGTGTGTGTGTGTGTGTGTGTGTGTGTGTGTGTAAGGGTAAAATTTGCATTAGTTGCTGGACTCACTTTCCCCTTTGGCCCACCCACCACTGGCTTTTGCCCCTCAGAAAGCTGCCTGGAAAAAATGTTCCCCACCTGTGGGTATGAGCTGTTAGTTGGAAGTTCAGATGTCACCCAGTCACAACTAACTCTTTTTCCATATGCAAGTCACCATGCATTCAACTGCTTCAAATCTCCCCACCCCCACCATTAAAAATTGACTTAATTGTACTGTGCACCCCACCCTCACTAAAGTATGGTAAATTTACTGAGATGATGTGTAATAAACCTTGCGACACTCTACAGTGATACATAAATGCTAAGTAATACTGTCATTAATAATTGAGAAATGAAAGCCGTTATGGTTGTAAGTAGGACAACTTTACAGTTGACTCATCTACATTGCACCTCGAAATAAGGAGCAGTGGCTCTTTCCTGGAGCTTCAAATGTTCTTATAGAGAAGCGGCTCTGCCATGAAAGCTCACTTCAGGCAGTGCATTTTGGGTGCCTTTGAAGGCACTAAAGAGAGAGATGGGCAAATTTGGCCCATGGGACACTGCCTATTAGGAAATTCTGCAGCACAGGCTTGACTGAAATGAATAGGAACGCTGCAAAAGCATCCTTCCTATACTCTAATTGATATTAATTGGTTGGAGAGAGACCATTTGGAGTTCTGCCCAAGGAACCAAAATAGTTGCCGGGTGTAAATTACCACAATTGTTACCACAACATAAGTTACTTTTGGTTAAGTCTGTTGACTTACTTTCACAAATTATAGAGTCTCCCCACCCCACCCCACCCCACCCCAAAAAGTATAAATTATCATGCCCATCAACATTCTGACATTTATAAGCTGTCAGTCACTTAGCTCATGCAAATTATTTGGAAGGGGGGGATTTGTGTCTGAAATTCTCAGATTCATCTACATTCACCTCAGCATCCTTCTTGAATTCTACGACATATACAAATCCATAATTTAACCAGAATACATATATTTCTTATTTCTGTAATCTGTTGTGAAGCCCTTGGAAGGGTCTGCTTTTCCTTTCCTGAGAACTTGCCATTGATGGATCAGATCTTCTGTCTCTTTGACAGTTTGGCAAGTGATTAAATATTTCTGGTGTTTGTGCTAGGCTGAAATTTTAAAAGACACAGCATTTCACCTCAATAAAAGGAAGATGGATTTCAATTGTAGCTTTAGCAACAGTTCAATCTTCCATTTCAGAAAGTTGCCTTCTCTTTTTCTACAAAAGCTAACATTGGTTTCCACAGTATATTTGTCTTAGGTTTTGGCTCTCATAAGTTCACAGACTGAATGATGGCTTGCATTCTTCTTTCTCTAGCTGCATTCTAAGCTATTACTTTTAAAAGCACATACATATGCAAAAGCAGCAGCTTCAAATTAAGGGTTAACTTATTTTAAGGCATTTATATATTGCTGCATATCTTGTATACTCCCCAGGTCATGTACACATGTAAAAAAAAATAAAAAAATAGCTTACCCATACTGATTCTTAGCCTAATACTCAAAGCAAACTAGGCTCAGCTCACATTTATTGCAAAAGAATTTCAAAATTTCTTTGAATATTTTACAAATAGTCCACTCTGAAATATTTTGGTATTTCATTACCGGTAAATAATTAATATATAAAGTTATCAAAGCATTCCACATTTTTAGGTGGAATAGATGATAGATAGACACACACACACACACACACACACACACACACACACACATCCAATGATATTTATTTCCATTTTATGTATTTTATATGAAGCAGTTGTATCCTTCATAAATGTTTATCCCAGGATAGTTTATAATGCAGTTTACAATTCAAAGCAAAAACAATGAAGCACATAAAACATTTTTAAAGAATCAAAACACTAAATGAAACAGCAGAGCAGGAAAAAAATGTCTAAAATTTCCATTAAAAATGAACTTGCTAAAATTTCTAAGAGCATCAAAACCTCATCAAGAATTTAGAACTGAAAAGTATATTGTAGTTTTTTAGTAGAAAAGCCCTGTGGGTACAATGACCAACCAATGCCACATTAGTTTTTATTTCACTTTATATTGTACAGTATATGAATCAGAGAGAACAATTACGACAGATGAAATTTGAAAGATGAAAAACAAAACCATAAAATAAGCTTGTAGAATGAGTTAAAATAACAAAGTTCAAGTAAAGACTATCAACTTTATCAGATCATCAAGTATCCTTGCAGTTTTCCCGCATCTGTGTCACAGTTGAAATATTGCCGCAGTGGAACTAGTCCTTGAAAGATGGTCCTTGGGAAGAGCAGCCATTGTTGTAGTTACTTTTGGTTTTGTAGTGATGTGAACAGCATGATTCCCATTCCAGACATTTAATGCTTCCAGGCAAGTGCAGTAAATGGTGATAGAGCAGGACATGGTGCTCTTTTCCATGGTGGTGTTTCAGGGCATCCTGACAAAGAAAGTTGTGTGGTTTCATATAGGGTTGTTGTTAGTTTCTGATATTGTGTGTGTTGCTAAGTGTCTCCTTGACCACCACCACCACCAGGGCCATCTTGAGCAGATCGCGTGCCCTGGTGCTGAGGGGCGGAGATCGCTTCGCCGCCCGCCCCGCCCTCGCAGGGCGCAATTGGTTTCCGCGCGGTTTTGCCGCGCGGCGCCCTCCTTACCAGGCCGGCGCCCAGCTTACCAGCCCCGCGCCATGGTGCACTGCGCCACCGGGGGTCTATGAAGAGCCGGCCCTGACCACCACCACCACCACCTCAACCTGATGTAGCCTAACAAACTGGGCTGCACTCTTCCCCACCTTTGCAGGGACCATCAGAACGAGATACCCTGTGAGGAAGAGAAACAGCAGCAGCTAAACAGGCAAAATACCCTCATTATCTAGTTTTTGATTCTATTCTGTTTTCTTGATTTTAATGGACACAGAACACACACACACACACACAGAGAGAGAGAGAGAGAGAGAGAGAGAGAGAGAGAGAGAGAGAGAGAGAGAGAGAGAGAGAGAGAGAGAGAGAGAATATGAATTGTTGTTACAAAACTGCTTGGACGTGATCAGTAAAAATATCTGGGATACATTATACCACCAAGGAAACTACAGTAGGTGAATGGCCGGCTTATTTTTCAGATTGAAATTCTGAGTGTACCACATCCAATATCCTGAGGAGATCTGAAAACTAGCTTTCAGGAGCTGAAAAGATTGGCCAGTTTGAATTTTTCTTTAGAACATTCTTTTATTAATGTCATCTATCCAAGAGTGAATAAAAATGGCCTCAATATTCTCATGGGAAAGATGAACATTTCCACCAAACTCTTGGAAGATGTAGCACAGAAATACTTACTGCTCTTTGCCAAGAATGAAACTGAAATGTTTAGGGCTTCTGATTAAACCTTCAGTGGTATGTTTCTCTTAGACAAAGCATTTGTCATAAGTAGCATGTTGGCTGGAATATGATTTATGCCGCTGGACTGAAATTGGCTGAATAATTTATGCTGTTTATTGTTCAGAAAAGGGTTTTTTAAAAGTTGAACAAGCAGTGGCAAAAAGGAGAGTGCAGATATAGATTGGGAATGTGGAGGGGCAGTTATTTTCTGGGTTTAATAGTTAACAGAATAAATCTAGCGAAATACACCTTATGTAGGGGGACAGCTCTGGTAGGTGCACTGTTGTCAGCATATTCAACGAAACCAATTGGCTAAGAGAAGCTGCCAAATAGGTGTGAAATGAGGTGAAATTACTAGGGAAACACTTTCTTTTAAGGTACTTTGCTTTGTTCCTGCCGGTGCCTTGCAGCAAAAAATTTAATTTAAATACTGAAAATGGAATGCTGTTGTATTGATTTAAATTTGCTAAGAAAGTCTTGGAATCTATTTCCTTTTGCATAGGCCAAGTGCATCCATGTCTGTGTGTGTGTGTGTTTCCAACTATTCTGGTTTTTCACTATTTATGAGTATATCAGAGTTTATTAGATCCTACTATTCTGTGTATTAGCATAAAACACATAACTTGAATTGTCAGTTTATAAAATTTTCAGAATGTACGATTATGGGTTTGCTCTTACTGTAAATTTTTACACAGCTTGCATGATTTATCTTATCTGTTGAAACACTGGTTTTTATGTTTTCCCCATTTTAACAGATAAATTTAATACCCTGAACCTATGGCAATGGTAGAGTTACAGACAAAAGGAGGGATGGAAAGATGAGTGTGCAGAAGAAGGTGGGGGGGAGAGAGTGAGATATGTGGCTCAATTCAGCTGAAACTATTTCACAGATAACTCACTTTATGCCATGTGGCTAAAAATATTTGAAATGTTTACAGGCTGCACAATATATATGTTTGACATATTAAAGCAGGCTCCTATCAGCTGCTCAGTAACCGTTCCAGAGAAACTCCTTAAAAGAAATCAAGCAAAATCACAGCCACTAGTCTGCTGTGCTGTTTCTAATTTGAAGGCAAATTCATCTCTGACACGCAGCAGACTCTGTGCAGGTGGAAGCAAGCCCCTCACTGCTCCTCTCTCTGCCAGTCAAATTATGTCATCAGTGAAGGATCACTGGTTTTTAATGATACGGTGGCCTCCATACTGAGAAGCGGGTCCTGGCAGAGCAATATGCATAGCCAATAAAATGGCTGTCACCAAATTACAATTGACACTTAACATCACTAAATCTGCAGTGTAATTCCTTGTGACAGTTGTGTAGGTATATTAGAAGAAAATAATTTACTTCAAACCCAGCATGTAAGACACCATTTCCTAGACATAATTCATGTCATATTTACAGTAGCCAAAGCAAGCAGTCTCCAGGCAACCTTAATTCAGGGAAGAGATCATAGATGCTAACATGTTCATTGGAGTATGATTATTTATGTCTGCAATAAACAAAGCTGGAGCAGTTGCTCATTGCAGGTTTTAATTGTTATTGGGGGTTTTAATTGTTATTGGGTTTTGAATGAATATTAGGCCTGTTTTGCTGTAGGGATTAAGAAAACTATAAATATGAAGCAACATTTCAAAGGGGAAAACTGGCAACCACTGAAAACATCTTGGCAGTTTCAGGAATGAGAAACCCAATCTGTGTATTCAACTGTATTTTTCAGAGCGTCCCCTTTAACTGATCCCTGGATATGAAGGTTGAAGTTTTGAATTTGTAGATAACCATGTGTGTATGTAAGCATCAGCATACAGCTGGTATATTCAACTTCAGAAGTGCTAGCAAACCTAAAGGGTGTCACCACAAGTGTCAACTTCCATAAATTTTTTCCTCTTGAAGTAATAATCTTGTTGAGCAAAACATCTGAGAGGAGATGGGGGGGAAACCACTCACCCAAAATTCTTTTATTCTGGATTGTCTACCGGTATTTTGATGCATTCATCTTGAGCAGATCAGCAGAGAGCACCTTCCTCAGTCTTCTAAACATATATAAATGTGACATTGTTGAAAGTCTCCACTCTTCGGAATGAAGTGGTTTGAATATCTAGCAAAATGGGTCTGCAAAAAATTCATTCCAACTTTGTCTCTAGGCAATTCACCTTTGGCCCAGTGATGATATGAGTCTTTCTGCTGATGGGGAAGATACAGTAAGTCGGGTCAGGCAGTCTTTAGGAGTCAGATGCCTATTTGTTAGCAGAATGAAGCAGGTGTAGTAGCGTGTGCTGGATTAGTTCATCACAGCGTGATAATTACCTCACAGGGAGCCCTCAAGCTCACACACTTGATACAGGAGCTACAGAAGAGATCCTGTAAATGGCCGTGTTTATCGCAAGGTGGGCTTAATTTAGAAAACTCAACATTTGAAAATATGAATCAATGAATCCCTATTTCTGCATTTTCCACACTCTCCTTTTGTTTAAAATACAGTCAGCTCAAGCATCCTTGTGTGGGTTTCCTAGCTTTTCTGGTATTTGGTAAAGGTACAGAAGCAGAAAACGCACCGACCCCTACATGCTGGGAAATCAGAAGTTGCTGCTGCATTTATTATTGTTGCTCTCTTTGGGGGCAGAAAGAAAGTAATGAAGGGGCTGACAAAGCTTCAAAGGACCCTTCACTGTCATTCTTCCTCTTGCTGGGTAGGAGGCAAGGTGAGTCCCTTGGACCTACATTAGGCTAGGATTCTGCTCATCATTAGATTCTCATATTCATACTTATGCACACCTTTCATCCTCTCTCCCCACCACCCCAGAAATGATATTCACTATATATGGTTCTGAAGATGATTGCCGCTTTCTGAATTGTCAATGGCCCAAATCATTTTTCTTTCCTGGTGTGACATAAGAATCCTGTGAATGTTCTCCTGCACTGCACCAAAGGTAAGTATGGATCTACTCATTGGCTGTGCTGCTACTGTGAGTGCTACTCTCTCTCGCTCAGTTGCCTTCCTGCTTTCTGCAATAGTAGGGATGTAAGAGGATGTCAGGTTCTATTTTTTTCTGTATTGGTTGCATGCAGCACTGTTTTTGATCCACTGCAGTTCATCTTCTGCTGTGGCAAAATTACCTAGGGCTTCCATAGGTCCGGAATTTTGTCCTTCGAAAAATGCATCTGGGAAAACCTGGGCATATGGCAAGCCCTGTCGGAAGGGTCATTTTTACACAAACACACACACACAAAGAAAAACCTCAATAACTTTCCCCCAAAAGCTCAACAACTCCAGATTTTCCATTTTAGAAATATGGCGAAACCTAAATTACCTAACTTACATAATTTACATAACATACATCATCGTGATACTACTCTGCCACATTCATTTGAGTGCAAAGTAAACACAGAACAATTTGGGGAGGTGTGTAATAAATTACATATCATTTGTGGACTGGAGGCAAGAGCAGCAAATACTGATTGTATTCACTGAGCTGATTTCCATTCTGGACATGGAATGAATAAGCAAGCATTGGCCCCAACTGCTCCTCAATAAGTAGGACTGGGTCCAGCAGGACCCCAAAGCTCCTCCTCACCTTATCTCATACCAGTGGGGAAGACAAAAGCATCCTGTGCAGCCAGTCATCGCTCTAATTAAGAGTTTCCCACAGACATCTGGGTGGTGCATTGTGAGAACAGGATGCTGGACTAGATGGGCCATTGGCCTGATCCAGCAGACTCTTCTTATGTTCTTATGATTTCACTATGGATCACTGAAATGTTTTGGATTGGAAAAATAAACAGACCGGGCTCTTACTGTGAAGCCTTTTCTATGTGTGTGTTTTCGCAGGCTTAGATCCAGCTTGCAATATGCTGGTCAGAGGCCAAGTAGAATTGCTTGTACAGCTTGAAACCTGTATTGCAGGCCACCAAAATCAAGTGATTGAAACAAAGCAAGGAGCGATTTGACATGCCAGTGTCCTGACCCCAGTGTCAACGGTGTGCAGAAGTGTGCGGTCTTTGGCTCTGTTGCCCCTGTAGGTGGCAATGAACTCAATGGTGGATTTTGCAAGCAAGCATCAAGCCAGAGTCTAGGGTCCATGCAGGTCTCTTTTAGAGAGCAATCTGAAGCTCCTGGGGAGAGCAGTTGAGGGGCTGTTTGGTATAGAGGTATAGAATCGTAGTGTTGGACGAGACCCCGAGGATCATCTAGTCCAGGCATCCCCAAACTGCGGCCCTCCATATGTTTTGGCCTACAACTCCCATGATCCCTAGCTAACAGAACCAGTGGTTGGGGAAGATGGGAATTGTAGTCCAAAACATCTGGAGGGCCGAAGTTTGGGGATGCCTGATCTAGTCCAACACCTGCAATGCAGGAATATGCAGCTATCCCTTACAGTGATTGAACTTGCAACCTTGGCATTTTCAGCACCACACTGAGCTATCCAACTGAGCTATCCAGTCCTACCTCTCTGAAGGCAGAGAAGAAGTTCTACCAAATGAGATATCCTTGTTATGGTGGATGAAAGCTTCCCTGCAGCTGTTTTTCCACTAGCCGTGCTCTGCCAGTGGCAAGCCCCAGAATGGAGCATGTCAGATAAGGCTGTAGATCCACAAAATCCTAAGCCCTCCTGGGCCACCACAAAAGGCCCTGAAATATGCCACCCCTAGTGTTGGCATAGTTAATTTCCCTTAATTGGCATCAGGGTGAAATGCCACTCTCCTGCCCCCTGGCCCTATCTCTATGGGCCAGCAGAGCTTTGGATCTGGCAGAATAATCCAACCAACACAGTTAAATATGGGCAAGTATATTATCATGATTTTTGTAGTCTGCACACAATGTTCAAGAGCAAGATTCATTGTGCCTCCTCTCAGCTTACAAAGCCAGGAATATTGTTGTGAACTTCTTTCACTTTTTTACTTTTCCTAATGCCAGACGGTTGGCTTTCATCCAAGTGCATGCTGGGGATCTGTGCTGGGTCTGTGTGATGAGGAGACCCAGTCATGAAGTTTCACCAAGATGCCAGAAAGCATGGTTTGTCCTACCAGCATGGTTTGTTTATATACCTCTCTATTTATTTTATTTTATTTTAAAATTAAAAGGGAAAATGCATGCAACCGCATCCCTGCCCTGTGAGATTAAAACAATTAATGAAATGAACAGGTAATAAATATAAATGCTGGATCTTTGAACCAAGGCCTTGACCTTGTGAGATGAAATGTTGCTGCATGTTCTCAGCTCACATGATCAAGATGCTCAGCTTGTCCGCTGCAGACAAGTTGTGATAGTTCAAATACATACAAACCTGTAGCTAACAAGGAATATGTAATTTTCCTTGAAATCAGCCCCTGTAACTCACATATGCTCAAGACGAGGATCTAAGTTGCTACAGCTCCAAAAATGGAATGAGACAAAGATGTAAAAGAGAGAGGGAGGGAGGGAGGGAACAGAATGCAACCCTCAGATAAGGACATCTTTGCAAGCATATGTAAAAGTAGCCACTTCAAAAAAAAAGGTTCTGCTTAAAGCTTCTTTCACATGGTGTGAAAGATATAACTGGCTGGTGTGCAGACAAAGATGAGATGAAAATGTTTAAACTGACTTTGATGAAAGTTTCTTATTCACATTGACTGTTTATGGAAGGAAAAACTTTATTTTAGCTTGACCAGAGTTTTGAAATCAGAGTTAAAATGTATTTTGGTGCCTTATTTACCCGATGGTTTTCTAATTGATTAGTCTTAATGGCCTTTCTTGTCAATCGAGCCCTTCATTTCTATTGTGCATCAGATCTTTGTGTGACTCAGGTAGTGCCCTGCGTGTTTGATCTTTGACCTCAACTCACAGACTGTTTTATGTAGAAAAGCCCCATGATTATTGCCTTCACTTTCTTTAACCTACTTTTTCACCTTGAAGTGTAAAGGGTCACAGCTAGGGCCTGGCTTGTATTACAGTCCTTAAGATGAAGCATATTCTATGAAAAGCACTCTGTTTTTATTTCTTTGGAATTATTGGCTTTCAAGCCTTTGAATTCCATGAAGATAATTACTGTTTTGCCCCCTTTTTGTGTGATATTTGATGCCGCTGAATGGAATAAATTACCTGTCTAACAAGGAGCTTTAATTGGTAGTTGCAGGCCAATGTGCATGCTCCATGCTAACTCCCTTATTATTTTTTAACCACCATATTACCATGTAGGATACGTTATTGTTTTAACTCTTAGTAGAAGTTGCAAGCTACAATCTATTCCCACCCCCATCTTTTTCCCAATTTTGCTGGGACATTTACATCTCTCTTTCTCGGTACATCAATCAATACTGTGTCTGTATGACAGAAAGTCTGAAATAAATGTATCTTTTCTGACTTTCCAGTGGCAGATCACACCTATCACAGTCCCATGTGGGTATAACATTTGAAGTCCCTCTGAATTTACTACAGAAAGTGAAATCAGAATATGGCTGATGGCTGTTAGCTCATCAAGATGACCCCAGATCCCATTAAAGCTTGAGGCTAGCACTGCACAAGTTTGAAAAACTCACATCCAAATTAGGCTAATTGGATCCAATCCGAGGAAGACCGCAAGAATTCAAACTGAGTCCTCGTCCTTCCATACCCTGTGTGCCATCTTCCTATAGAACTAGTTTTATAGAACTTGAACTTCCCATTGGAGAAAAGGTTCCCTTTTATTTTATTATATTATATTTGTGGAGCAAAAAGGACTTCTCAGAGGCAAAAATAGTCATGCACATTTCACAGCTATAATTGTGTGTGAATGAAAGCCTTTTAAGAGTAGAACTCCAGGGAAACTTAACAATCCAAAGTAGTTTTGCGGAGAGGTCATCCGGGATTTGGACAGCAGTGCCACATAAGCAGGGCAGGCAAACAGGAGTGTTCTCTTTGCAGCATTGTCATTTTCTGAGATGGTGATGGGACAGGGTGAGGTGGTGGTGGTGTCTGGGGAGCTCCAAGGCAGCAGTGGTGACTCCACAGGTGCACACCTGCAGGTGCTCCCCTGACCTTGCCATTATCACGCCCTACTTCATCCCCACTCTGGTAAGAGCAGCACTGCGGCAAAGGGGTCGCTGCAGCTTTACCCAACCCTGCCGTGTGCCGCTGGAGGATTCTGTCATCATTATACAGGTGGCAACTTACTCCACTTCTTATTTTCATCTAATAGCAAGGGAGTGATTGTGAGCTAGTTCCTGTAAGCCGTAATGAGTTGGGGGGATAGCTAACAAAGTGAGGCTTAATCCAGACAAGACAGAGGTACTCCTGGTCAGGAAGGAGTCAAGACTCTGGAATAGGGATTCAGACTATTTGGGGTGCACATTCTGTGGAGTGCTCCTGGATTCTACTTACACTTGTATGACCAGGTGGCAGCTGTAGCTTTGGTCAGCAGCGCCTGGGCCACCAGCTGTGCCCTATTACTTAGATCATTGGTTTTCAACCAGTGTGCTGTGGCACCCTGGGGTGCCTTGAATGATGGTCGGGGTGCCACAGACAACACTGGCCTCTGTCCCTCTTTCCCTCCCTCCTCTGATGCCCTCTTGCATCTCTGCCTCCCAAAGGCTTGCATGACTGTTTGTTGAAGCAACCCTGCCTACAAGCTCCCCAGGCGAATGGCACCTTTGGGGCTGCCCAGGGGGTGCTGGTTGCCAGGAGCTGAGATGACCTGGGAGTAAGAAAGCAAGCAAGCGGGCGAGCCCAGCCAGCCAGTCCACCAGCCCTTGCTGTTAGGAATGAACAGACCAGTCCCAGACCCCTGTGGGGCAGTGTGAGGAGGCACCTCTCTTTGGGGTGGGGGGGCAGCTCAGAGACCAGGGGCGGCAGCCGCAACTGTCTGGAGGACTTCCAAGAAGAGGGGGGAGGAGAGGAGGCTGAGGGAACACTCCACAAGGGAGGGTATTTGAAAAAGGGTGAGGAGTTGCCAGTTCTGCAGGCAAGGGATGACATAACTAGGCTCCTGAGCCCCACAGGGGTGCCTTGGTTATATCCTGGTTGGAATTCTGCAGTGCAATCTACATGGGGCA